>NW_027397073.1:35549640-35814032 GCF_003265705.2 Callorhinus ursinus
ACACCACACACAAAAATAGACTCCAAATGGTTGAAAGACCTAAACGTGAGACAGGAGTCCATCAAAATCCTAAAGGAGAACACAGGCAGCAACCTCTTCGACCTCAGCCGCAGCAACTTCTTCCTAGAAACATCGCCAAAGGCAAGGGAAGCAAGGGCAAAAATGAACTACTGGGATTTCATCAAGATAAAAAGCTTTTGCACAGCAAAAGAAACAGTCCACAAAACCAAAAGACAAATGACAGAATGGGAGAAAATATTTGCAAATGACATATCAGATAAAGGGCTAGTATCCAAAATCTATAAAGAACTTATCAAATTCAACACCCAAAAAACAAATAATCCAATCAAGAAATGGGCAGAAGACATGAGCAGACATTTTTCCAAAGAAGACATCCAAATGGCCAACAGACACATGAAAAAGTGCTCAACATTGCTCGGCATCAGGGAAATCCAAATCAAAACCTCGATGAGATACCACCTCACACCAGTCAGAATGGCTAAAATTAACAAGTCAGGAAATGACAGATGTTGGCGGGGATGTGGAGAAAGGGGAACCCTCCTACACTGTTGGTGGGAATGCAAGCTGGTGCAACCACTCTGGAAAACAGTATGGAGGTTCCTCAAAAAGTTGAAAATAGAGCTACCATACAATCCAGAAATTGCATTACTGGGTATTTACCCCAACGATACAAATGTAGGGATCCGAAGGGGTACATGCACCCCGATGTTTATAGCAGCAATGTCCACAATAGCCAAACTGTGGAAAGAGCTAAGATGTCCATCGACAGATGAATGGATAAAGAAGATGTGGTATATATACACAATGGAATATTATGCAGCCATCAAAAGGAATGAGATCTTGCCATTTGTAATGACGTGGATAGAACTGGAGGGTGTTATGCTGAGTGAAATAAGTCAATCAGAGAAAGACATGTATCATACGACCTCACTGACATGAGGAATTCTTAATGTCAGGAAACAAACTGAGGGTTGCTGGAGTGGTGGGGGGTGGGACGGAGGGGGTGGCTCAGTGATAGACATTGGGGAGGGTATGTGCTATGGTGAGCGCTGTGAATTGTGCAAGACTGTAGAATCACAGATCTGTACCTCTGAAACAAATAATACATTATATGTTAAAAAAAAAAAGGAAGGAGAAGATAGCAGGAGGGGAAGAATGAAGGGGGGGAAATCGGAGGGGAAGACGAACCATGAGAGACGATGGACTCTGAAAAACAAACTGAGGGTTCTAGAGGGGAGGGAGTGGGGGGATGGGTTAGCCTGGTGATGGGTCCTAAAGAGGGCATGTTCTGCGTGGAGCACTGGGTATTATGGACAAACAATGAATCATGGAACACTACATTAAAAACTAATGATGTAATGTATGGTGATTAACATAAAAAATTAAAAAAAATTTGCTGACTTTATTTCAAATTAGTTAAAATGAACATAATTCAGAAAACTGATTCAGGGCACCTGGGTGGCTCAGTCAGTTAAACGCCTGCCTTCGGCTCAGGTAGTGATCTCAGGGTCCTGGGATGGAGCCTGTGTTGGACTCCCTGCTCAGCAGGGGGTCTGCTTGTCCCTCTCTTCTCTGCCCCTCTCCTCCACCCCCCCAACTCGTGTGCTCTCTCTTTCAAATCAATAAAATCTTTTTAAAAAACTGATTCATTTATACACAAATTACTATATTACTCCAAATTTATGTATATAAATTTGAAAATGTAGATGAGATGTACAAAATCCTTGAAACACACAAACTATCAAAGCTTACTCAAAAAGAAATAGATAATCTGAATGGCCCTATATTGATTAAACTTGAATTTGTAGTTTAAAATATTCTTATCAGAAAGGAAAACACAACAACCACCACCCAAACAAAAACCACTCCAAGATCAGATGACTTAATTAGTGAATTCTAACACAAATTTAAAGAAAAAAAAATTAAAATCCAGCCTATATGTTGCAGCAGGAAATAATGTGAGGAAGAGAAATGCTTCCAGCTCATTCTTTGAGGCCAAATTTACACTGATACTAAACCAGATAAAGATATTACAAGGGGAAAAAAAGACCCAACCAACTACAGATCAGTATCTCTTAGGAAACAAAAATCTTTAACAAAATATTAACTAGTAAAATCCAGCAACATATAAAAGTATCCCATATCACATAAGTCGGGTTCAGCCCACGAATGCAAAGCCACTTCAACATTTAATCTCAGGAAACAAACTGAGGGTTGCTGGAGTGGTGGGGGGTGGGAGGGATGGGGTGGCTGGGTGATAGACATTGGGGAGGGTATGTGCTATGGTGAACGCTGTGAATTGTGTAAGACTGTTGAATCACAGACCTGTACCTCTGAAACAAACAATACATTATATGTTAAAAAAGAAAAAAGAAGATAGTAGGAAGGGAAAAATGAAGGGAGGAAATCGGAGGGGGAGACGAACCATGAGAGCCTATGGACTCTGAGAAACAAACAGGGTTCTAGAGGGGAGGGGGGGAGGGGCATGGGTTAGCCTGGTGATGGGTATTAACGAGGGCATGTACTGAATGGAGCACTGGGTGTTATATGCTAACAATGAATCATGGAACACTACATCAAAAACTAATGATGTAATGTATGGTGATTAATATAACATATTAAAAAAATGTAAAATAAAAACAAGTTACATGGTTAAAAAAAAACAATGTAACTCACCACATAATAAATAAGCAACACTATAAGATCATATCAATTGACATAGAAAAAGCCTCCTACAAAATTTAACATCTATTTGTGATAAGAACTATCTGCAAACTAGGAATAGAAGAAACTGCTTCAACCTACTAAAGGGTATATATGTAAAATCTACAGTTAATGAAAGAAACTGAAGACCACACAAACAAATGGAAAGAAATTCCATGCTCATCAACTGGAAGAATTTTTTAAAATGTCAACACTACTCAAAGCAATCTACAGATTCAATGCAATTCTTGTCAAAATTCCAACAGCATTTTTCACAGAATTAGAACAAATAATCCTCAAATTTGTATGGAACCACAAAGACCTCAAATAGCAAAGGAATCCTGAGAAAGAAGAACAAAGCCAGAGGTATCACAATCCCAGATTTCAAGATACGATACAAGCTGTAGTAAACAACAGTATGGTACTGGCATAAAAACAGACATACAGATCAACAGAACAGGATAAAGAGCCCACAAATAAACCCATGTGATGGTCATTTAATTTACAACAAAGGGGGCAAGAATATACAATGAGGAAAAGACAGTCTCTTCAATAAATGATGCTGGGAAAACTGGGCAGCTACATGCAAAAGAATGAAAGTGGACCACTTTCTTACACCGTACACAAAAATAAACTCAAAATGGAGTAAGGACCTAAATGTGAGACCTGAAACCAGAAAAATCCTAGAGGAAAGATAGGCAGTAATTTCTTGGATATTGGCTTTTACAACATTTTTCTAGATAAGTCTCCTCAGGCAAGGGAAACAAAAACAAAAATAAACTATTGAGACTACAACAAAATAAAAAGCTTTTGCACAGCAAAGGAAACCATCAAAAGAAAAAGACCACCTACTGAATGGGAGAACATATTCACAAATGGTATCACCAATAAGAGGTTAATATCCAAAATATGTAAAGAACTTATATAACACCAAAACCCCCCCAAATAATCCAATTTAAAAATAGGCATAGAGGCATAGAGGATCTGAATAGATATTTCTCCAAAGAAGACATATGGATGGCCAACAGACAGATGAAAAAATGCTCAACATCACTAATCATCAGGGAAATTCAAAGCAAAATCAGGATGAGATATCACCTCACACCTGTCAGAATGACTAGAATAAAAAAGACAAGACATAACAAATGTTGGCGAGGATATGGAGAAAAAGGAACCCTTGTACACTGTTGGTGGGATGTCAATTGGTGCAGTCACTTTGGAAAACAGTATGGAGGTTCCTAAGAAACTGAAAATAGACATATGACATGATCCAGTAATTCCACTACTGGGTATTTACCCAAAGAAAACAAAAGCACTAATTTGAAAAGATATATGGACTCTTATGTTTATTGCAGCATTATTTACAATAGCCATGCTATGAAATCAACCCAAGTGTCCACCAAAAAATGAATGGATAGAGAAGATGTGGTACATTCACATGCACAGGACTATTATTTGGCCATAAAAAAGGATGAGATCTTGCCATTTGCAAGAACATGGATGAACCTAGGGGGTGTTATGCTAAGTGAAATAAGTCAGACAGAGAAAGACAAATATTGTCATATGATTTCACTTATATGTGGAATCTAAAAAATAAAACAAACCAACCAAACAAAAAGCAGAAACAGACTCATAAAGAAAGAAAACTGATGGTTGCCAGAGAAGAAAGAAGTGGAGGGATGGGCAAAACGGGTGAGAAGGAGTGGAAGATACAGGCTTCCTATTATGGAATGAAGAAGTCATGGGATAAAAGGTACAGCATAAGGAATATAGTCAATGGTATTGTAATGGCGTTGTATGCTGAGAGGTTAGCTATGCTTGTGGTGAGTATAGCATAATATATAGACATGTACTATGTTGTACATCCAAAACCAATGTAACATTATCTGTCAACCACACTTCAATTAAAAAAAAAAAAGAAAAAATGCTACAGTTGAAATCATAATTAATGGTGAGAGACTAAATGTTTTCCCACTAAGATCTGGAACAAAGCAATAATGTCCTCTAGAACCATTTTTATTAATATCATATCAGAAATTCTAGTTAATGCAATAAAACAGGTAAAAGAAATAAAAAACATATCAATGGAAAGGAAGAAATAAACCTGTCCTTCTTTTTAGACAACATGATGGCCTATGTGAAAAATATCAAGAGGGTGCCTGGGTGGCTCAGTCAATTAAGCATCTGCCTTGGGGTGCCTGGGTCGCTCAGTCATTAAGCATCTGCCTTCGGCTCAGGTCATGATCCCATGGTCCTGGGATCGAGCCCCACATCGGGCTCCCTGCTCAGTCAGGAGCCTGCTTCTCCCCTCCCACTCCCCCTGCTTGTGTTCCCTCTCTTGCTGTGTCTCTCTCTGTCAAATAAATAAATAAAATCTTTAAAAATAAATAAATAAATAAATAAATAAGCGTCTGCCTTCAGCTCAGCTCATGGTCCCAGGGTTCTGGGATCAAGTCCCGCATCAAGCTCCCTGCTCATCGCGGAGTCCACTTCTCCCTCTCCCTCTGCCACTCGCCCTGCTCATGCTCTCTCTCTCTCAAATAAATAAGTAAAATCTTTAAAAAATATTCTGAATAATCTACAAAAAAACCTCATAAAACTATTAAGTTTAGTAGTCACAGGTCACAAGATCAACATACTGAAGTCAAATGCATTCCTTTATACTAGCAGTGAAAAATTAAAATCTGAAAATATTTTAAAAGTTAATACAAATTAGTACCAAAAAAATTACTTAGGTAAAATCTAACAAAACATGTGCAAGATCTGTAAGTGAAAACTACAAAACACTCATTTAAAAAAAAAGATCTAGGGCGCCTGGGTGGCTCATTTGGTTAAGCGATTGCCTTCGGCTCAGGTCATGATCCTGGAGTCCCAGGATCGAGTCCCGCATCAGGCTCCCTGCTCAGCGGGGAGTCTGCTTCTCCCTCTGACCCTCTTCCCTCCCATGCTCTCTATCTCTCATTCTCTCTCTGTCAAATAAATAAATAAAATCTTTAAAAATAAATAAATAAAATTAAAAAAAGATCTAAATGAATTGAGAGATGTACCATGTTCATAAATTAGAAGATGCAATATTGTTAAGATGCATATTCTTTCCAGTCTGATATATACATTCAACACAATCCCATCAAAATCCCAGTAAGCTTTTTTGTAGGTATCGACAAGGTGATCCTAAACTGATAAGGAAAAAAGGGAACTAGATGGCCAAAATAATTCTGAAAAAGAACAAAGCTGGAGGACTCATATTACAGGATCTTAATGCTTACTGTAAAGCTACAGTAATCAAAACAGTGTGAATTGGGAAAGAATAGATCCATAAATCGACAGGACAGAAAGAGAGCCTAGAAACAGACTGATACAAATATAATCAACTAATTTTTAACAAAGGGGCAAAGATAACACAGTAGTAAAAAGACAGGCTTCTCAACAAATAGTACTGAAACAAGTGAACATCCATATAAAAAAAAAAAAAGAAAAACAGACAAAATCCAAAGCTGAACCAAGACAGACTTTAAACCTTAAAAAGTTAATTGAAAAGGGATTACAAACCTAACTAAAACTCAGTGACAAAACTGTTCAAAGAAAACATAGAGAAAATATGCATAGCCACAGATTTGATGATGACTTTCTAGATGAATCAACAGCATGAACCATGAAAGAAAAAAACCTAGTAACAATGGATTTTACCATAATAAAAAGCATTTGCTCTGTGAAAGACGCTATTAAGGGAATGAAAAGACAGCCAAAGACTGGACTGGGAGAAAATATTTGCAAATCACATATCTGATAAAGGACTGGTATCTAGAATATATATTAAAATTTTAAAACTCAACAATAAGAAAACAAATAATCCAATTTAAAAACAGGCAAAAGATATGAACAGATATTTCACCAAAGAACTTAAGACAGGTGGCCAATTAACATATGAAAACATGACCAAAATCAAATGTCATTAGGGAAAGGCAAATTAAAAACCACAATAAGCTATCACTACATACCTATTAGAATGGCTAAAATCCAAAAAATTGAAAATAATCACTGCTAGTGAGAATGCAGAGCAAGAGGGATTCTCATTCACTGCTGGTGGGAATGTAAAATCATGCAGCCACTCTGGGAGAGAATTTGTTCCTTACAAATCTAAACAAAGTTTTACCATACAACCCTGCAACCATTCTCCTGAGTATTTACCAAATTGATCTGAAATTTATGTCCACACAAAAACTTGCATGTGAATGTCTATAGTAGCTTTTTTCATAATTGCAACCAAGATATCCTTTAATAAATGAGGAGATGAACAAACTGTGGCACATCCATACAATAGAGTACTATTAACTGATAAAAAGTAATGGAGTATATCGAGCCCTGCAAAAACACAGATGGGTACTTATCAGCAATGGTTTGCAGATAGGAGATACAGTGAATGAACTGTGCCTACAGGTGAAAAGAAAGGTGGTAAGACCAATGAATCATGGAACACTACATAAAAATCTAATGATGTACTGTATGGTGACCAACATAACATAATAAAATTAAAAAAAAAAGAAAAAGAAAAGTGGTAAGACAAAGGGCAACCAATTCTCACTCGTAGAAATGACAGTGTGATGACACTTGAGCAACATTTGTAAATTACTGAAGGGAAAAAATCTGAAAAAATGAAGGCAAAATACAGACTTTTTCATAAATGCAAAAACAAAGAATTCATAACAACCTAATGGAAATTGGTCAGGTAGAAGGAAGTGGTAACAGAAATACAGACTTCATGGAAACACTGAAAGTGGTAACTACCTGGTGAAAATATAAGGCATTTTTCTTGTTATTTAAATCTCCTTAAAGGTAACTGATTATTTAACAAAAATAGTAAGGTATGGGGAAAAAAATAAGATGTATCTTGACAACTGCACAAATGTTAGGAAGAAATGATACTATACTATAGTAAGGTAGTTGAAGTGGTATAAACATCACTGGAAGGTTGACCGTTATTAGTTAAAGATGAATATATATACCTCATAGCAACCATCAAATACCAAAAAGAACAGCGTGATAGCTAATAAGCCAACAAAAGAGATAAAATAAAATTTTTTAAAGATTCAAGTAATCCAAAAGAAGACAGAAAAAAGGAAAAGGGGAGCAAAGATCAAATGGTACAAACTACAAAATGATAAACTCATACTTAACTGTATCAAGAATCACACAAAATGTAAACTGTCTAAATACCCAATGAGGGGCCTGGGTGGCTCAGTCAGTTAAGCATCTGCCTTCAGCTCAGGTGATGATCCTGGGGTCCTGGGAGCCCCACGTTGGGCTCCTTGCTCAGTGGGGAGTCTCCTTCCTCTCCCTCTGCCCCTCCATCTCACTCATGCTCACTCGCTCTCTCTCAAATAAATAAATAAAATCTTTTAAAAAATAAATACCCCAATGAAAAGATAAGGATTTTAAATTGGATAAAAAAGCAGGACTCACCTGCTTTCTGGCTACAAGAAATGTGCTTTAAATATAAAGAAACAAATACGTTAAAAGTTAAAAGAAAGATATATCATGCTAACACTAATCAAAAGAAACGGGAGTTGCTCAAATATTAGGCAAAGAAGAGTCTGGAACAAAGAATACTACCATGGATAAAAAAAGTCATTTCCTACTGATAAAGGGGTCAATTTATCAGAAAGAGATAACAATCTCAAACTTTCATGCACTTAAAAACAGATCTTCCAAATACAGGAAGCAAAAACTAATAAAATTGCAAGGAGAGATAGATAGATCCACAATTATACTCAGAGACTTCAATTTCCTTTTCTCAAAACTGATAGAATGAGTAGATGAAAAATCAACATGCATACAGAAGCTTTGCATCACACATCTGACAGTTGTAGGAAAATCCACCTTACAGCAGAATACACTCCTCTCATATACACATTCCATCCTATCTGAAGCTAAATATTGGGAAGTGAGAACTTAGACAAGAGAGTAAAAGCTCCACTGCCCATCTCTCTTACACAAAACACTCCGTGTTGCAAGAAATGAGTACAAACAGAGCTGTAATATACAGAGATCTTGATAAAGTACAGATTCTGAAAAAATAAAGTCTCGCACAAGGCCGAAGATTCTGCATTTCTAACAAGTCCCTGGGTGTTGCCCTTGAAGTGGCAAGGGACTAGAAGATGGGAGGAAAGTAAATTAAGGAAGCTAGAGTCACATTAGTTTTGCCCACTACTAGAAAATCAATGACAGATAAAAATGTAACATTTTTTTGAGTGATTCTAATGTGGTTAGTCATGGTACAAAGCATACAATATGCATTATTTCATTTAATCTTCAAAACGACTCTTTGTTTTGAATTGTATATATAATTATATATTTATTTTTTATAATTTCATATATATTATTTTATAATACATTATATATATTCTAATATATTGTAATATTATATATTATATATAAATAATACTATAATGTAATATTATATATTATATATATTACATATATAAATAATACTATAATTATTTTAATTTTTCAGAGATGGAACTTGAAGTTTCAAGAGGTCAGTTATTCACACCCATCCCAGAGCTATCTAACTACCTGGCTTAGCAAAGCATAGCTAGGTGTTCTGAGCACTAACTGGGCTCCATGGAAATTTTCTTTTCCCAACATTTCCCCTAAAATCACATCAATTTCAGATTTCTGTTTCTTTTGAGTCCTCCCTCCCCTTCCTCACTGGAAAGACTTAAGCATAACCACAAAACTGAGGCAGAGAACTGTTGCAAAATACAACCGAACTGGCAAGTATTACTATAAATAGATGCCATTAAACATCTTTTGGCTGACTTTTCTGTTGTGTTTAAAAGAGATGTTTAATATTTTAATTGAAATAAAGTATAATTAATTGATACAAAATTAAAGGCAAGAGAGCTGAAAAATTGCAATTTTCACAGTGACATCAAATTAGACCTACTTGCATCCAGGTAGGTCCTCGAGTGATGGTTAAATGATGAACTGGGGAAACAGGAATGGGACATATATACTGATTTCAAGAAGGAAGCAATATTCTGTATTATTCCAAAATATTCTATAATGTACATGTATTGTCTTTAAAACCAGGAAAAAATCAGTTGAAAATTTATAATTGAATACACATTATCAAGTATTCCCTTGACTCATAGAGTTGAAGAAAGATTAACAGATACATATTTGTAATATCTCCAAAGGCTAGAAAATTCTGAGTAAGTACTGTCCTAGCTAATGATGAAAAAAATAAAGAAAATCTATGCAGTGAAAAATCAAATACCCTAAATTAAAGTCTCCTTGAACAGGTGTAACGCAGTGAATGCCAAAGAGTCCCTGCAGCTTAGCAGAACAGGTGGTGCTCAGGCAACTCACAGTACTTGAGGTTTATTTCTAAGTACTTTCATCATCTCTAAAAGGGAGGTGGTAATTGTGTTCCCCCAGCTATAAAAGAGAAAATAAATAGAAACAAACATGTAATGTCCTCCCAATCACTTGACACTCTATGGAAAATATCTGATTTTTTTTTTTTTTTTTTAGAATTTTTAACTTCACAAGAAATCTACAAAGAAACTTTCCTAAAACAAAATTTAGAATTATTTTATCCTCTAAGTCAGGGCTTGGAAACCAGTCACATGACACTTAACACACACTTCTTTTGCTGCCTTAAAGGTGGTAAAAGTTCTAATACTTGTCAGATTAAATATCATGGCACTTTAAAACTGAACAGGCAGATGAAATTTTCATTTCAACATTAAACTTCTTTCTAGAAAGAAACAAATGTGGACAAGGAGGAAAAGATAAACAGTATGTTTTGGCAGGAGGGAATGTATTTCTAGTTTTGTGGCAAACTGCACCCAACCAAAAAAAATTTGTTGCTGAAGAATGTAATCACAAATAGTTTTATAAATGGCTGAAAATATTGCCTTGTTGATAAGTGAAGCTAGATTTTCAGAATTTAAAAAAAAAAATTCTCACCTATGTCTGTCTAGCAATCATGAATGCTACATTTGCCCTTGATAGAAGGGTATGACCTACGTTTTCCTTCTAAAGATTTATTTATTTATGGGGGGGGAGGGCAGGAGAGGAAGAGAGAAATTTTAGCAGACTCCACACTGAGCTCAGAGCCCAACCCAGGGCTCGATCTCACCACCCAAAGATCATGATCTCAGCCAAAAACATGAGTTGGACACTTAACCCGTCTGTGCCACCAGGGGCCCCATGACTAATGTTTTCAATATGATAGTTGAGAAGATCCCATCACTGTGAGAAATACTAATTGCAGACTATTTAAGAGATAATATAGAAAATTCATGAAAAAGTTGGGGTAAAACGATATTTATGAAACCACCTCTATTGTAGTTTCTTCACAATCCTTACCATATTTCTTCACTGACAATTTCCCAAAGAACAGAAGTTCTTGCAAAAATTTCAGTTGCCTCTTGACCTGTTAAGCCAAACAACATTTCTATGCAAACAATCCTTTTATGCTGTATCAGTTTTATGCTATATCAGTTCTAATATATTTTTAGCACGTAATCTGGGGCAAGAATCCTCTTAAAGCTGCTTGTTTACCCTATCTTGTCAGATTGCCAACCTTGCGTTTTGAACTTTGCAAAGTCAGCTCTGGCATAGCAGGTCCACTAAGAGTCAACAAACGGCACAATGCTGCCATGAACTGTCAGAACATAAGAAAAGAAGGGGCTCCAAAAGACCAAAAAGTGGCAGTACCTTCAGAGTGGGTACCAAAAAGACCTGAATTAACTCTCAAAACAATCCTTTAGTTTATTGCTCTGATTTATCATTTTCCAGCCATCTGATTGACAACATTCACAAAATCATCCACAAATGGTGCAGAAACAAAAGCTGACAGTACACACAGTCTAAAAGGCAAGGAGTTTTTTCATAAAACCTGTCCTTCCATATCAGTTCTGTTACCTCATTGACATGCTCTTGGCCTCCCATCCTGCACCCTTCCCCCACCAACTAATTTTTTTCACATTGAACATCTCCTAAATGCATACTTTTTAAAAAGCTTAGATGCCAGAGAGTATTAACATAACAGTTTCCACCATGAGGTATTACAATCCAAGTTAAGAAACAAAAGGAATAAAATTATAGAGAATACTTTCAGAACTAACACTGTGGTCTGATATATTCAAAGGCACTGAAAAACGTGCACCTCAAGATCAACGCTGCAGAAGCAGAATTCTAAATATTCATAAGGAACAAGATCTTTACTAAGACTCACCTCCTCAGTCAAGACAACAAACTAACCCTAGTCAGGTAGATAGCTATTCGTAATGAACGAAGCATTTTGAGGAGAAAACCAGATTATAACATTTAATCCTGAAAGTTTTATTTCATAAACCTATTTATATGGAGACAGATTCTATATCTAAAAGTGCAGATTTTTTTTAAATTTCCTTCGCCATTTGGGGGATGGAAAAGCATCCCTGATTTGTATATTAAAGCACAAGCATCTGTCCTACTGATGATATTCTAGGGAAGCACATTAGCATAAAATTTAACGATGTCAAATAAGTGGATGTGAAATAGGGACTGCGTAAAGACACTATTTCCAAGGCTGACAGAAACATCACTGTTTAGAAATGCAAATGAAACCATTATGTTCAATAATTATATGAAAATATGAACAGTTCAGCATGTTTTCCAGCCCTGATGGCGGTTAATGGGATGTACGCTTATGTAAATAACTACTATTAAAGCTAATGCTGAAAAAAACTAATAAATTCATACTAAAGCAACTGATTTAGTATGCTTTTAAACCCCAGCAGTGCTCACTTATTAGAAAAGAGTGCATTATTATGTTTAGAACTCATTACTGCTACAAGTCACTGCAACTCCATCAATTACCATGCATTAATGAAAATGGGACACATACAAAAAAAATTATTGCCTCTCAGCAGTTTTCTTTAAAGACAAAATCTAGGGGTATTACCATCATGGGGCCTTGTAGGGAACTTATCTGCACTATAATCTTTATTACTGAAACAGTACTCCCAATATCATCACCCCATGGTATTTTGATCATAAAAAGGGCTAACCTTTATGTAAAAATATCAATATTTTACAAGATTGACCATTTAACATCAATAAGAAATGTTTAATATTTGAATTTTGGCACCTGGTCCCTTTTTTTAAAGGGAGGCTAAGAAATGAAAATACGCAGAGGCAGTTATACCAACATTCCAAGATGGTCCCTGATCTAACAGATAAATGAGTTCTACATTCAGTTCTACATTTCTGTCTCAGTGAATTCTGTGGAACTAAGGTATTGGACTTTTTTTTTAAGATTTTATTTATTTATTCATGAGAGAGAGAGAGAGAGAGAGAGAGAGACAGAGGGAGAAGCAGGCTCCCAAGGAGCAGGGAGCCCGATGCGGGACTCGATCCCAGGACGCTGGGATCATGACCTAAGCCGAAGGCAGACGCTTAACCATCTGGGCCATCCAGGCGCCTGATATTGGACTTTTAAGAACAAACCTAAAATTTCCTTTTGGGCCACAAGATGGACTTTCCTGTGATATATTAAATATTTAGTACAAGAAATTAAGAAGCTAGAAAAGCCTTGTAGTTAAAAATTCAAGTTTAGCTAACACCTAACAGCATGGAAATGCTGACAGGGCAAGAAATGCCTTTGTTCTCACTCTACTTGTGGCAACTTTCACAATTTATTCTGTTTAACATATGTAATTAAAGTGATCCTTCACTGTTTTCTAGCATTCAGAAAAACACAAAACACCTCAGTACCCACTAAATGTGAAAACATTTGCTAAATCTCAGACACAGACTTGTTATATATCACGAGTACATGTTTATTTCAAAAGTCTAACAGTCATATCAGTCCAAACATTTGCAGTTTTAGCTCTCATATGTGTATTCATCTCCCAAGAAGCTTTTACTACAATTTACATATAGTATCACCAGGTGGTGGTAGAGTGCTATGATCATGCTCCAGCAATAAAGTGTAAGTTTTCTCCCAAGGGTGACAGAGTGACTCAGGCATTACAACAATTCATTCATGTAACCATTATTTTTCTAGTACATACTGAGTACTATGCACTATACTACATTCTCAGTATATAATAGTACATAAGACAGAAATGATGTCCCATGAGGGAAACAGACAATAAATGAATATATAATAGACTGCCAAGTGCTATGAATAATCAGTGCCCATTTACAACTAAAAAAAGAAAAAAACAACTTCTTAGCAAACTAGGAAGAAAACAAAAATTCCTCAGTGTGATAAAAGGCACCTATTAAAAACCTATAGCTAATATCAATCTTAAGGATGAAATACATATTTCCCCCTAAGATATAAAACAAGGCAAGAATTTTCTCAGTCATCACTTCTATTCAATACCTAACTAGAGGAACTGCATTAAGCAAGAAAAAGAAATAAAAGGCATAAAGATTAGAAAGAACTAAAATTGTTTTTGTTTGCAGATGCCATAACTGATGATAAAATCCTAAGGAATCTGTAAAACAACTATTAAAATTAACAAGTGACAATTTAGCAAGGTCAAAAGATAAAAGCAATACACAAAAAGCAATTATATTTCTAAATCCAACAGTTATGAATTGAAGTTAAAACTAAACTGAACAAACTCTTCAAAACTAGCAGACTCTCTCCTGCTGGCTAGAATGTGCACATGAGTGCTGAAGCTTAGAAGTCCAAGTTAAAAAGGTATGGCTCCCTAAAACCTATAGGAGTCAGTGTACCTGCCTAAAATTGCCAAAACTCAGATGTTCTTTTACATGGAAAATAAATAAATATGTATCTTGTTTTGATTACTGTTACTTTGGTATTTCTTGTTATACACAAAAAAGTTTAATCCTGACATAGATTCATAAAATATCCTTAAGTATGCTCCACCCACTCAGCCTTTTCAGCTTTGTTTCTGCATTATTTTCCTTGAGATTTCTTCTATGCCTTGGAGATTCCTTAGCAATTCGTAAATGATTTCTCTTGGCAATTAGCTTCTTAAAAATGCTTTAAAAATTTTTAGAGAATGTTCCCTCATATAGCCAAAAACATTTTGCTTCAAAAAAATATAGTCTCTTCAAAAATTAGAAATCTAGTTATTCTCTGGACAACAGAAGTCTAAATGAGGACTCTAAAAGGGAGAAAAAAAATCTTCAAATAGATACATCTGAAATAAAATATTTGCAAGATTTATCAACTATGGCTTTCCATCCATTTTGTATGTTGTAAACTTTTTCAGGGCAAGGAAATATTTTTGCAGACCTTAAATTTTTATAGAACATTTACAGTTTTGAAAAAAAATTGCATATTTTAGCTCATTTGCTCACCGTATGTGGTGAATAGTTCAGATATTATTAACATGTTGAAATTAAGACTTGCAGAGGTTTATCCATATCAAACACATAGTTTAAGGCAAAATTAAGTCAAGATTTCAAGTTTTATGATTCCAGGGCTAGAGTGTTCTTGATATACACATTGAGATAAGTCATATTTGAGACTTCCAATCTCTGATTAACTGAAAGTTTACAAAAAGGACTTTTCATATAATTTTTAAGGATAAAAAAGCTGCCTTAACAGCATAAGCACTTCCCTGCTGTCTCAAATTACTATATAATACTATACGAAGATATACTTATAAATGCTGTGATACCGCTCAATGATTACACTTACCATCAAACTAAAACTTCCTCTCATTTCCTTAGCCTCTAGACTGCTTAACTTATCCTTGTGCTTTTAACACTGATGCCTTGGGGGTATTATTGTGAGACAGAGGCATTTGGCAACTTTTCCTTGCATTAGACAGCAGCTATTCTGTCACCATAGCATATAGGCTCTCTTCTCTATTGTCAAACTTCCTCTAGTGCAAATTTCTCACTAGGGCAATTACTATTTCTAACCTTCTTTTCTGTTGCTTTCATCTCCTGTTTACTCTTTTGCCTCTTGCCATTTTTCCTGAGTTTATCAGCTTTTGTGTGGAAAAAGATTTTATAGGCATGGCCCCAAAATAAAATACACACATCCTAACAACTATTTGAAAAACTGCCAACAGGAACACAACAAATGTTATCTTTAGATATTTGGATTTTCTAGGCTACATTTATTTAGAAATTCAAGGACCTCTTAAGATGGTATTGACAGAAAGGATTATTTCTCCAGGATTTAAGAAAATAGCTCAATAAATCTGGATTTCTGTATTAACAAAAGATAAGGCATGAATCCTTATGGAGAACTATTTCAGATACTCAGTCAACTTCTGATCATTACATGACTATACAATAATTAGTTTTACTACTTCTGAAAATTTAGAGCTTGGAAATGCAGAATCTTGGGTATAACTATGAAAATAAAAAAGGAAATGTTATTGTATAAGTCTCTAACTGAAATGAGGATATTACCATACTAAAGTTAAGAACACTAAGACAAATTTGATACTAAGTGCTTAATAATAAAGTCATTAATTACATTCTTCAAATCTAAGGCAATTACAAGCTTGTGGTATGGCAAATGGATTTAGCTGAAGAGATTACGTCAGAATAGCCCTTTAAAGATCAGTAATACAAAAGACTAAACAAAATAATGAACTCTCCTGAACAATTATTATGAGACTGATTTACTGACGGTCTAATTCTTCATGCAAGAACTACTGAAACTTTCCAAAGTAATTTTAAAATGTTAAAATATTTTAAACTGATGTTAAACAGATTTAGTACTGTTTAGCCAGTGCAGAACTATCACTGAAAAAACTTTTTTAATTAAAGAGATGTACAAAGTTTTTCTTTTTTTTTTTGCATTTCAGTCAGCTGAGCTTATTTACCTGTGTGCATCAAAAACAAATGAATCCCTTAGCCTCAAGAGGGCCATTTTAAATTTTTTTTAAAGATTTTATTTATTTATTTGAGAGAGAGAGAGAATGAGAGATAGAAAGCATGAGAGGGAAGAGGGTCAGAGGGAGAAGCAGACTCCCTGCTGAGCAGGAAGCCCGATGCGGGACTCGATCCCGGGACTCCAGGATCATGACCTGAGCCGAAGGCAGTCGCTTAACCAACTGAGCCACCCAGGCACCCAAGAGGGCCATTTTAGAAGCCCCAACACACATTGATTTGAATCCCAGTGTCACTCACTATAAAGCAACACTCTGGTGGTGCTAAGGCTCCATATCTGGAGCCTTCAAAAAGCCAAAGAAATAAAAACACTATCAAAATCAAACTTGGGTAGTAAAGCTGTTTGTTTTATTATACAATGGGTACACACCACAGATATTAAAAGGATCTCAGACATAGAAGGTGGAGAAATCCCTAAAAGCAAATCTCATAAGAAATAATACAAAACACTTTAAAAAATAATTATTCAAAGTGTACTAGTGCCAAACCAGGAGAATTAAAAATAAAGGAAAATGATTAGAAATATCTGAAAACACAATGTTTAGAAACACTACCCATGTACAATTACACTGCAATACCTTTTCACCTTATCCTTAGAATAAAGAATAAAAATACCAAAGAACTAAGTACATGTTAAATACTGTCTAATTCTGCTCGGGCTGCCATGACAAAGTACCACAGACTAAGGGGCTTAAACAACAGAACTTTATTTTCTCACAGTTCTAGAGTCTGGCAAGTCCAACAACAAGGTCCTGCAGGGTTTGGTTTTCAGTGAGAGCTCTCTTCCTGGCCACCTTGCTGTGTCCTCCTCATAAGGTGCAAGGCTGGGGGTGGGGGGTAGGGAGAAGGGATGGAGAGAGAGAGATCCTGCCTCCTTGCCTGCAACACCGCAGTTGCTCAAAGAACCATAAGAAACACAAGTTAGGGCAATTAGCATAGGTATGAATTCTATATATAGAGATTCTATAAAGCCTAGTACTATAAAAAAAATTATCAGAGAACAGGTCTTAAAGAGGTTCTGAAGAAGAAGATTAGTAAAAGGAGCAATGACAAAGAAACAGAAATAAACTGTAACAAGCAGGAAAAACCAATGGATCTTTCCTACCTCATATGTAGGGACCACACAAGGGAGGCATAAAAATGAAGGTCACATGTTATGTGATATCAGTAACTGAGCATTTAAATGTCAAAATTAAGAATATGCATTTGATACTTTGGGCCATAAGAAGCCATGGAAAGAGATTAAAAAGCCAAGGGGATGTAATAAAAATAGTCCTTAAGAAAGATTAACCTGACAGCAGTGATGGAATGAAGTGGGTCAAAGGACAGTGGAGAAGGAGACAGTGACAAAAGGACATCACAGTGTAATGGTAGAATGCAGGGAGGTGCCCAAGAAAACAGCAAAAAACAATGGGCTCAGAATTTCAGAGGGAAATGATAAAGGCTTGGTGACTGAATGAAAAAGCCAAAACACAAGAAAATCTCAGGAACATTCTACATGTCTGGATTTCTGGATAACTTAGGTTGAGTTCCAAAAAAAAATTTTAACCAGTTTTGAATAAAAAAGCACTGTATAATGTAACCAACTTTCATTAAATTGTGCTTTAACTATAAAGCAAACTAGAAAAGCAAGGCTTATTGATCTTTGTATCATTTACTGCTGCAGAAATAATTTGGTATAATGGAAAGCCACTTGGTGTCAAAGGCTTTCACTCTTAAATGCAATGGGCTGTTTCAGTCACTTCTCCAGACCCATATCTTATCTGTAAAATGAGAGTAAGAGTATCTGCCTCACTTAACTGTGTTATTGTGAAGATTAAAAAGTACATGGGAGGAGCACCTGGGTGCCTGAGTGGGTTGAGCATCTAACTCTTGATTTTGGTTCAGGTCATGATTTCAGGATGGGGAGATCGAGCCCCACCCTGGGCTCTGCATGAAACACAGAGTCTCCTTATACCTCTCCCTCCAGCCTGCTCTCTGTCTCAAACAAATAAAATCTTTAAAGAAAATAATAAAAAATAAAGAGTACACATGAAAGTGCTCTGTAAATAGTAAAGTAATATACAAATGTAAGATGTCTTACTAAAATAAAAGAAGTACTAAGAAGTAATGGGGGATAAAAACAATTTAACATTATTTCAATGCCTCAGAATTATCACTATGAATGTTAACTACTGCACTGCATTTATTATATGAAAGCCTTGAGATATATCTAGGTAGCCAGAGTTCTAGACTGCTTGTATTTTCAGTTCTTATATGGTTTTTAACAGTTTTCCTGTGAAGTCCCCTGTCAGTTTAAATATTCTCACTGTAGCTCCGAACCTTACTTCTAATTTTCTGCTTCTAATCTGCACTGGATTTATAAACTAGACACCAGATACTGAGTTTATTATTATCCATATGGCAGCTTCAGGAATTCTCATACAAGAAAAGTGCATACATAGGGGACCAGAGCAGGTGAGGAGTGCTTCTTTTTATTTTTATTCTTGGATGAGTTCCAGACAAGTAAAGCTGTAAATACAGTGCACTACCCTAGAGTAACTTAACCCCTAAAGGCTTACTGGAATGAAATTAAGTATATGGATACATTTTTATATTTTTTTTTAATTTTGTGCAAACACTTATCCTCAATTCCCCCCTGTAGTTAGCATTAATATCCAAATATTTTTACGAGAACAAAATAATCCTTAAGAGAAGTTTAGGCAACAACAATAATAGTAATAATCAGTTCTCTTGTTAGACATGCTTATTTCTCTATAATACAAATGGAAAGAGTTATTTAATCTGTTATTATCATTTTAAATGACATTCCGGGGTAGTATACAATAATAGTGGTCCAAAACCTGCTAAAGTTATACAGCATCACAGAGCAAATAAAAGGGTCTCAAGAAGTACAACTTCCACAGCATTAGAGATAATAATTCGATTAGTAGAACTATATTGTCTAGGGCTTGTTAAATTGAGTAAACTGACTTTATCCCAGAATACGAAATATATTCTGTCACCACAGAATTCAATTTATAAACATAAACAACAAAAACCCAGTATTTATTGAAAACAAAAAGGACAAGATTCATCACAGCTGATAAGTGCTTGGCAACATACTTTGTTACATTTGTATACCACATTGTCAAACACCAAAACACCCTCTCCTCTGCTAATCTTCATTTTAAGAAGATTAGAATTTTAATTCTCCCAAAACTATTTCCAAAACTAGAGGGTTTCCTGCCTTCTCTTATGATGGGCCAGAAAAATTAATTAGGAAGGAAAAATTTAACCTTTCTTTTGAAACTTATTTCAACTATCCTTCCCCACCCTTCCTACCCACCCAACAGCACTGCACCCAGATTTATGACAGAGACTCCTACAATGTGGTTTCTATCCTTGGCAAAAGTCCAACAGCAGATCATGCTAGTCTGACTCCTGTAGTAGAGATGTATAGTTAAATAGGAAGGTTTGAACATCTCTGTTATTCAAACCAGTGATTTCTTTTTACATAATTAGATAAAACTCTTGTGAACTTTCTCTAGTCTATTTCCAGTACATACATCCTGAGACCTTTCATTCCTCAAAAAGGTTAAGTTTAGTTTCTTTAAAATTCTTTCTTCCTAAAGCAAGGTTTCTAAAATGACCACCTAGGCAATGGGATCAAGGATCTGAGCTATCAGCACCTCTAAAGACCTCTTCAATTTACTAAGTCTCAATCAGAGAAAAAATGGCAACAGACCAGGAAGAGAAAAAAATTTGTCAGTCCAGTTTCTGGGAGAAGAAAGTCAGACCTAGTTTCCTTTCAATGAGGACCCAATAGGTGTAAGCAGTGTAGAGAAGTTACTCTTGCACAGAAATTAGAAGATAAAGCAGAGAGCCGATCACTTTCACTCTCCCGGTAAGCCTCGAAACTGCCTAGGCACTTGTATAACCTGAGGAAAGCCATCAGAGCCCCAATGAAGAAAGGCAAGGAAATAAGAAGGCATTATTAGCTATCCACATACTGTAGAAGAAAACAGAGACTCAGAACTACATTCATTAGTTTTTCAAGGTTAGACAGTAGCTTTTCAAGGTTAGACAGCTTACCAGCATGAAAACAGGATTTTGTCTCTAAAGCCACTGTACTTTCTTCTCTATCACTTCCCTTGTTCTGCCAGTTACAACAGCAAACATCAGACTTTACTTTCCTTCTGTAAGCTTTTGATATCATCCTGACCTGAGACATATGTTCTGAAAATACAATTAGCTCAAATATTAATCAACTTTTCTAATGGTTACATTCTCTGTGTCTTAAACTATTACCCGCTAATATGCTTCAGAACGATTCCTATTGGACATATTTCTCTTTAAGTTTCACATTTATCTCTCCTTTCGTACTCATTTAGGTAGACAAAAATCCACCAGGTTCATCAGACTGCTTGACTTGGTTAATAGTTTATTCATTCACATAGTTAAGTTCTCAGGAAATAAGCACTGTTCAAAGACTGAAAATTACAAGAATTTTTATGTTTTACTAATAAATTCTCTATTCACTGTTAAGAACAAATCTTCAAAAGCCTGGTCCAAATGCAAACACGTACAATATCTTTTCTCTTTTTCACCAAGGGACTGGTCTGTGTTTGTATAGTGCAATAAATCAAGTTATTAGAACTTTTAAAACAAAAAACCCATAAATTTAGTATAACACATCTTTAAAATTCCAAAAATCAGAATTCATATAGTTCCTCACACAGAAACAGACTGTAAAATGATCTAAAATTATCTGATTTCATGTATATGAAAGAGTCTGAATCATTCATGTATGATAGGTAAATGTATCTGTAGTTAAAATTATATTGTTTTAAATTATAACCTTGTTTTATGTTTCTAAGTTTTATAAGGTTTTATGTACTGTAAAATCATCTATATTAACCTTTGACAGGTTTATGCCAGTAAAGGAGATTTGTACCTGAGTAATCTACTTGGAATAAAAACCATGGGTGTCACTGTTTTTAGGTGATATCTTCTTCTCTCCTTTCTTCCACAGTTCCACAAATACCACCTATCTTTTGGTGATTCAAAAAAATCTTAAGTGAATTATATTAACTAGACCATTTCAATTTTTGATAATGGTCTCACATTTACACCAATCTTCATTCACAATGATAATTAATGCTCAAGTCAAATCCTTTCATATTGTATGTAAAATACTTCCAACTGTGACCTATGTCTAAGTCTTTGACTTTATTGACATGCCTTTTCCTTTCCTTTTTAGTGTATAAGACAAATCAGGGGTCAGTAAACTTTTCTGTAGAGAGCCAGAAGTAAATATTTTAGGCTAAGCAGGCCACAGGGTCTTTGTTGCAACTGCTCAGCTCGCAACTGCAGTGCAAAAGCTGCCACAGGTAACACATGAATGAATGGGCGCGGCTGGATGTAGCTGGCACCCTACTGGATTTGGCCCCTGGCAGTAGCTTCCTGACTCCTGAGCTATGTCATTGGAAAAATAGGAAAAATTGTGCTACTACAATCACCTGGGGTATCTTACTACTTAGGTTGACAGAGGAAACTATTCGTAGCTATGCTGAATTCACACTTAAGCACTAAATCCATTAATCTTGACTCAAAGAGTGCTAAAATATAATAGTCCACCAAAATTAGATTTAACTTTTCCAGATAGCTACACATTTTGGTTAAGCACATTACCAAATAAATAAAGCCTTAACTGTGGCCAGGCTTTCAAACTTGTCTACTATCTCCCTTTCTCACCTTATTTCCCTACTTTACCCCAATTTCACTGGACATAATACTAATTTTTTTTGTCTCAGGAAGGCCAAGACATCATCACCTACCCCCTGTTATATAGAAAAAGATTTCTATTTCCCCTACTTCTGCTACCAGATAGAGTTGGAGGCTGACTTCATTACCAATCTCCTTCTCCATTGCTGCCTTTCACTCTATAAATTGGACAAGGTAAATGCCTACTTTCTCAGCCCCTCCTGCAGCTTAGCATGGCCATGTAATAAAGTCCAGGATAATAAATATCTCGTGGAAGACTACTGGAGGTTGGGGGATTGGGAATATGGCGAGCGGGGTGGGGAGTGCCCTGAGAAAGATTTCACATTTTTTTAAAAAAGGAGACAGTCACAACTGCCCGAACTCCTTCCTCCCCTTTCTTCCTGACTTAGGGCAAAGATGATACCTGGAATTACAGCAACCATTCTGCAACCTGAAATTCTGCAACCATTAGAACAAACTAAGAGAACAGTGGAGATCCAGTGCTGAAAATTTTAAGCCATGGAAGCAATGCCAGAGGCCACTTATCTCTAGAGTTGTTACATGGGGAAAAAAGCAGACGCCCTAAAATGAGAATTTTTGTTACAAATAAAAATATTCCTAATCTGCCTTTTCTTGGAAGTCCGAGTCTCCATTCCTTGTGACAAGTGAAGGACCCGAAACGGCTGAGCACAGTTTGTTGTGAGTTCTGACTAAACAGCACTACTTTAACCCAGAGAGAGAAAAGCAGCAGGAAGAAAATCACAAAAGAGGGCCTAACCTGATAGTTGACTGCCTAGTACAATAAAGTCAATGAAGTGGGTGCCTGGGTGGCTCCACTGGTTAAGCGTCGGCTTTCTGCTCAGAGCATGATCCCAGGGTCCTGGGATCGAGCCCCACATTGGGCTCCCTGCTCACTGGGGAGCCTGCTTCTCCCTCTCCTCGCTCGCTATCTCTGTCTCTCTCTCTCAAATAAACAAATAAAATCTAAAAAAATTATAAAAAATAATAAATAAATAAATAAAAATAATAAAGTCAATGAAGGAAAAGAAAAGAGAAGATCCAAGATGATTATTCAAATGCTAAAAGTTATAGAAAACAAATAATTGAGAAAGTACACCTAATTTAGAATTGTGGGGAAATAAACTTTATAAATGTTCTACTCAGCAAATCAAATCTGAAAATTCTGATTATATTAATTTCCAATTGTGTATTCCTACTTTTTGAAAAAAAAAAGAAATTCAGAACTCATTTTTTACAGTTACATTTTTATGCTTTTTCCCAAGTGACTTAATTTACCTTTATGTTTCTATTTCCCTGGTATTCACAAATGTATAGTTATTGTCCATGTATGATCATTTTTAACACTCGAAGAACCTTTGAAATAATTATTAATGAAGTTAATGATGATATTGCCAATAAGGGCACTGGTTCCTTCAAGTATTCATATACTAGGTTAGCTGGCCAATCCTCACCCTAACTTTAGGGACAGTCACTTCTCTTTTATATCAATACCACTGCAAAAACATCCAAAGATAAGTAGCTCAGTCAAAAGAAACTTCAGAAATACACTTATTGTAACTCGCGTATCCCTTAATGGGTAATGAAGTCTTAAGTTAAAATACCAGTTTTTATTTTACTTTCTTACAAATAATGCAACATAACACACACACACACACACACACACACACACACACACACACACACACACACCTCTCTCTCTAGTTCTAAACCCAACAGTCTTCTCCTCCATGAGAATTTTGGTGGTATTATGTTGTAATGTAAACACTTATCAATTATAACATCTACAAATTACAATGGATTTTTTTTTAATTTTTATGATTTTCAGAGTAGAATTCCTTAGGCTGTCAAAGCTTTAGCTAGAAAGAATGCCAAATACAAAGAGGTTTCAGGCTCAATTAGAGTAGTGGAACGGAATTTAGTAAAGCTCCAACACTACATTTTAATGCCCAAATTTCTTATTGTCTTTTTTAGTTGACAAATATGTGCTCCGCAGTATAATAGCGGCAGCAGAACAGCTGGGTGGCCATATCAAGCACAAAGGAAGTAACAGCACATGCTGTTAAGTGTCGTTTTGATTGCCTAAAAATGGCAGCCCACGCAGATTTATTCCGTTATAAATTAGAACAATTATTTCTCTGGAGTTTACATTTTCTTCATGGAAGAGCCAAACTTCTTGCACATTAAAAACAGGGGACTTTCAAAAAGGATATCTTCCCTTTCTTTGATGATCAGATCATTCTGTTCTTCCAACTGCCTGATCTTCTTCTCAAATGATTCCTGCTCAGCTCGGAATCGTTCTTCGGTCACTTCCTTTTCCTCGCTTACTCTGAAATACAAAAATGAAAAGAAAATGCCTATGAGAATAAGAAAATACATGCCTAGAGCTGTCATTTACCAAAACTAGATTTCTTCCAGAGGTGTGCTGATTTCTTAAGGGGATAATCTATGCTAGCCTTTTTTAAAAATTAACCTTTCATAAGGCAATCTTGCACACCTTTGTAATAAAATATGAATACGATTTTTACATCAAAAATATTCCCAATCATCAGAAGTATCTTAAATATGGAAAGTCCTACATAGAATATAAATTCCCAAATTGTAATCCAGGACAGAAAAATATCCAAACTGAAAACACAGTTTCATTTCTTATCAAAACAGGCACAATCAATTTATTTTGATTTGAATCTTTTTCATATTTTTATTTAAATCCTGTCAATGAGATATACAGTCTATATATCTCTGAAACATTTCATTAAATATACACAGGCAATTTTTCTCTTTTCCTTGGTACTGATACCCTGAATTCCTCAGTAGCATATAAGTAACTAGACTAGAATAAAAAGATGGTATTAACATTAAAAAAGGTTTGCATTACAACTATTCTTAGTCCAAAAAGAATTACAAAGTGTTAAAAAACACTGACCAAAATCTGTATCTTTAATGTTTAACTCTGAAAAGTATTCCAACTTGATCCGATCAAAAAGGTGGTTTCTGACAAGAGCACAGGGGGAAAAATTGTTTAAAAACCCCAATTAAACAAGAACAACATTAAAACTTACCTTAAAATGACAACCCTAATTCTGTTACTCTGTGCATAGAGATGTTAGCCCTGAATTCTTCTGTTAGTGGTGCTTATGCCTCCAAAGAGAGTACAACATTTATCCTACAAGATACATAGCAATATGTGTAAAGGAAATCCACAGGGACTCCTCTGAGCTCCTGAATTTACTTCCTTCCAGACCCCAGCTCTATGATGGCAATTTCTGAATAACATGAACTCCACAGCCTTTCCTTTGTTGCTAGCCTTCTGGTGAAGATACTTGAAATCAATGAAGTAAAAGAATGAAAATTGGATTTTTGAATGTTTGAGTTGATTGCATCCTGTCTTTGAAATAATTTACATGAAAGTGCATAGCACACAATAGTGTTCAAAAAAGAGGTTTGGGCGCCTGGGTGGCTCAGTCGTTAAGCGTCTGCCTTCGGCTCAGGTCATGATCCCAGGGTCCTGGGATCGAGTCCCACATCGGGCTTCCTGCTCAGCGGGAAGCCTGCTTCTCCCTCTCCCACTCCCCCTGCTTGTGTTCCCTCTCTCGCTGTCTCTCTCTCTCTGTCAAATAAATAAATAAAATCTTTAAAAAAAAAAAAGAGGTTTATGTCTTCTTGTTCATCATGACATTAAAATCATTTCCCCAACCCCTATTATTCATGTTTAGATACTATTAGGTCCATGAATGGGACTCAGGCCCTTCCTTCTAAGAAGGTAAACTCTAAAACTGATAACAAGTACAAAGAACACAGACAACTAAACAAATAGACATATGAGGGCAATTTATCCCCTGGTCTCAGGTTATCCTGCCTCCATTGTTGCCATCCCTTTCCAAGGCCTTCCCCTTTGCTGCCATTACTCTCAAGCACACTTGCCCTACCTTTCAAAATAATTCCTGCTGCCTCTCAGTTTTTCTAGAATTCTCAAACATTTGAACCATGAATTATTTTCTACCATCTAAATCTTCAATCTGTCAGCCAGCTTCTGAAACGCCTTTGCCAAGATACTGTTCCAAATCAAGTAAACCCCCAAAGTGCAAAGTGGAAAACCATGTATACGTGGGGACACTGGAAAACTGTGCTTATTTCTCTAAGCATCATCAGTCTCACTCATGAAGAAAAAAGCTAGACTAGACAATTGTTAAAATTCTCTCCAGCTAAAGTTCTATAATTTCCTTCACTATACTATAAATATCCTAATACTGTATATACATCCTTTATAAATATGGAGAGCATTTGTAAAGGAATAAGAAAGAAGTTCTCAAACATTTGGTCAAGGTGCAAGGCATACAATACTATAATCTAGGCAAAAGATATAGCCATAGGATGAGAGAGAAAGTAGATAAGAGAAATACTAAAAAGCATAAAAATGCAAAATTTAGCATAACATAAGAAGTGACAAATATGTAGGATTATGTATAAAATAAAGATAAGGGGCACCTGGCTGGCTAAGTCAGAAGAGCAAGCGACTCTTGATCTCAGGGTCCTGAGTTTGAGCCCCACTTTGGGTGTAGAGATTACAAAAAACAATAAATAAACTTAAAAAAAATAAGCATGAAATAAGTGATGCTATATATTGTTAGGAGAGAAAAAGCACTGTCAAGGTGAGAAAATGTAGTTTTCTAAGTGTAGCAAAATCTCTCCCCGTTTAGATTGATAAAATCCTAAAGATAAGACTAGAGAATAAAATCTGTAAGTACATAAGAAAACATTTATTTTCATGTACTTATTAAAAAATATTTATTCAAGGGGTGCCTGTGGCTCAGTCAGTTAAGTGTCTGCCTTCAGCTCAGGTCATGATCCCAGAGTCCTGGGATCCAGCCCCTGTCAGGCTCCCTGCTCAGAGGGGAGTCTGCTTCTCCCTCTCCCCCTGCCCCTCCCCCGATGGTGCTTGCTGGTGCACACGTGCACACTCACTCTCTCAAATGCACACTCTCTCTCTCAAATAAATAAAATCTTAAAAAAAATTTACTGAATGCCTACTATAGAAAAAAATAATCAAAGTAACTTTAGTCAGTTACAGGGTATCCAAAAGGAACATAACAATGGCTCTCTATCAGTTCAAGACTATTCTTAAAGGCCCCTATAAATATAAGGAATGGCCCAAAGATCTGCTTCATCAGCAAGCAATGCTCCAGGGTCAGAAAAATAGTTAAAAAAAAAGAAAGAAAAAGGTAGAATGCCAAGTTTACCTTAACATTAAACTAAACACAGAGATTATCTCTAGAGCCTACCAGGTCAAAAAACGTAGGTATTCACCAACATTCACTTATTCCCTTTGTTGGGCCTGAAGGAGATTCATGAAAACTCTAAGGATCATTGAGGGCAAAAATGCTTATAGATATATCTCATAATGCCAGAGTCTACAATGAGCTTTTCCCAAAACATAAGTACTCTATCTAGAAAAATCACTCTTCTAAATTTAGTTTCTGGGGTATATTTGAAAAATTTGTTGCCACACTATTTATACAGGGCTTTTTTGTTTTAATCTTTTGTGTTATGCTACTATAATTAGACTACTCTTTAGCAATTATTATACTCTGGAAGGTTATAGACAAGCACAAAAGGCAACACTTCTTCTACAGGCCTATCTAAAGATATGTATTGCTTCTTTGTGGTCTATTAGCCTAGTTAATATGAGCACATATATTAATACAACCTTTAAATGCAGAGGACTTGCCAATAAAACAGCCTCCAGATTTGGTATCTACTCTGAAATCTGTTTTCTTTTTAAATTTATATTCAATAGTATTTCCCTTGAGGTATATGTATAAGAAAATATCTGGTATCATGATCTACATTTTTCATCAAAGCATTCTCAGACCACAAAGTAACATAAGAAGACCTAATCCTCTACCTCATGTGGAGCATAGAAATTAATTCATTAAGAAAATGAGCATCTAAGCACAGGGAAGGGAAATATTTGACCAACAGGATTAAAAAGTTAAAACTGGCCAACGACTTTGTAATATAACTTGAAGTCCAGAGTTGTGATGCTCCCACTTTTTCTTTTTCAAGATTGCTTTGGCTATGCAGGGTCTTTTGTGGTTCCATACAAAATTAGGATTGTTTGTTCTAGCTCTGTGAAAAAATGCTAGGGGTATTTTGATAGGGACTGAATTAAATGTGTAGACTGCTTTGGGTAGTATAGACATTTTAACAATATTTGCTCTTCCAATCTGTGAGTATGGAACGTTTCTCCATTTCTTTGTGTCATCCTCAATTTCTTTACTAAGTGTTCTATGGTTTTCAGAGTGTAGAGATCTTTTACCTCTTTGGTTAGATTTATTCCTAGGTGTCTTATGGTTTTTGGTTCAACTGTGAATGGTATCGATTCCTTGATTTCTCTTTCTGCTTCTTCATTTTTAGTGTATAGAAATGCAACAGATTTCTGTATGTTGATTTTATATCCTGCAACTTTGCTGAATTTGTGTGTCAGTTCTAGCAAATTTTTGGTAGAGTCTTTTGGGTTTTCTACACAGAGTATCATGTCATCTGCAAATAGTGATAATTTTACTTCTTTATTGCCAATTTGGATGCTTTTTATTTCTTTTTGTCGTCTGATTGCTGAAGCTCTAGTCATCAAGATAGTATGGTACTGGCACAAAAACAGACACATAAATCAATGGAACAAAATAGAAAACCAAGAAATGGACCAACAATTATATAGTCAACTAATCTTTGACAAAGCAGGAAAGAATATCCAATGGAAAAAAGACAGTCTCTTCAACAAATGGTGTTGGAAAAACTGGACAGCAACATGTAGACGAATGAAACTACCACTTTCTTACACTATACACAAAAATAAATTAAAAATGGATGAAAGACCTAAATGTGAGATAGGAAACCAACAAACTCCTAGAGGAGAACAGAGGCAGCAACCTCTCTGACCTTGGCCATAGCAACTTCTTACTAGACACATCTCCAGAGGCAAGGGAAACAAAAGCAAAAAATGAACTACTGGGACTTCATCAAGATAAAAGGTTTCTCTACAGCAAAGGAAACAATCAACAAAACTAAAAGGCAGCCCACAGAATGGGAGAAGATATTTGCAAATGACATATCTGATAAAGGGTTAGTATCCAAAATCTATAAAGAACTTATCAAATTCGACACCCAAAAAACAAATAATCCAGTTAACAAATGGGCAAAAGACATGAATAGACATTTTTCTAAAGAAGACATCCAGATGGCCAACAGACACATGAAAAGATGCTCAACATCACTCATCATCAGGGAAATAAATCAAAACCACAATGAGATACCACCTCGTACCTGTCAGAATGGCTAAAATTAACAAGATGTTGGAGAGAATGAGGAGAAAGCGGAACACTCTTACACTATTGGTGAGAATGCAAACTGGTGTGGTGACTCTGGGAAACAGTATGGCCATTTCTCAAAAAGTTAAAAATGGAACTACCCTACCACCCAGCAATTGTACTACTAGGTATTTACCCAAAGAATACAAAAATACTGACTTGAAGGGGTACACACATACCAATGTTTATAACAGCACTATCAACAACAGCCAAACTATGGAAAAAGCCGAAAATGTCCACTGCCTGATGAATGGATAAAGAAGATGTGGTATATATACAATGGAATATTACTCAGTCATCAAAAAGAATGAAATCTTACCATTTGCAATGATATGGATGGAGCTAGAGTGTATTATGCTAAGCAAAATAAGTCAGAGAAAGACAAATACCATATGATGTCACTCATGTGGGATTTAAGAAACAAAACAAATGAACATATGGGAGGGGGAATAAAGGAGAGAGGGATGCAAACCACAGAGAACAAACTGATGGTTGATGGAGGGGAAATGGGCAGGGGATGGGCTAAATGGGTGACGGGTATCCAGGAGGGCACTTGTGATAAGCACTTAAATGTAAGGGATGAATCACTGAATTCTACTCCTGAAACCAGTACTACACTACATGTTCACTAACCAGAATCTAAATAAAAACTTGAAAAAAAAATGCATTTACTTAAAAAAGTTAAAACTGGACAAGATAATAATCCAAGTGTAATTTTGTTAATTATTTACAAGAAGGACCAATAGCCTGTTCATGAAGTAAGAAATCACCATTTTCAGCATTTCTTTAATGCCTCAGAGTATTCCTTCAAAAACTTCCACAAAATGCATTCTAATCTATCAAGAAAAGAGAATTTATATCCTTAGAGTTGGATGGTCAGGGTGAAAATTGTGACAAAAGTACTGAATTTCTTTGAAGTCTTATTTTTTTGCTTAAACATCCCTGCACATTCTGTATTTTTCTACGTAAAGCAATCTTTTCTATTTTAATATAAAACATTTTCCCACACTCATCTATTCTTAATTTTCTAGTAAAACTAGCATTCTAGAAAAAGATTTGATAGCCTTGCATAACCACGATGTTCTTCCAGATATTCCATGAATGGGTACTTTTACATAAATGTGAAAAGACAAGGTCAAGGCGGCAAAGCCTCTATTCTAAAGAGAATTGCACCTCACCCTATGGTCAACCAGATAAACTTCTTGCCCTGTTTAATGTCTTGTGTTTGGAAGCTGGGTACACTGGTTCCATTTTTTAAATTCTGAATATCAATTTAGTAGTAGGTATGATTTAGGGAAGGAAATAGATTTCATAGGACATTTGATAAAGAGAAAGAGACATAACATACTGTTCTCAAGCAAAAGTAAATACATGGTGAAAAATAAAAGAGCTATTATCATTAAAAAATATTTTGGTGCTATCACCTTAATGCCCTCTTCAGAAATTGTAACATTTGGTTGTTATTTTAAAAGTATCATCTAAAGGAACACAGATGCTTTAAGAAATCAGAGACATAACAATCTATGTCAAAAGGGCTCTAAGAACTACAGAGTAATATCAAATGAATGTAGATGCAAAAATCCTCAAAAAAAAAAAAAAGAATACTAGCAAACAGAATCCAGAAATATAACAAAAGGATTCTATATCAAGACCAACTGGGAGTTATCCCAGGAATGAAAAGTTGGTTTAACGTTCAAAAATCAATTAATGTAATACAACATATCAATAAAACAAAGGACAAAAACCACATGATCATCTAAGCAGATCTGGAAAAATGAAAAAATCCAACAATGATTCATGATTAAAAAAAGAAAAAAACTCAAAAACATAAAAAGACAAGGGAATTTCCTCAATCTAAAAATAGGCTATTTATGAAAAATGCATTATCTAATATACCATATCTAATAGGAAAAGATCAAATGCTTTCCCCCCTATGATCAACAATAAGACAAGGATGTCTGCTCTTGCCACTTCAGCTCATATTGTACTGGAGATTACAACCAGGGCAATTAAGTAGGAAAAAAGAAATAAAAAGCATCTGGATTCTAAAAGAAGTAAAACCATCTCTACTGCACATGAAATGCTTTTGAATACAGAAAATCTAAGAAACCCACTAAAAAACTATTATAACTAATGAAGGAGTTCAGCGAGGTTACAGGATACAAGATCAATGTACAAAAGTCAATTGTATATTTACACACTAGCAGTAAATAACCCCAAGAGGAAATCAAGGAAACAATTCTATTTATATTTGCATCAAGAAAAATAAAGTACAAAGGAATAAATTCAACAGGAGAAGCAAGACTTGTACACTGAAAGTTAAAAAAAAACACTATCAAAAGAAATTAATGACCTGAATAAATGGAAAGGCATTCCATGTTCATGATTGGAAGACTTAATATTGTTAGGACTGACCTTCAGATTCAACTCAATCTCTACCAAAATCTCAGCTGGTTGATTTGCAGAAACTGACAAGCTGACCCAACTCTAAAAGTAATATGGAAATGAAAGGGACCCAAAATATCTAAAATATTCTTTAAAAAGGAGAAAAAGACAGAGGACTCACATTTTCCAATTTTAAAACTTAGTACAAAACCATAGTAATCATGACAATGTGGTACTTGCATGAAGATAGACACAGGAAACAATGGAACATAAATAAATACACACATTTACAGTACACTGATTTTTCAACCAGGGTATAAAGAAAATCAAAGAGAAAGAATAGTCTTTTCAACAAATAGTGCTGGAACAACTTGCTATCCACATGCAAAAGAATAAAGTTGGACCCCTACCTCACACCACATAAAAAGATTAACACTAATTGAATCCAAGACCAAAATGTAAGAGCTAAAACTATAAACTCCTGGAAGAAAATAGAAGCATACATCTTTGTGATCTTGGATTAGGAAATGATTTCTTAGATACACATAACATCAAAAACCATAATCTATGAAAGAAAAATAGATAAATTAGACTTCATCAAAATTAAAAACTTTTGTGTGTGTTTTAAAGATTTTATTTATTTATTTGTCAGAGAGAGAGAGAGCACGCACACACAAGCAGGGGGAGTGGGCAGGCAAAGGCAAAAACAGGCTACCCGCTGAGCAAGAAGCCCAATGTAGGACTTGATCCCAGGGCCCTGAATCATGACCTCAGCCAAAGGCAGACACTTAACTGACTGAATCACCCAGGAATCCCAAAAACTTTTGTGTTTCTTTTTTTTTTTTTATAGATTTTATTTATTTATTCATGAAAGACAGAGAGAGAGAGAGAGAGAGAGAGAGAGGCAGAGGGAGAAGCAGGCTCCCAAGGAGCAGGGAGCGCGACGCGGGACTCGATCCCAGGACGCTGGGATCATGACCTGAGCTGAAGGCAGACGCTTAACCATCTGAGCCACCCAGGTGCCCCAACTTTTGTGTTTCAAATGACCCCTTCAAAAAAGTGAAAAACTATGCATAGAATGTATGAAATTTTTGCAAATAATATATCTCATAAGGGACCTGAATGGAGTATATAAAGAACTCTGAAAACTCAACACTAAAAAGACAACCTAATTTAAAGCATCAGAATAGACACTTCTTCAGAGAAGATACACAAATAACCAAGAAGCACATGAAAAGTTGTTCGACGTCATTAGTCATTAAACAAATGCAAATTAAAACAATTAGATACCACTTCAAAACCACTAGGAAGGTATAATCAAAAGGATAGTTAAAAGCAAATGTTGGCAAAACTATGGAGAAACTGGAACCCTCACAGATTACAAGTAAGAATGTAAAATGGTGCAGCCACTTTGGAAAACAGTCTGGCAGTTCTTCAAAAAGTTAAACATAGAGTTGACATATGACCCAGCAATTCCATTTAAAACACACCCAAGAGAAATGAAAATATATGTTCACAAAAAACTTGTGGACAAATGTTCATAATAGCCAAAAAGGAGAAGCAACCCAAATGTCTATCAACTGATGAATGCATCAAATGATAAAAATGCATATTGTTTTTAACACCCTAAAAATAAAACACATTTCCAAGGAACAAAGCATAAGAGAGAGTATGATATATAATGCTTAAAGAGGTCAGTTATCTGATCATTTACATTCATGGTTAAAAGTGCACCCCAAAAAAGTTAGCATTCTAATACTCACTGATTACTTCTTTTAGTTCATGTGTATACTCAAGTGTATACTCATTTCATGAAGTAGCCATAATCTTACTACTACAATCTAACAAGGACATTATAGAAAACAAAAATTATGGTCCAATCTATCTAATAAATATAGCTGAAAAAAAAATCCAAAAAGAAAAAAAAAATATAGGCAAGGCAAATCCAAATCCAGAGATACAAAAAGATAATACATCCAAGATGAGTTTATCCCAGGAAAGCAAGAGTTATATGAGTTGAAACTTGATGTAATTCACCATGTTAATAGAATAATGGAGAAACCTTCTACATTCATCTATAAATACAGAAAAGGCACTTGTCAAAATTCAACCAATTCATGATAAAAACCTCTACAATCTAGCGACTGAAGGAACTTCCCCAAACTAATAAGGAGCATCTATAAAAAGCTATGGTTATTACAAGGATGGAAAAAAAGAACACTTTCTCCTTAACCGTGTACTTAAAACAAGAATGTCAGCTATTACTACTTCTATTCAATATTGATTGGAGTTCCCTGTCAGTCCAATAATGTAAGAGATCAAAGTAAAATGCATACAGGTTAGAAAGAAAGAAGTAAAATTTTATGTGCAGATAATATGATTATGTATGCAGGAAACATTAAGGGAACTACAGGAGATATATTAGAACACGTAAATTTAAGAAAATCACAGTGTTATTGTGGTAACCAGCCTCTAAAATGGGTCCCAGTGAATCCTGTCTCCTCATATTCATGTCCTGGTTTAATCCCTTCCCCTTGAATGGACCTAGTGACTCTCAAAATTGACTGGATGTTACTTCCAAGATTAGATTACAAATGGTAGTGACTTCTGTCATTATTACTTTTGCTCACTCTGATGGGAGCCAGTTGTCAAGTTGTAAGCTGCCATATGGAGAGGCACTTGAAACAAGGAATGGAGGGAGGCCTCCAGCCAACAGCCAGCAAAGAACTGAAAAAAGCAGTCTTAGAAAGATATTACTGGAAATTGAAGAAAGGGGAAGCACTGTATGTGGTGACAGAAAGTTTACCAATATCATATCATCTTTAGTAATGTGGGAAGTAGGAAATGTGCCTAATGAAGTGAGTAACTAACATATCTAAGGAGATTTCCAAGTAAAGTGTTGAAGGTGCTGCCTGGTTTTTTCCTGGTGCTTATAGTGAATTGGAAGAAAAGATAAATTCAAGGCAAGATTATTAAACCAAAATGAGTCAGGATTTCATAGTTCCAAAGATTCTCAGCCTCTCCACATAGCAAACCTGCTAAAAGTAAGAAACATCTTCAGAATAAATTTCAAATCCAGGATACTACCAGGAAAAACAAGCTCTAGAGATAAAGCCAAGGGTTAACTTGTTAAGACCTTAGAAAGATCAGAGTTGATGCCACAGTGGAGTCATACAAAAGGCCCTGTGAAAGATGAATGGTGGGCCTCACCAATCCTCTCAGTTAAACAATAGGGCCTCTGGTTTAAAAATAAGGGGGGGGAATAAGGGAGGGCTCTAGTATTTTAAATGGCTAAAATTTTGTGATGTTAGGGAGCCATAGATAACGTATTTTTACATATTAGTCATTTTAAATTCCTCATCAATTTCAACTGTATCTGTTTCTGTTGCTTTGTCTCTTTTGCACATTTTCCCTTGTCTTTGCAATGCTCATAATTATACTGATATCTGGATAGGACAGTAGAGACTGAGGCAAATAATTTCTATACTTGGTAATGGGCAGACCTTTCCTTTGGTTAGGTTTTTGGTGCAGGAATTGTGTTTATCTGATCAGTAGGTAGGCAGGTTTGGTCTTTGCTGTTGGTATGGTTACCCTCAGAGTGCACCAGAAGCTTCAAATTCCTCCAAGCATAACTTCTCTTCACGTGGGACCACATGTCTGCTGTACCCTCAGCTCTCCGTCTTCCATCCTAGAGGGTTTGTCTCTTGTTAGTTTCTCGCTGGTATTTAACTGTTACTTTTACTAGACACTGGTTAGCTTGGTGGTAGGGGGTCTGGGTCGGGGGGGTGGTCTCCAGTATTCTAACTAGGCCTATGCTAATCAGAATCTGTAAGCCTAAATTTTACAGTGCTCCTCTCTCTCTTCTATACAACAGTTCTGGAACTGCAGTTTTGGGGATGTAATCCTGCATTTCCCCTGAGGTTATTTTCTGTCCCCTCCCTTCCCAGCTTCCGTGTTTTCACCAGTGCCTTTAAGGGCTCTTTAGTTTAAGGTACCCCTCCTTCCTGAATTTAGGATTTTTGTTCCATAGGACAGATGAGGGGGAAGGCTCCAGGACATATTTGTGCCCTTTCCATTGCAACCATTGTTCCCTCTCCCAGGTCTATAGCAAGAGAAATACTTTATCAGGGCTCTCATCAAGTAGGGCTTATGGAGAAAAAGCTTGCAAGACAGTTCAAGCTCCATCTGTATCTACTGCTCTAGGAGGCTCCCCATTCTCTTCTGTCCACTTTTGGCTTCCACCAATTTGTTATCTGTTGCAGCTGAAATGTCTCTACCTATTGCCAGCTGTGTCCACCGAGGTAAGCTAGTGCTCACACTTCATCTTTCCCTGTAGGTACATGTCTCTCCTGAGATTTCAGGTTATGGCTGCTTTGTGAATTGAGCTCTCTGATTGTTTCAAGAAATGTCCTGAGCTTGCAGTTGGTTTCACCTCCCTCCCTCCCTCCTTCCCTCCTTCCTTTTTTTCTTTTTAATTATAAGGTTGGGTGCAACATCCTCTGCCATCACTTAGACTTACCTATAATTATTTACACACACTTATATATTTAGTTGTTTTGCTTATTAAAATAATTCAGGGGTGCCTAAGTGGCTCAGTCAGTTAAGTGACTGACTCTTGATTTCAGCAGGGGTTGTGGTCTGAGGGGTCATGGGATGGGGCCAGCACCAGGCTTTGTGCTCAGCGCACAGTCTGTTTGTCCCTCTCCCTCCGCCTCTGTCCCTCCTCTGGAGTGTGCTCTCTCTCTCTCAAATAAATAAATAAAATCTTAATCAATTAATTAACTCAACAAGGAGGCAATTAGACTGAGGTGGCTTTAATGCCTTAGCAGCCTAAGGAAGCAAACCAAATCTTTCACCCATAATGCCTCAAGGTTAAGGAATTAAAACCTAAGAACAATCCATCACCAACAGCCACCTAGCCATTCGCAAATAAGGCAATGGCTTATGCTATCGCCCAGGTAAATACTTTCCTTGCTTTGCTTCCATCTTTTCTCCCATAAAACTCTCTCCCTTAGCTCCTATGGGTGGAGGGCTCCTAACCACTTCCGGTGCTGGGCTGCCTGATTTAAATGGAGTTTTGCTCACACTGAGTCTTAAAACTGTAACATACCTCAGTTTATTTTTTAATACTCTCATTTTCCTAACATGCCCTCCCAATTTTCAAAGCTGGAACAATTTTAACAACAAAATAAATGACAATCATATTAGATTATAACCCACAGATTCATAATATTTATTAATGTGAAAAGATAAACTGAGGCATGTTACATTATGCCATCCATAAGGGTAAAAAATGCTATAGAAAAATTAACCTCTTTTAGGAAGTAGTATCAAGCCAGAACAACAACAACAAAAAAATGACTGTCAAGTGCAGGCTAATCAATCAAAAAATATTCTTTGAATTGTACAAGTTCAGAATAGACAATCTGAAAATGAATTTCGGCATACTAACTGTTCTACAGTGTCAAGAGACACAAAAGTTCAAATAATGCCTTTCTACCTAAAGCAAGTCAAAAATTCCTTATGTTTTCTTGAAATTTATTATATAATCCATTGTAAATACTATTTATGAAAAAAAAATCCACCAAGGCTTCAAATGGGAAGGCAAAAAAGTAAGTCACTGAAAAATTAAAGTCTAACTTTCTTATTGTACTGCAATGTACCTTTAATTATGACAAAAAAAGTTATTAGTTTAAAAAAATAAAAGACCAGAATAAATATAAAATAATAATGATCTACTCATTTTACAATGGGAAACTAATGGTGTTATACTTTCTACTTTTCTTCTAAGAAATGGCAAGTAGAAATAGCAAACTGTCCTCTGGGAAAAATCAAAGTATCAGGGCCTAAAAGAGAACCCTGTCCTCAAATGAGTTAGTGCACAAGTATTCACTGGGGAACCATGCATTATTTGACACTGTAGGCATAGGACATGAAATAGTGGGGGGTTTTTAGGCTTCCTGGAACATGGCTTATATATATCAAAAACTACAATTGTGGCCAAGATTATTTTTAAACTTTTTTTTTCCTTAAAGACTAAGCTATAGTACAGTTTGTGCATTAGTTTACGGTACCCCTCCCCATCTTAAAAAGACTCAGTAAAAAAATGCAAATCCATATATAAAGAACTGTCACCATCTTTCAGCACAAACTACAGTATTTTGCAAAGCCATTCATTTTTCAAGTCCCCATAAATGACACTCCTTTTCCCATCTATGCAAACAATTCATTAATTTTACTGTACAAGACTTTCTGAGGTCACTTAATTCAGCAGTCTTGAACCAAAAAAATTCTCTCTATCCTAATACCTCCTAGAAAGATCAATCAATATTCCACTTATCCTTCTGCAAATGTAAATCAATGCTGGACACCTCAGGGAAACCCCTTCATTTACTTGAAACCCATATATCAAGTCATGTCTTAAATTCTTTTCCACAAGCTAAATAATTCATAATACTCCTAATTTATCTTTGTGGTATCTATTCTCCATTAGCTTATAAATTTTGATGTGTATTTGTATTCTATTCTTTTATCAGTGTATTTAACAAAACTGAAAAAGTTTCCTGGGCATATAGAGATTATTAAGGAAGGTATCTAAAGATTATTAAAAACTCACACCAGGTTTGTTTGTCTTTGCTTAACTCTATTTGTTTTCTTGCCAAATAGCATAATATTGCTTGTGCCTGTTCAGGTTAAATTTAACTAAGAACTGTGCATTCTTTATGTACTGGGGCTAACTGGTAAGTCTTTCTCTAAAATGAATTTCTAATTTATTTTTATCCTTAGGCATATAATAACCTGTACTTGTTACTACTGTCTTTTATCCTGTTTGAATGAATCCATTTTCCAACCTATCATGCCAACTCTGAATTTTATTTGTATCTTCTATTAACATTTATTCTTGTTTAGAAATACCTATAAATCTTATAGGCATCTTTTTGATACATAGATCTTTTTCATACATAACCCCCAAAAAGATACTGACAACAAAGGACCTCACAGCTAGATTTTTAATGGATCCCTCCAAGCTACAGATAAGCCAGTCTGGGAATTTAGACACACAGGGTTTTCCCACTAACATTTTTAAAAGTTAAGGCCATGGTTTTTTTTGTTTTGTTTTTGTTTTTTTTTTTAAAGCCTATGCTTTTTAAAAGGTGCTTTTCACCTCAAAGGTACCATTTAAAAGAAGCTATAGGGGCGCCTGGGTGGCTCAGTCGGTTAAGTGTCTGCCTTCGGCTCAGGTCATGATCTCAGGGTCCTGGGATCGAGCCTCGCATCGGGCTCCCTGCTCGGCAGGAAGCCTGCTTCTCCCTCTCCCACTCCCCCTGCTGTTTCCTCTCTCGTTGTCTCTCTCTGTCAAATAAATAAATAAAATCTTTAAAAAAAATAAATAAAAGAAGCTACAGTTATCACTTTACCTTTATACTGCATGTCACCTTGTAACTGAAAAACATGCTATTTATTTTGTATATTCTGCTGAGAGCTATTGACCATGATTTTGAAATATGCTTGCTAATGATCAGTGTCAGGTGCTAAGCACACTCAGTGACTTCTCCCCTAAGATAATGTTAATAGATCTGCACAATATCTGAAATTCTTTAAGTATACTATACCTAAATAGGTCATAGGACTACATAAGGTTTTCCAAATCTTCTAACACTTTCTGCATTTGACTTGACCTTTATCACAACTGAAACAATTTTCAATCTTTATACCTAATTTTTACTGGAGATCCTTAAATGAAAACAACTTTTAAAACTTCAGCCTCCTAATTATCCCCTATTAATACCTTTTTCCCCCATTGATACTTTTAAAATTATTCGCTATTTATTCAAGTCTATTAGTTAAAAAAGCCATGTGCCAGGCAAGGTAGGCAGAACACAACAAAACAAGTAGTATCTGTCCTGTTTTATATGACATGATTTGGAAAGCAAAGTATACAAATTTAAAACAGTGTGTTTATTTATGAACAAGGAAATATATCTAACTATCCTTTATTCAAAGAGAAAACTTTTTTCTCTTCTGAAATGGAAGTTGAGCTTTCATCTCCTCTTTTTCATCTTATTTTCCACTTTCCTTCTTCTTCCTGAACAATTAAGTCCTAAAACCTTGATGTGGGGCAGACTCAGAATCAGACTGAGATCAGGAGGGTAAATGTACAAGGTTTGCCCAGTAGGATGTCACTGGCCAAGCAGGTTGAGAAGGGCATCAACACATGGCAGGGAGTCCAGCATGGGTGTCTCAGCCTCAGTGAAATGAGAAGACCATCCATGTGGAAGAGCTGCCTAGCATGGGTATAAGAGCCTAAGCATTTGAGGTGGGTATGAGTGGTAGGAGTGACCCAGCATGAAGATTCAGAGCCCAAGTATGGTGAGGCTGAGGCAGGGTCTATGCAGCAGTTGGCAGTAGGTGCTAGTATAGAAAAGCCCACAAGGAGTGAGGAGAACACACACAAATGGTTAACCTCTAGCAGTTTATCAGGGCCCAAGGAAGATGAGGAAGACATACACTCATCATATCAGAACTCTGGCAGAATGAGAAAGATTATTCTCAAGAAGGGGCAGGCTGGTAAAATGTCAGAGCTTGAGGGTGAGTGAAGAAGGTATCAACACAAGGGAGAGGACCAACGTGGAGGTCAGAGCCAGAAAAGGATAAGGAGAACATAACTGCAAAGGGGAAGCCTGGTGTGGGTGTCAAAGCCTAAACAGATGAAACACAATATCCAAGTAGTGGGGGCAGCCCAACGAAGAGTCAAAACAGAGTGGAGTGAGGAGGGCATTCAGGCAGAGTATGGCCTAGACTGGTGTGCTGAACTATAAGCAGGGAAAAGAGGGCATCCATGGGACGGGGACTGGTAAACTAGAATGGGGAGTCAGAGCTCAAGCAGGATAAAGAAGGCTTCTGTAGAGCAGAAGGAGTAGCAGCAGAGAGGAAGGATTAGTTACATACAAGTGACTAACGAAAAAAGTAAACAAATTAAAGATAATATAAACCAAATTTCTCTATGTCAGCCAAGACAGCTGTAATTATAACATTTTATCAAGTACTCACAAACATTTATGAATATCAACCATACCCTGGGCCATGAAATAAACCTCAAAAAAATTTTTAAAAATGTTCTCTGTCCAGAACAGAACCACATCTGAAATCAGTAATACAACGACAAGAGAAAAATCTCCAAACACTTGGAAATTATAAAATATAGTTCTAAATAAGCCATGGATCAAAAAGGAAGTCTGAATGGAAATTTTAAAAATATATACATACTGAGGGGGCCGGAGCAAGAGACCTGGATTTCGTCTGGTCCCAGAATTCAGCTGGATAGGGATCAAACCATTCTGAACACCTACGAACTCAACAGGTGAGTTGAAAAGAATAGCAACAACTCTCTGAACAGAAAAGTGACCACTTTCTGGAAGGTAGGACTTGTGAAGTGAATCCGAGGCGATATTTGGGAGGATAGACGGCGGGGGAGGAGGCCTCTGATGGCTGCTTCTGGCAAGTGATAGAGCCGTGGAGCACAAAACCGGAACTTTTAGAAGTCGGCTCCGCTGAGGGACGTCGCTCCAGTGGCTAAGCGGGGAGTGGAACCCTCGCGGGACAGTGTGGTCTCAGGACCCTCGGGGTCACAGAAAGGCCGGGGGTGCCTGAGTGCGGCAGAGCTCCCAGGTATTGGAGCAGGGAAGCCGGCTGCAGAGACTGAGCCAAGGCGTAGGCTCTCAGCTCGGGGTTGCCATAAACTGTGATCCGCGGCCCAGTCGGGCCACTGCTCCTCCAGCAGGAACCCAACAAGTGGCAGAGCCGCTGAGACTCCCCTCCCTCCCCCGGGAGGAGCGGCACGGGAGCGCACCGCAGGGATCTGCTGGGTTTGGTGACTCCACATGGGGTCGGGTGCCAGAGATAGAAACGCTTGGTCACAGGCCAGGTGAGCACGGAGTGTGGCCGCAGACCGGGGAGACGGGAGTGACTGACTGCTTTTCTCTGGGGGCGCACTGAGGAGCGGGGCCCCGAGTTCACGGCTCCTCTGGGGTGGAGACTGGGAGGCCGCCATTTTCACTCTCGTCCTACAAGACTGCACTGAAAGCTTGCAGGGAACAAAAGCTCCCGAGAGCAAACCCAAGCAGATTGCTTAGCCCCCACCGACAAGGGCAGGGCAATTCCGCCTCCCGCAAAGACATTTGGGAACCACGGCAACAGGCCCCAACCCCAGAGGATCAGCAGGAACAGCCAGCAAGCCAAGACCAAGTTTACCGAACAATGAGAATGGCAGAACTCCAGCGCTACAGGAATACTGCACATAGAATTCATGGCTTTTTTCCCATGATTCTTTAGTCTTGCAAAGTTAATTTTTTTTAACTGTCTCCTTTGTTTTGAATTTTTCTTTTTCCCTTTTTCAGCCAACATCGTATCAATATCTTTTTTAAAAAAAATTTTTATATTTCATTTTTAGAGTCATATTCTATCCCTTCATAGTAGTTACCCTTATTTTTGGCATATATGTGTAAGTTGTTCTCTCTTTAAAATTTTGAGATACATTTTCTTCTAACAGATCAAAATAGACCCTAAATCTCTAGTGTATGGCTTTGTTCTAGTCTCCGGCCTGATCACATTCTCTCCCTTTTTTTTTCTTTTTTGAATCTTCTTTTTTCTTTTTTCAAACAACTTCTTATCAATTCCTTTTATAATTTTCTTTTATACTTTTCATCTTTACAGTAATATTCCATCCCTTCATCGTATTAATCCTTATTTTTGTACATATATGTTTTTCTTTCCTTAAAATATTCGGAGGCACTTTCTTCTAAAACACCAAAATACACCCAAATCTAGTTGTGTGGCACTTATCTATGCACCAGCCTGATCATATTTGATCATATTCTGTTCTTTTTTGTTTTGTTCTGTTTTAGTTTGTTTTTATCTTTTTCTTATTCTTTTTTTTTTCTTTTTCTTTTTTCTTTCTTTCCCTTTCTTTTCCCCCGGTTTCAGGTCTTTTCTGATTTGTTTAGAGTATATTTTATGGGGACGTTGTTACCCTGTTAGCATTTTGTTCTCTCATTCATCTATTCTCCTCTGGACAAAATGAAAAGATGAAAAAATCACCTCAACAAAAAGAACAAGAGGCAGTACTGACTGCCAGGGACCTACTCAATACAGACATTAGTATGATGTCGGAATTAGAGTTCAGAATGATGATTTTAAAGATACTAGCTGGGCTTGAAAAAAGCATGGAAGTTATTAGAGAAACCCTTTCTGGAGAAATAAAAGAATTAAAAACCTAACCAAGTCGAAATTAAAAAGGCTATTAATGAGGTGCAATAAAAAATGGGGGCTCTAACTGCTAGGATAAATGAGGGAGAAGAGAAAATTAGTGATAGAGAAGACCAAATGATGGAAAATAAAGAAGCTGAGACAAAGAGAGATAAACAACTACTGGATCACGAGGGCAGAATTCTAGAGATAAGTGATACCATAAGATGAAACAACATCAGAATAATTGGAATCCCAGAAGAAGAAGAAAGAGAGAGGGGGGCAGAAGGTATATTGGAACAAATTATAGAAGAGAACTTCCCTAATTTGGGGAAGGGGACAGGCATCAAAATCCAGGAGACACAGAGAACCCCTCTCAAAATCAATAAAAATAGGTCAACACCCCGACATTTAATAGTAAAACTTACAAGTCTCAGAGACAAAGAGAAAATCCTGAAAGCAGCTTGGGAGGAGAGATCTGTAACCTACACTGGTAGAAACATTAGATTGGCAACAGACCTATCCACAGAGACCTGGCAGGCCAGGAAGGACTGGCATGATATCTTCAGAGCACTAAACGAGAAAAACATGCAGCCAAGAATACTACATCCAGCTAGGCTGTCATTGATAATAGAAGGAGAGATAAAAAGTTTCCAGGACAAACAAAAACTAAAGGAATTTGCAAACACGAAACCAGCCCTCCAATAAATATTGAAAGGGGTCCTCTAAGCAAAGAGAGAGCCTAGAAGCAACACGGACCAGAAAGGAACACAGACAATATACAGTCACAGTCACCTTACAGGCAATACAATGGCACTAAATTCCTATCTTTCAATAGTTACCCTGAATGTAAATGGGCTAAATGCCCCAATCAAAAGACACAGGCTATCAGATTGCATAAAAAAATAAGACCCATCAATATGCTGTCTGCAAGAGACTCATTTTAGACCCAAAGACAAAACCAGATTGAAAGCAAAGAGGTGGAAAACCATTTACCATGCTAATGGACACCAAAAGAAAGCTGGGGTGGCAATCCCTATATCAGACAAATTATATTTTAAAACAAAGACTGTAATAAGAGATGAAGAAGGACACTATATCCTACTTAAAGGGTCTATCCAACAAGAAGATCTAACAATTGTAAATATCTATGCCCCTAACATGGGAGCAGCCAATTATATAAGGCCATTAATAACAAAAGCAAGGAAACACATTGACAACAATACAATAATAGTGGGGGACTTTAACACCCCCGTCATTGAACTGGACAGATCATCTAAGCAAAAGATCAACAAGGAAATAAAGAATTCAAATGACACACTGGACCAAAAGGACTTCACAGATATATTCAGAACATTCCATCCCAAAGCAACGGAATACACATTCTTCTCTAGTGCCCATGGAACATTCTCCAGAATAGATCACATCCTAGATCACAAATCAGGTCTCAGCTGGTACCAAAAGATGGGGATCATTCCCTGCATATTTTCAGGCCACAGTGTTTTGAAACTAGAACTCAGTCACAAGAGGAAAGTCAGAAAGAACTCAAATACATGGAGGTTAAAGAGCATCCTACTAAAGAATGAATGGGTCAACCAGGAAATTAAAGAAGAATTTAAAAAATTCATGGAAACCAATGAAAATGAAAACACAACTGTTCAAAATCTTTGGGATACAGCAAAGGCAGTCCTAAGAGGAAAGTATATAGCAATACAAGCCTTTCTCAAGAAACAAGAAAGGTCTCAAATACACAACCTAACCCTACACATAAAGGAGTTAGAGAAAAAACAGCAAATAAAGCCTAAACTCAGCAGGAAAAGAGAAATAATAAAGATCAGAGCAGAAATCAATGAAATAGAAACCAAAAGAACAGTAGAATAGATCAACAAAAAAAGGAGCTGGTTCTTTGAAAGAATTAACAAGATTGATAAACCCCTGGCCAGACATATCAAAAAGAAAAGAGAAAGGACCCAAATCAACAAAATCATGAATGAAGCAGGAGAGATCACAAACCAACACCAAAGAAATACAAACAATTATAAGAACATATAATGAACAACTATATGCCAGCAAATTAGATAATCTGGAGGAAATGGATGCATTCCTACAGATGTATCAACTACCAAAACTGAACCAGGAAGAAAGAGAAAACGTGAACAGATCTATAACCAGTAAGGAAATTGAAGCAGTCATCAAAAATCTCCCAACAAACAAAAGCCGAGGGCCAGATGGCTTCCCAGGGGAATTCTACCAAACATTTAAAGAAGAATTAATACCTATTCTTCTGAAACTGTTCCAAAAAATAGAATTGGAAGGAAAACTTACAAACTCATTTTATGAGGCCACCATTACCTTGAACCCCAAACCAGACAAAGACCCAATCAAAACGGAGAACTACAGACCAATATCCTTGATGAACATGGATGCAAAAATTCTCACCAAAATACTAGCCAATAGGATCGAACAGTACATTAAAAGGATTATTCACCACGACCAAGCGGGATTTATTCCTGGGCTGCAAGGTTGGTTCAACATCCGCAAATCAATCATGTGATACAATACATTAATAAAAGAAAGAACAAGAACCATATGATCCTCTCAATAGATGCAGAAAAAGCATCTGACAACATACAGAATCCTTTCTTGATCAAAACTCTTCAGAGTATAGGGATGGAGGGACCTACCTCAATATCATAAAAGCCATCTATGAAAAACTGACAGCGAATATCATTCTCAAGGGGGAAAAACTGAGAGCTTCCCCCTAAGGTCAGGAACGTGGCAGGGATGTCCACTATCACCATTGCTATTCAACATAGTATTAGAAGTCCTAGCCACAGCAATCAGACAACAAAAAGAAATTAAAGGCATCCAAATCAGCAAAGAAGTCAAACTCTCACTCTTTGCAGATGATATGATACTTTATGTGGAAAACCCAAAAGATTCCACCCCAAAACTGCTAGGACTCATACAGGAAATCAGTCAAGTGGCAGGATTTAAAAATCAATGCACAGAAATCAGTGGCATTCCTATACACCAACAACAAGACAGAAGAGAGACAAATCAAGGAGTCGATCCCATTGACAATTGCACCCAAAACCATAAGATACCTAGGAATAAATCTAACAAAAGAGGCAAAGAATCTGTACTCAGAAAACTATAAAATACTCATGAAAGAAATTGAGGAAGACACAAAGAAATGGAAAAACGTTCCATGCTCATGGATTAGAAGAACAAATATTGTGAAGATGTCAATGCTACCTAGAGCAATCTACACATTCAATGCAATCCCTATCAAAATACCATCGATTGAACTTTTGTCAAAGAAATGGAGCAAATAATCCTAAAATTTGTATGGAGTCAGAAAAGACCCCAAATAGCCAGAGGAATGTTGAAAAAGAAAAGCTGGCGGCATCACAATTCCGGACTTCCAGCTCTATTACAAAGCTGTCATCATCAAGACAGTACGGTATTGGCACAAAAACAGACACAGAGATCAATGGAACAGAATAGAGAGCCCAGAAATGGACCCTCAACTCTATGGTCAACTAATCTTCAACAGAGCAGGAAAGAATGTCCAATGGAAAAACAGTCTCTTCAACAAATGGTGTTGGGAAAATTGGATAACCACATCCAGAAGAATGAAACTGGACCATTTCCTTACACCACAAACAAAAACAGACTCAAAATGGTTGAAAGACCTAAACGTGAGACAGGAGTCCATCAACATCCTAAAGAGAACACAGGCAGCAACTTCCTCGACCTCAGCCGCAGCAACTTCTTCTTAGAAACATCGCCAAAGGCAAGGGAAGCAAGGGCAAAAATGAACTATTGGGACTTGATCAAGATAAAAAGCTTTTGCACAGCAAAAGAAACAGTCCACAAAACCAAAAGACAACCGACAGAATGGGAGAAGATATTTGCTAATGACATATCAGATAAAGGGCTAGTATCCAAAATCTATAAATAACTTGTTAAACTCAACACTCAAAGAACAAATGATCCAATTAAGAAATGGGCAGAAGACATGATTGGACATTTTTCCAAAGAAGACATCCAAACGGCCAACAGGCACATGAGAAAGTGCTCAACATCGCTTGGCATCAGGGAAATCCAAATCAAAACCTCAATGAGATATCACCTCACACCAGTCAGAATGGCTAAAATAACAAGTCAGGAAATGAGAGATTTGGCGGGGATGTGGAGGAAGGGTAACCCTCGTACACTGTTGGTGGGAATGCAAGCTGCTGCAGCCACTCTGAAAAATAGTATGGAGGTTCTTCAAAAAGCTGTACTCAGACAGCTTTTTTTTTTTTTTTTACCTCAAAGACACAAACGTAGGGATCTGAAGGGATACATGCAGCACCCCGATGTTTATAGCAGCAATGTCCACAATAGCCAAACTGTGGAAAGAGCCCAGATGTCCATCAACAGATGAATGGATAAAGAAGATGTGGTATGTAGATACAATGGAATATTATGCAGCCATCAAAAAGAATGAGATCTTGCCATTGGCAACGACGTGGATGGAACTGGAGGGTTTTATGCTGAGCAAAATAAGTCAATCAGAGAAAGACATGTATCATATGACCTCACTGATAGGAGGAATTCTTAATCTCAGGAAACAAACTGAGGGTGGCTAGAGTGGTGGGGGGTGGGAGGGAGGGGGTGGCTGGGTGATAGACATTGGGGAGGGTATATGCTATGGTGATTGTTGTGACGTGTGCAAGACTGTTGAATCACAGATCTGTACCTCTGAAGCAAATAATACATTATGTGTTAAAAAAAAAAAGAAGAAGAAGATAATGGGAGGGGAAGAATGGAGGGGGGAATCGGAGGGGGAGACATACCATGAGAGACTATGGACTCTGAAAAACAAACTGAGGGTTCTAGAGGGGAGGGGGGTGGGGGGATGGGTTAGCCTGGTGATGGGTATTAAAGAGGGCACGTTCTGCATGGAGCACTGGGTATTATATGCAAACAATGAATCATGGAATACTACATCAAAAACTAATGATGTAATGTATGGTGATTAACATAACATAATAAAATAATAAAAATATATACATACTGAATGCAAATGAAAATAAAACCAATCACAATATGTACAATGCATTGAAAGCAGTTTTGAGAAGGAGGATTATAGCACTACATGCTGATGGTAAAAGAGGAATGGTTTTTAAAATTCCTATCTTAAGATACTAGAAAAAGAACAAAATAAATCCAAAGCAACAGGAAGGAAGGAAATAAGGGCAAAAATCAGTTAAATTGAAAATAGGAAAAACAGATAAAATCAATGAAACAAAAAGCTGGTCTCTGGACAATAATAAATAAAACTGATAAATGATAAACCTAGCAAAACTGACTAGAGGAGAAGGTACAAATCAGTGGAGAAGTCTATCGAATATTTAAAGAAGAATTCACACCAATTTTATAGTTTCTTTTGGAAAACAGAAAAGGAGAGAATACTTTTTTTATATTATTTATTTATTTATTTATTTTTAAAGATTTTATTTATTTATTCGACAGAGAGAGCACAGAATCAGGGGGAGTGACAGGCAGAGGGGCAGGGAGAAGCAGACTCCCTGCTAAGCAGGGAGCCTGATGTGGGGCTCAATCCCAGGACTCCAGGATCATGACCTGAGCCGAAGGCAGACGCTTAATGACTGAGCCACCCTGCTGCCTGGAGAGATTACTTCTTAACTCATTTTATAAGGCTAGTAGTACGAGACTCTGCCAGTAAAAAAAAAGGAAAGAAAACCACAGCCCAATTCCTTTCATGAACTTTGATGTAAAAATTCCAAACTAATAGAAAATCAAATTAGAAATGTATAAAAGCATTGACAATAAGATTTATTACAAATATGCAAGGCAGGTTCATATTCAAATATCAATAAGATCCACCATGTCAATAGCTAAAACTTCAAGAAAACTCATAAGATCATATTAATTGAAGCAGAAAAAATGTCAAAAATCTAGTGTGCAATCATAACAAAAACCCTTATAAAATGAGGAATAGAAGGGAACCTCAACTTTATAAAAAGCATCTACAAAAATTCTACAGCTAACATTATATTTGATGATAGACTGAATTTCTCATATAAAATCAGGAATACAGTAAGGTGTCCTCTCTAACCACTCCTATTTACATAGCACTATAATCCCTAGCCAGCACCATGAGGCAGAAAAAAAGAAATAAAAAAAATACATATTGGAAAGAAGGTAATAAAACTGTCCCTAGCTGCAAATTATATGATTGTCATTGTCCCAAGGAATCGACAGCAAAACTCTGAGAACTAACAAGCAAGTTCAGCAAGGTTGCAGGAATTCAGACAAACACACAAAATTCAATCACATTTCAACCACAAACATGAAACAACAAACATGAAAACCAAAATTTTAAAACACAATACCATTTACAAGTGCTCCAAAGAAAATTAAATACTTAGATATAAGTGTGAGAAAACATGTACAAGATCTGTATCCTGAAAATTACAAAATTCTGATGAAAGAAATCAAAGACCTAAATAAATGGACATACCATATTCATGGACTGGACGATACAACAAAGTAAAGATATCAATTCTTCCCCAAACTGATCTATAGTTTTAGTGTAATACCAGCAAGTTTTTTTTTATAGACATTGACAATCTTATTCTAAAATTATTATAGAAAGCCACAGGAGTAGAAGTGTTAAAATAATTCTGAAAAAGAATAATGTGGGAGAAATCACTCTAGCCAATATTAAGGCTTACAGTATAGCTAGAGTAATCAAGACAGTTGGCAAAAGGAAAAACACATAGATGGATGGATTAGAAAAGAGAACTCCAAAAGAGACACATGTAAATATGTCCAAATGATTTCTGCCAAAGGTATAAAAATTTCAACAAATGGTGCTGGAGCACTTGAATATCAGCAGGAAAAAAAAAAAAAAGAAGCAGCAGCTCAACCTAAACTTCATACATCATGCAAAAATTAACTCAAAATGCATCACGGGCTTAATACAGAATGTGAAAATATAAAACTTTAAAAAAAAATAGGAGAGGGGTACCTGGGTGGCTCAGCCGTTAAGCATCTGCCTTTGGCTCAGGTCACGATCCCAGCATTGGGCTCCCTGCTCAGCGGGAAGCCTGCTTCTCCCTCTCCCACTCCCCCTGCTTGTGTTCCCGCTCTCACTGTCTCTCTCCCTCTGTCAAATAAATAAATAAAATCTTTAAAAAAAAAATAGGAGAAAACTTAAGTTAGAGTTCCTAGACTTGACAATAAAAGCATGATCCATAAAAGAAAAAATTGATACACTGGACCTAGTTAAATCAAAAACTTTTGCTCTATGTAAGACCTTAGGCAAGCTAAAGATCAGGAAAAGTATTTGCAAATTACATATCCAACAAAGGATTTGTATATAGAACATAAAAAGGACTGTTAAATCTCAACAACAACAACAACAAAAACATTCCAACAAAAATGAACAAAAAGGACGAACAGACATTTCACTGAAGAAGATATAGATGGCAAATAAGCATATGAAACAATGTCCAAAACAACCGGTCATCAATGGTCACTAGAGTAATACAAATTAAAACCACAATTAGTTAACACTAAATACCTCTAAGAATGGCTAAAATTAAAAATAATTATAACAAATACTGGCAAGAATGCAAGAGATCTAGATCTCTCTTGCATTGCTGGTGGGAATGATAAATGATAAACCACTTTTGAAAATAGTTTTTCAATGGTTTTTGAAAATAGTTCAGCAGCTTCTTACAAAACTAAATATGCGGGCGCCTGGGTGGCTCAGATGGTTAAGCGTCTGCCTTCGGCTCAGGTCATGATCCCAGGGTCCCGGGATCGAGTCCCGCATCGGGCTCCCTGCTCCATGGGAGTCTGCTTCTCCCTCTGCTTCTCTCTCTCTCTCTCTCTGTCTGTCATGAATAAATAAAATCTTTAAAAAAAAAAAAAAACTAAATATGCATTATGACACAATGTCCCAAAGAAATGAACATGTTATGCTCACACTAAAACCTATATATGATTGTTCATAGCTTCATTTGTAGCAATCAAAAACTAGAAAGAAGGGGCACCTGACTGGCTCAGTGGGTGGAACATGAGACTCTTGATCTTGGGGTTGTACAATCAAGCCTCACGCTAGGTGTAGAGACTACTTAAAAGAATAAAAAAAATTAAAAAACTGGAAAGAAGCCAAATATCCTTCAACAGATGAATGGTTAAACTGTGGTACATCCACCCATGGAAAAGACCTAGCAATAAAAGGAACAAACTTTGATACATGCAACAATTTGGATGGATCTAAAAGGAATTATAGTGAGTGGAGAAAAATGCCAATTGCAAAAGATAACATACTGTATGATTCCATTTATTACAGCATTCTTAAAAGGACAAAATTATGGAGATGGAGAGTGGATTAATGGTTGCTAAGGATTAGGGAAGGGGGTAGGAAGGAAAGTTAGCTGTGTCTATAAAAAGACAACATGAGTAATTTTTTTAACAAAACCATTTTGTGGGGTGCCTGCATGGCTCAGTCGTTAAGCGTCGGCCTTTGGCTCAGGTCATGATCCCAGAGTCCTGGGATTGAGCCCCACATCGGGTTCTCTGCTCCGTGGGAAGCCTGCTTCTCCCTCTCCCACTCCCCCTGCTTGTGTTCCCTCTCTCGCTTTGTCTCTCTCTGTCAAATAAATAAATAAAATCTTAAAAAAAAAAATTTGTGTTTTTACTCTGGTGATGGTACACATATCTACATGTAATAAAATTGCATAGAACTATATATATACACAAGTGAGTATATATGAAATCTATACAAGGTTGATGGGTCCTATCAATGTCAATTTCCTGGTTGAAATATTGTATTATAGTTAATAAAAACACTACCATTGGTGAATATCCGGGAGAGGGGACATGGGCTCTCTCTCTGTATTATTTCTTACCACTATAGGTGAATCCACAATTACCTCAAAATAAAAAGGTTTAAAAAAAAAATGGATCACCTTGGAGGACCTAGGTGGCTCAGTCAGTTGAGCGGCCGACTCTTGATTTTGGCTCAGATCATGATTTCAGGGTCCCAGGATCGAGCCCAAGTCAGGCTTCATGCTCAGCGGGGAGCCTGCCTGAGGATTCTCTTTCTCTTTCCCCCTCCTTTGCTCCTCCCTCCCTGCTCTCGTGCACATGTGCGCGCTCTCTCTCTCTCTCTAAAATAAATAAATCTTCAAAAAAAAGTATCATCTTGCTATTCTATTTTTGTTTTGGTGAGTCCTAAACTAGAATAAAATAAATGTCCATGAGTACATTATTATTATTATTATTGATAAAAGTAACAAAATGAATACTGAAATCTGTTAATAAATAAATAGAGCAGAAGGGACAGCTCATCCTTAAACAAGAATTCTGATTAGTAAATGCAAAACAAATAGGGGAAACATAAAGTAACTACTATTAGAACATCACAGTAATAGTTGTTGCAGTGAAGTCCCTTTGATGAGTGCTTATGACAGTGAGTAAAAGTTTCAGAAAAAAACAGTGGATTTCAATAATCCCCCTGAACCTCTTAATTAATTAATTAACCAATTTATTAATTACAGAGAACAATGCAACTTTTCAGGGGAGAAACCAGGTACACTCTACATCAACTATATTATCATAATTAAAACCACCATATCAACATCATACAGCCCCTGATATAATATCATAATGCAATATAATCACGAGAAAATATGAAAAAAAAACTGAAAGAAATACTACAAAAATATCTGACCAGTATTCTTCAAAAGTGACAGGTCATGGAAAGCAAAGAAAAACTAATATACTGCCACAAATAGGAGACTAAGGAAACATGAAAACTGAATATAAAATGTGATACTGGAACAGAAAAAAAAGTTAGTAGGAAAGCTGAGTAAATCTGAATAAACTGTAGTTAATTAATACTATTGTACCAATATTAATGTTTGATCATTGCAATACGTTATTCAAGATGTTAACTACAGCAAGCTAGGTGAAAGGTATCAGAACCCATCACAGCTTTTTTTAAAGAGCTTTATTGAATATAAGTTATATGTAACAAGGTTAACCCATTTAGAGCGTACAATTCAATGGTTTTTCCTATATTTTCAGAGTTCTGCAACTATCACCATAATCTAATTTTATTTTATTTTATATATTTTTTAAAGATTTTTTTATTTATTTGACAGGGAGACAGAGAGAGCGAGAGAGAGCACAAGCAGGGGGAACAGCAGAGGGAGAGGGAGAAGCAGGCTCCCTGCTGAGCAGGGAGCGCAATGCGGGGCTTGATCCGGATCATGACCCGAGCAGAAGGCAGATGCGTAACCATCTGAGCCACCCAGGCGCCCCCATAATCTAATTTTAGAACATTTTCATCCTTCCCAAAAGAAACCTTGTATTCATTAGCAGCCACTTCACTTCCCATTTCTCATTCCTCCAATACTGTACTATTACAGCAACTTTTCTGCAAGCCTAAAATTATTTCAAAATAATACAAAAAAGTAATGATCATATTACACTGAATTAAAATTTAAATATATAAAAACATATATAAAAATATATACAAAATTATGACACATTACAAATGGCACATAATCAAGAGAGGAAAATAAAGTTACTGAGTTCTAAAGTCCTTGAACTGTTTAGAATAGGGCTAAAAGTATCAATTAATACTAGACTGTGATTAGTCAAGAATGCATATTACAAATCCCCAGGTGACCACAGGTTCATTTAAACAGGAAAATGAGGGGTGCTTAGGTGGCTCATACAGATGAGCATCTGCCTTCAGCTTGGGTCATGATCTCAGGGTCCTGGGATTGAGCCCTGTGGGGGGGCTCCCTGCTCAGCGGGGAGTCTGTTTCTATCTCTCCCCCTATCCCTCCCCCATGCTCACGCACCCGCATGTGCTCTCTCTCTCGAATAAATATTTTAAAAAATAAAATAATTAAAAAAAAAACAGGAAAATTAGTGCATTGAGCACAACTAGTGACCACAGGATCAAATACGTAAGGCAAAAATTGACAAAACTACAAAGTGAAATGTGTAAGTTTCCAATCATGATGTGACCTTCTTTTACCTTAACAACCACTTTTAAAGCCCCCACCTTCAAATACAGTCACACTCTGAGGAACTGGGGGTTAGCATTTCAATATGAATTTGGTGGGGTCACAATTTCGCCCACAAGCACATAATGCATAAAGATGTAATTGGTAAAAATAACAACTCAAAGATTGGGGAACACAGCTGTACAGAGACAGAATTTTTATACACAACGGAAACTAAGTTCGTATGAATTCAAATTAAACTGTTATAAATTTAGGGTATTAACTGTATTCCCCAGGGTAACCATTAAGAAAATAACTAAAAATTTTACCAAAAAAAAGAAACAAGTACCCAATCAAAATGGTGCGTACACACACACACACAAAATCAAACAAAAAAAAGATAGCACTATTGGAGTAACCAGAAAACTAAAAAAAAAAAAGCCTTTTTCATATATATATCTTTTATATATATTTCATATCTTTTATATATATAAAACATAAATACATACATAACAGCAAAATGGTACTGTGATAAGAAATTACTTTAAATATATATGGGTTATGTTCACCAGTGAAAGAGATTAGGAAAATGGATTTTTTTTTTAAACCCACATCTTAATATATGTTGCTTGTTAGAGACTCAATTTGAATTAAAAGACACAAAGATTGAAAGCTAAAATATGGAAAAAGGTATTTCATGCAAATATCACTTAAATAGTAACCAAAAGGGAGCTGGTTAATTATACTAATATCAGACAAAATAGATTTCAAAATAAAAAATGTTACAAGACAAAGAGATGTCATGTATTGATAAAAGGGTCAGTTCTTCAAGAATGTATTAAAATTATAAAAATAAACCCACCAAACAACAAAGTCCCCAAAAATATGAAGTAAGCACTGACACAAGTGAAGAGAAATATAGTTCAATAATAGTTGGAGACTTCAATAACCAACTATCAATAACAAATAGAACATCTAGATACAAGATCATCAATAAAAAAAGGGGGGACTTGAACAACACTGTAAGCCAACTAGACTTAAAAGACATATATAGAACACTCCATCAAACAACAGCTGAATCAACATTCTTCTCAAGTGCACATGGAATTTTCTCCAGGATAAATCATATATAAGCTTACAAAACAACTCTCAATATATTTAAAGAGACTGAAAGCATGCAAAGTATCTTTTCCACTGCAATGGACTAAAATTCAAAATCATTAAGGGAAAGAAAAGTGGAAAATTCATAAATACATGGAAATCAAACAACACACTCTTAAACAAATGAATCAAAGGAAAAAAATCAAGGAAAATTAGAAAGTACTTTAGGATGAATGAAACATAACATATCAAAATCTATGGGGTACAGCAAAAGCAGTACTCATAGGGATATTTATGGCATAAATGCCTACATTAGAAAACCAGAGAAATTTCAAGTCAGTAACTTTACACCTTAAGGACTAGAAACTAAAACCCAAACCTTGCAAAAGGAAGAAAATAATAAAGAGCAAAGATAAGTGAAATAGACAATAGAAAGAAAATAGAGAATCTATAAAACCAAAAGTTGGTTCTTTGAAAAGATCAACAAAATTTAAAAATCTTTAGCTTAGACGGATAAATGAAAGATGATGTAAATAAAATCAAATTAAAGTAGGGACATTACTACAAACTATACACAAATAAAAAGGATTGTAAGAGAATAGTACAAAAATGATATGTCTTAGACATTGGATAACCTATATGAAATAAACATTCCTAAAAACACAAAAATTACCAACACTGACTCAAGAACAAACGGAAAAATCTAAATAGATCTATAACACATAAGGAGATTTAAACAGTAATCAAAAACTGCCCTACAAAGACAATCTAAGAACCAGATAGCTTCATGGATGAATTCTACCAATTTATTTTTCCACCAAATATTTAAAAAAGAATTAACACCAATCCTTCTCAAACTCTTCCAAAGAACCTAAGAAAAGGGAATACTCCCTAGCTCATCCTATGAGGCCAGTAATGCCTGATATCTAACCCAAAGAAACTGAGAAAATAAAACTATACACCAAGATCCCTCATGAATAGATTCAAAAATCCTCAAAAAAAATGCCAACAAACTAAATCCAAAAATGTATTAAAAGGGATTATAAAATATGACCAATTGGTATTTATCCCAAAAATACAAGGATGGTTTAATATAAGAAAATCAATCAATACACATTTGACAAACCAACAAAAATATGTGATCATATCAACTGACACAGAAAAAGCTTTTGAAAAAATCCCCAACACTCAAACTGGGAATAAAAGGAAACTTCTTTAACATGGGAAAGGGAATTTATGAAAAACTAACAGCTGACACCCTATCTCATTGATAAAAAACTGAAAGCTTTCCCGCTAAGTTCAAGAACAAGACAAGGATGCCTGCTTCTACCACTCCATTCAACAATGTGCTGGAACTTCAAGCCAGAAGAAAAACAAATAAGAAGCATCCAAACTGGAAAAGAAGTAGAACCATCTCTGCAGATGACATGATACTATATATAGAAAATCCACAGAGAATCCACAAAAAAACTATTAGAGCTGATAAACAAATGTAACAAATTTTCAGGGTACAAGATTAACATACAAAAATCTTCTGTATTTCTATACACCGGCAACAAACAATCTGAAAAGAATATTAAGAAAACAATTCTAATTACAAGAACATCAAAAAAAAAATTCTTGGAAATAAATTTATCCAAAAATGTGAAAGACTTGTACATTGAAACATTGCTAAAAGAAATTAAAGAAGACCTAAATACTGAAAGATATTTCATGTTCATGGACCGGAACACTTAAATATGGCAATATTCCCCAAAGTGATCTACAGATTTAATGTAATCCTATCAAAATCCCAACTGCTTTTTTTCAGAGGCAGAAAAGCTGATCTTATAATTCATATGGAATTGCAAGGGACCAGAACAGCTCAGTCTTCAAAAGGAAAAACAAAGTTGGAAGTCTTGTATTTCATGCTAATAAGATACACTAATCAAAACAGTGTGGTATTGGCATTAGAATAGACATACAGATCAATGAAAAATACTGAGAGTCCAGAAATAAACCCAAATACTTCTGGTCAATCAATTTTTGACAATGGTGCCAAGACCATTAAATGGGAAGAAAACAGTCTCTTCAACAAACAGTGCTGGGACAAATGGATTTCCACATGGCAAAAAAAAAAAAAATGAAGTTGAACCCCTCATCATATACAGAAATTAAATCAAAATGGACCAAAGACCCAAATATAAGAGCTAAAACCATAAGACTCATAGAAGAAAACATAGGGTTAAATCTTCATGACTTTTGATATTGCAGTAGTTTCTTAGATATGACACCAAAAGCACAATGACAAGAGGAAAATAGAGAATTTAGACTTCATCAATAGTGAAATCTTTTGTGCTTCAAAGGACACAATCAAGAAAGTGAAAAACCAATCACACAATGGAAGACATTATTTGCAAATCATATATGTTATTGGTATATAGTATCTAGAATACCTAAAGAACTATTACAACGACGAAAAAACAACCCAATTAAAATATGGGCAAAGGATTTGAATAGACATTTCCCCAAAGAAGATATACAAGTGGCCATTAAACGCATGCTTAATATCATTAGCCACTAGGGAAATATAAACCAAACCACAAATAAGATAACAAGGATGGCTATCACCAAAAAATGGATTATAATTATCGCTGGTGAGAATGTGGAGACAACTGAAATCCTCATATATTGTTCGTAGGAATGGGAAGTAGTTCAGCTATTGTGAAAAACAGTTTGGCAATTCCTTAAAACGCTCTACACAGAATTACCATAAGATCTCACAATTCTGCTACAGGGTATATATATCCAAAGTAACTGAAACAGGTGTTCAGACAAAAACTTGCACATGAATATTCAAATCAGCACTAGTTACAATCACTAAAAGGTGGAAACCCAAATGTCCATCAACAAATGAATGGATAAAGAAAATGTGGTGTTATCCATACAATAAGATATTTTTCAGCCAACCTTGAAAATATTATACTAAGTGAAAGAAGGCAGATAGAAGAGGCCATGTACTATATGATTCCAATTACATGAAATACTGAGAGTCAGCAAATGGGTACAGACCAAAACAGATTAGCTGTTGTCAGGGATTGAGAGGAAAGGGAAAATGGGGAGCAACCGCTTAATGAGTAGTTTCATTTGGGGTGAAAATGTTCTGGAACTAGATGGTTATGCAACACTGTGAGTACACTGTCATTAGTGTTTAGTTTTATGTTAGAGGTATTCTATCGCATTATGGTATAACACACAATGATTCCACTTATATGAGGTACTAGAAAAGTAACATTCACAGATGGAGAAAGGAGAATGGTGATTATCAGGAGATGATGGAGGGGGAATGGAGAATTTTAATAGGCACTGAGTTTTAGTTTTGCAAGATGAAAAGAATTCTGGAGACTGGTTGAACAACAATGTGAATGCATTTAACATTACTGACCTGTACACTTAAAAAATGGTTATGATCATAAATTATATGTTTATATGTATTTTACCATAATTTAAAAAATAAACTAAAAATTCACAAAGATATTTCATGAATACTAGAAGTATTTCTCATGAAACAAAATTCCTTAACAAAAATATTAGCAAATTAAAATCAGCAACATATTAAAAACAAAAACAAAACCCACCATATCCAAGTGGTGTTAAGCTAGGAATGCAAGGTAAATTAAACATTCAAAAACCAATCAATATAATTTACTACATTAACAGAGAAAAAAAGAAGCAAATCATATTATCAGTATAATAAAGAAAAGTCATTTGACAAAGTTCTACTCCTATTTATGATTTAAGAAAAACAACTCTCAGCAAACTAGGAACAAAAATAAATTTCCTCGACCTGATAAAGAACATCTACAAAAAACCTACAGCTTACATTGTACTTGATGGTGAAAAACTTAATTTCAGAAACAAGAAGGCAAAGACATCCACTTTCGTTCAACATTGTAGCGGAGGTCCTAGCCAATGCAAAAGGGCAAGAAAAAGAAAGTATCTGCAATTGGAAAGGAAAAAATAAAATTGTTCTTATTTGTAGATGACATGATCATCACTGTATATTGAAAATCCAGAGTATTCTGCCAAAAAAACTATTATAACAAGTGAATTTAAAAAGTGTGACATCAAGCTAATATTTAAAAAAATTCTGTTTTACCATATGAGAAATGAAATAAAATTTAAAAATGTATAATAAAAATTTTAAATCATGCCATTTACAATAGTATCAAAAACATAAAATACTTAAGAATAACATGTGCATATTTTATAACTTGTACCATGAAAACTACAATTCACTACAGAAAAAAAATTTAAGATAATCTAAATAAATGGAGAAATATGACATATCACCAACCAAAAGACTCAATAATGTGAAGATGTCAATTTTCCTCAAGTTGATCTACAAATTCAATACATCCCAAACAAAATTCTAAGAGGCAACTTTCCTTTAAAAATTAACAAGCTAATTCTAAAATTTATAGTGAAATGCAAAGGACCTCAAAAAGCCAAAACAGTTTTCAAAAAGAGCAAAGCTGTAAGATTTACCTGATTTCAAGACTTATTGTAAAATTACAGTAATCAAGTCAGTTTGGTATTGGCCTAAGGGCAACACAAAGATCAGTGGAATGGAATGAAAAGCCCAGGGAAAGACCATGCAAGGTTTTTGACAATGAGGCGGAGGTAATTCTGCAGAAAGGGTAGTCTTTTCTAACAAAGGAAAAAAATCTTTGCTACCTTGGGATAGGCAATATTTTTTAGATAAAACACTAAAGATATGAACCACAAAAGAAAAAAAATGAATTGAAGTTCAACAAAATAATGAATTTTGCTTTACAAAAGAAAACATTAAGATAGGTGCTCACTTCAGCAGCATATATACTAAAATTGGAACAATACAGAGACAATTAGCATGGCCCCTGCACAAGGATGACATGCAAATTTGTGAAGCGTTCCCTATTTTTGGGGGGCTGTGAGTTCAAGCCCCATGTTGGGTGTAGAGATTACTTAAAAATAAAAATCTTAAAAAAACAATAAAACATTAGGATAATTAGAAAGCAAAGTTGGGGGAAAAACATATATGACAACTTGCATCCAAAATATATAAAGAATACCTCAATAGCAGAAGAGAAAGGGATGGGTCAAAAAAAAAAAAAGGCAAAAAATTTTAACAGATACTTAAAAGAATGGCCAATGATCCTATTAATCTTAGGAAAACACAAATTAATTCCACAGGGAGATATCACTACACTCATTAGAATGGCTAAAATTTAAAGAAATGACAATACCAAGAGTTAATGAATATGCTCAACGATGGCATTCTCATCAGTTGCTAGTGGGAGTGTGAAATAACACATTAGGAAACAGTTTGGCAGTTTTTTCTGAAGTTAAATATACACTTAACATAGAACTGAGTAATTCTATACCTAAAGTATTTGCAGAAGAAAAATTAAAACATCATATCCATACAAACACTTGTACATGAATATTATAGAGGCTTTATTCATGAAAGGCAAAAACTTGAACAACCCAAAGTTCTGTTTAACAGATGAATAAACAAACTAAAGTACATGCAAACAACGGAATACTAATCAACAATAAAAAATGAACTACTCCTACACACAACAAACTGAAGAAAAAAAAATCTCAAAAACAGTACTCCCTGAAATAAGCCAAATACAAAAGGACAAATATTCTATGATTCCATTTATGTGAAAGATCTAGAATAGTCAGATTCACAGTGACCCAGAGAATGGTGGTTACCAAGGAGGGGAGAGTGAAGAGTTATTTTTAATGGATACAGAGTTTCAATGATGAAAAAGTTCTGGAAATGGACTGTGGAGATGATGTCACAACAATATGAATGTACTTAATACCACTGAACTGTACACTTAAAAATGGTTAAGATGATAAATTTTGTTATGTATATTTTACCACACACACAAAATCATTTTGCTGAGGGCAAAAAGCCAGACAGAAGAGAGTACATACTATATGGCCATTTACATGGCATGTCAGAACATGTAAAACTAAGCAATAATGACAGAAATCACATGAATGGCTGTCTGGGATGGAGAAGAGAGGAAGGAGCTGACTGTAAAAGATCTCAAAGAACTTTTTAAAGTGACTTTACATTTGCCAAAACTCACTGAAATATACACTTAAAATGCATACCTATTTTTAAAAATGCATACATACTAGAGTATGTAAATTGCACTTCCGTATATTTTCAAATAAATAAATAAGCTTGAGGAGGGAATGAAATGTAACAGAGTAAAAAATAAAAATCTATAGACTCTTTTGAGGAATGAGGTTATGTTGTGGTGTACAAAGAAGGTAGTAGCTGGAAGCAAATATGTGGTCTGAGGAGTATTTCTCAAGATGAAAGAGAAATGACTGTATTTAATGCCAACGGGAAACCAGTTATTTGAAACTGAGGACAATAATGGCAACTCAGGACCATTAATAGATGAATTCAAACTAATGGTAATAGCTTTTCAAAGGCATCAAGCATATGTAAGGATATCCATACCATCCATGTGGTAAAAAGCCTTGTGAGAAGATCACCTGCAAGTATGGAGAGTAACAAATGTTTTCCCAGTACAAAAAACACTATTTGAAGGGAAAGAAAACTCTACTTCAGAGACTAGAACAGCCAAAGAATTCTAGTGAAAGTAATTACTGCTTCTCTCAGGTGGCATATCAAATTTGGACTAAGGTATGTACTTGGAAATAGTCATACCCTGTATCCTAGCCCCCAAAACATCATTGTTGTCATCTTTATAACTGTAATTCTATGATTTAGTAAGGTAATTTTTTAACTTCAGTCTTTTTATAAAAGCCTCTACAAACATTATTTTAAGGCCTCGACATGAAATAAATTTTGAAACACTTCATATAGCTATTTTTAATTAAAAATAAAGAAAGAAGGAAAAGACCTACTATTTCCAAACATGGAATTCAATGACAAAAACTAGTACTATTTTAATCAACTTTTAGGTATGGCTTTTCCTTAAATTTGACTTTTACAATTTATATTAATACATTCCTCTATTGACATCTTCATTTGTTAAGTATTTTCAGATTCCAAAACTGGATGTGTATATTTACAAAAAAATTACTCCAAGAGATATGCTTCATACACATCATTAATAAGATGGAATAGTACAACCAAATTGCTATGAACTATTATTCTCAAAATTCAAAATCTGTTATTTTGAATCCTGAAAGCATCAGGAGTTAGCAAAACAACAACAGATATTCTTGCAACAGACTACAGTAAAATGAATGTTCACTTCTGTTCAGATCTACAACAAAACCAAAGGTAATTGCTATGACACTGATTACAATGTATCAACCTACATCGACAGCAGAGCTAAGCTTCTACATTTTCCCTTTCCATAGAGGACTGCTGCAAATATATGCAACAAATAATTTGGGAAATTATATAAACAAGAAACTGTAAATTAGAAAGTGGTTTGTTCTGGTCTTTCCTTCTTACTTTTTTTCCACTTTTCTTTTTCAAAGGCCACAGAATACTTTTTTCTAAAAATCTCTGCTTCCATAAGATCAATGATACAATGACATCAAAACATAGTAATTTCTATTTGCAAAAACAGTTTTCTCCCTTATATAATAATACATTTCATATAAGATTTTATCTCACCTGGCCAGTTCTTTAATTAAATTTGCAATGCGTCTTTTGTCTTCGAGACATAAATCCTTCAACGACGCACTCTTTATTCCTCCCCTGCGGAAATTCTAATACAAAACAAAACAAAAAAAATCATTTGGTTAACTTTTGCTAAAAACAATTTTTAAGACTTTTTGAGAGGGCGTCTGGGTGGCTCAGTTGGTTAAGCGACTGCCTTCGGCTCAGGTCATGATCCCGGAGTCCTGGGATCGAGTCCCACATCAGGCTACTGGCTCAGGGGGGAGCCTGCTTCTCCCTCTGACCTTCTCTCCTCTCATGCTGTTTCTCTCTCTCTCTCTCTCTCTCTCAAATAAATAAATAAAATCTTTAAAAAAAAAAAAAAGACCTTTTGAGAAATCTCTTAAAATTAGCACAGGAAGTAAAATTTTTCAGATTATCTTTTCTCTGGTGGTACACTTTTTTTTTTTTTTAAGATTTATTTATTTGAAAGTGAGAGACAAAGATAGTGAGATAGACCATGAGCGGGGAGGACAGGGAGAAGCAGACTCCTGTTAAGCAGGGAGCCTGACGCATGGCTTGACCCCAGGACCCTGGGATCATGACCTGAGCCAAAGGCAGATGCTTAACCTACTGAGCCACCGAGGTGCTCTGGTGGTACACTCTTTACCTGTTTCATTCAAACTTACTATGAATTCAAAACAGGCTAAGGAACTGTCTGTCCAGCAGGGGACATCATAACATTTACATAGAGAAGACCACAATAGGCAGAAATGACCCTGTTTAAATATTAGGGATTATTAAGGAAACAACGTTCCCTTGGTGAATGTCACAAAACACCTCATGGAGGACACTGAGAACTTTTCCTACGCTACAGCCCGCAGGCTGCTTAAAAGTACACTAAGGCTGACAGCAGAGACACCAGTTTCCAAGTTCTCAATATATCCTAAACTTCATTCCAATGGGTACTAGACCAAAGAGTAATAATAATAGCTAACACATATCTCATGCTTACTGCATGTCAGGAACATTATAAGTACTTTACACTTACTAATCTGGCCGATTTGCACAACAGTGCTATGAATTAGATATTATTTCTATTTACGGTGAGGGGATATCTTTCCTCAGATTAAAGCAGTTAAAGTAGCAGAACCAGGACTCGAGCACACATCCAGAGTATGTGCTCCCAACCACTGAACTAGCCTATCTCTTGTGCTATAAAAAGTTCTCCTAGTACTTGAATTTCATTAAGAGGGGTCTTTAAAGCAATGAAACTCAGCGAGTCCCAGGGAAACTACAGGTAACATGTAAATGGAAGGAACCCTAGGCATTTGTACAATCACAAAGTAGGTTAGTCCAATTTCTCCAGGTAGCCAAGGACAAAACAAGACCTCTAAAATGAGTCCTGGAAATATTGATAGCCATAGATGGGAAAGATCAGGGAGAAAAAGGAAATGGGGAGAAAGGAGATGGTAAGAAAATAAAATGAGTTTGGTTTTGGATATGGTCAACTTGAGATGCTAGGAAGATAGTCATAAGGAAATGTTTAGGAAGGAAGTTGGAAAAATGGGTCTGGCTCTCAAGTCAGAGAAAAATATAAAGATTTAAACTTTAGTCATAGGGTATAATGGATGATATTTAGATTTTTATTATTTTCTTTATACTTCTCTATGTTTTAGATTTTTCCTTAATGTTAAAAAATAATAGTTTTTAAAAATCATCTATGAATCCAAGATAATAAATTAAAGGACAAAAGAGAATCAGAAGGATATAATATTGTGGGAGAAAAAATGTTTCAAGAAGAGCACAGGGTTAACAGTGCTAATGATCAAAAAAACCTACACAGAATGTGGAAAGCAGCCACTCAATTTGGCAACAGAAAAAGTTGCTGAAAACACACAAGAAGACATCTTAGTGGTGCAGTGAGTAAAAGAACAAACAAGAGAAACCCTTGCACATGGGCAAGAATTTCAACCGCACTGTGTTTGACAGAACGTCCTTGAAAATACAGATGTTGGGGCGCCTGGGTGGCTCAGTTGGTTAAGCGACTGCCTTCGGCTCAGGTCATGATCCTGGAGTCCCGGGATCAAGTCCCACATCGGACTCCCTGCTCAGCAGGGAGTCTGCTTCTCCCTCTGACCCTCCCCCCTCTCGTGCTCTCTATCTCTCATTCTCTCTCTCTCAAATAAATAAATAAAATCTTTAAAAAAAAAAGAAAATACAGATGTTTGTCAATTAGAGAATAAACTGTAGCATATTTAGACAATGGAATTCTGTAGGTATTGGTTGTTATGTTACTTATTGATTTTCATCTTCAAACCCACCCTTCCGAGCCCTCCTCTGTGGTGCTGGGTCTCAGACTCTAGGAACCTCATATCTCCTTTGCCAGACGGCTCTCTGTTAAAACCTGCCAATAGGAAGAACTAGAGGGAGACCAAAGGTTGCCTGAAAAAGAAGAAAAGACACAGTCCTTCCTATTTACATCTCATTCCCACTAGTGTCATCCCTGCCAGAGTATGCTGACAAGGATAGCAGATTCCAGATTCCAATTTTCCTGGCCCTGGCAGAACCAGCCTTTAGCATGTCTCCTCGGGGACCGCAGTATCAGTGAGGCTGGTTCCCCATCATCAGAAGTCTATGTTCCAGCTCTAAAGGGCCCCTCCCCCAAGCATCTAAGATTTAATAAATCCAACTTGCTCTGGCTGTTTTCCTAGCCCTAGAGATGGGAGTTGTTTCTTGCCGTTATTACCTACATGATATCTTGGTGTTCTCTGTTTACTTTTTCAGCTCTCTAGCACCAATTTAGCAAGTCTCTATATTAAATATTCTCAGTAAAAAAAAAAGTGACTAGACTCTGGCTGAAATATAAGTGAAAATAAATGACATACAATGGGGCGCCTAGGTGGCTCAGTTGGTTAAGTGCCCAACTCAGGTCATGATCTCATGGGTCATGAGATTGAGCCCCACGTTAGGCTCCATGCTCAGCTGGGAGCCTGCTTAAAGATTCTCTCCCTCTGCTCCTCCCCCAACTCTCTCTCTCTCTCAAATAAATAAATAAATAAAAGAAATGACATATAGCTATATACAATTTAAGTAAATCTCATGAACATATGTTGAGCAAAAAAAGCAAATGATACAATACACATAGTATGAGCTTATTTATGTAAAGTTCCAAATATATTTAACACTGAACATTGTTTAAAAAATAATTATGTATTTAGATTATATTGGACAAGGGTTGGTAAACTACAACTGCAAGCCGAAACTGGCTCACTGCCTATTTTTGTTAAGTAAAGGTTTATTAAAACACAGCCACGTACATTCATTTACACATTGACATATATATGGCTCTTCACACTATAGTGGCAGAGTTGAGTAATTGAGACAGAGGTCACATGGCTCACAAACATTAAATATTTATTAACTGGCCCTTTACAGAAAAAGTTTGTCTACCCCTAACATTAAGGGAAAAAAAAAAAGAATGATAAACACAAAATTCAGGATAGGGATTACCAAAGCAGATGACAGACTAAGGGAAGGATATACCTCTACAGCCACTTGGTTTACAATGGCATCGTTGCAATTTAAATAGGGAGAAGAATGGTCTTCTCAATAAATAGTGCAGACCAATAGACTGTCAGTATGGAAAAATGAACTAACACCACCATACCCACAATAATTCCTGATGAACAGATTTCACTGTGAGAAGTAAAACAATGTGGCTTCTAAAAGAGAGAGAGAGAACCTGCTGCAAAGAGTGCAGTTGGCTAACAGCCTCACCTAAGCACTGCCATACCTTCAGATCCACTGTGGTGTTCATACCAGTGCCAGTGACTGGAAACAGCAGAGGTACTAGAACTGAGCCATTTCTGTCTGACATGGCATCCTTAAAGAACAATATTTGTTCTGGGGTTCCCCATTAGCCTGACAGACACTACTTCTGACTGCAAGGCAGTATGAAGTGTGAGGTTTTTCCTAGTCAATTTTTCTTCTTTCTTTTTTCTCTCACAGATGCTAGACCTGCAATAAAATCCTAAGGCTCTCCTTGTCTATTCCTGTTCACTTTATTCTCTATCCTATGTCAGCTTTTCCTCCACTAAATCTCTTCCATTTTTACTTTCATCTTAGTACCTACTTCCCAGAGGACTTGAACTGACATAATTACCATTTTGAAAACCTTAATGAATTAAGGACCTAGCTATTGAATATCATTGGCTACAAAGATCACATACAGAAAAAATATAAGACATTATTTCTCTGAAGAAAAACACAGACAACATCTATCTAGTTTTGAGAAAAAATGCATATGCATACACACACACACACCCCCCACACACATCATTTCTAGTTTTGCAACAAAATAAATACACACATACACAACCTCTACATTCCACTTCTGGGCAAAAAGGAGTAATAGGAACCATGCTTACCCTGCTGCCTAAAACAACCAAAAAACCTGACAAAATATATGAAAAAGCAGTTCTCAAACACTGGACAACAGGCAGCACAGGAAAGTGATCACTGAAAAGAGGGGAACCAAATAAGGTGAGCCATGCAATTATCCTAGCTAAACTGCCTCCGGAGTTTTCAGGGTGCAATCTCCCCAAGTTGAGAAGATAGAACTGGGAGTCCAGGAGAGCCAAACTGTCTAGAATTTGCAGGGCAGAGTCATGGAGAGGATAGAACTTCACAGAAAGAGAGTTCTATGGATCTGCAGAGGGTTCCCTGCACATCAACCACTTAGTACTGATTAGAATTTGTCTATGAGGAAACCCACCAAAAGCCAAGGAAAGAACAAATGAGAATGTGAGAATAATTTCTGTAGCTAATACAGTGTCATCAATAGTCCATGTTCCCACCAGCCAGAGTGGAACATCTCATAATTCAAGGGGCATCAGGAAGAGTACTCAGAGGGCCACTGCCTATAGAGGGCAAAATTAGCCCTATATTAAAAGCTGCTCTAGTGTCACCTTTAAAAGCTTAAACCCGGCACCTGGGTGGCTCAGTTGGTTAACAGACTGCCTTCAGCTCAGGTCATGATTCTGGAGTCCCAGGGTCTAGTCCTGCATCAGGCTCCCTGATCAGCAGGGAGTCGGCTTCTCCCTCTGACCCGCCCCCCTCTCATGCTCTCTCTCTCATTCTCTCTCTCTCAAATAAATAAATAAAAATCTTTGAAAAAAAAAAAAAGCTTAAACCCAAGCTTCAGAAAGATCAAACTACTCCCGGGGTGCCTGGGTGGCTCGGTCGTTAAGCGTCTGCCTTTGGCTCAGGTCATGATCCCGGGGTCCTGGGTTCGAGTCCCACATCAGGCTCCCTGCTCTGTGGGAAGCCTGCTTCTCCCTCTCCTACTCCCCCTGCTTGTGTTCCCCCTCTCACTGTGTCTCTCTCTGTCAAATAAATAAATAAAATCTTAAAAAAAAAAAGATCAAACTACTCCCAAATAACTCAACTTAGTCACAGAAAAAAACCTCAAGATTAATTATAAAAACACAATATATCCAGAACTCAAAAAAGGTATGACTCATACCTTTGGCAGAATCCAATAAAAAACAACCAGGCAGGTAAAGAAGCAGAAAAGTACAATACATAAATAGAAAAATTCCTCATTTGAAATCTCTCCATAAATAACTCAGATGATAGAATTATAAACAAGAACATTAAAATAGCCATTTATATTCCATATGTTCAAGAAACTAGAAGACCCAGCATGTTAAGCAGAGACATGAAATATATAAATAAAAACAAAAGACCCAAATTGAACTTGTAGAGATAAAAACATTGTCTTATATAAAAAATACACTGAATGAGATTAGTGGCAGAAGATGATTAATGAATTGAGACAAAGCAATATAAACCATCTACAGATAAACACAGAAAACAACAACAACAACAAAAAACTGGATAAAAAAATGAAAAAGCTGTGGAGTAACCTCAAGTGGCCTAATATTTGCATAACTGGAGTCCTCGAAAAATATTAATATCTCAACACATAATGGCCAAAAATTTTCTCAATTTTATGAAAACTATAAACTCTCAAATCCAAAAGACTTAACAAACCCCAACCAAAAGACACATTTAGAAAATTAGTTCAAGGCACACTATAATCAAATTGCTTGAAACTAGGAATAAAAAGAAAATCCCAAAAGTAGTTTAAACTCACATACTAAATACAAAAGAATAAAAGTAAGAATGACAGCAGACTTCTCAAAAACAGTGAAACCAAGCAACAGTGCAATGACATCATTAAAGTACTAAAGGAAAAAAAAACTATCAACTCAAAATTCTGTAACCAGTAAAAATGAAAGTGAAACAAATACTTCTTCAGGCATACAAAAGCCAAAATATCCATTCCCAGTGCACCTGAACTATCATAATGTTAAAGGAAGTACTTTAAGCAGATGGAGCATACCAATAATATCAAACAGAGAACAACAGAAATGGTAACTACACAGGTAAATTTAAAAGCCTTTTGTGGAGGGGCACCTATGTACCGACTCTTGGTTTCGGCTCAGGTCGTGATCTCAGAGTCATGAGATCGAGTCCCACATCAGGCTCCACACTCAGCGCAGAGTTGGCTTAAGATTCGTTCTCCCTCTCCCACTCATGCTCTTTCTCTCTAAAATAAATAAATCTTTAAAAAAAATAAAACATAAAAATAAAAACCTTCTGTTTAATTATTTGAACCTTTTTAAAACACAATTGAAATAAAAGGAATCCAGATTGGAAAGGGAGATGTAATACTATATTCACAGATGGCATAATCATATATATAAAAAATTGTAAGAAATTCACCAGGGGCGCCTGGGTGGTTCAGTCAGTTAAGCTTCTGCCTTCGGCTCAGGTGATGATCCCAGGGTCTTGGGACTGAGCCCCGCATCAGGCTCCCTGCTCAGCAGGGAGTCTGCTTCTCCCCCTCCTTTCCACTTATGCCCTCTCTCACTATCTCTGTCCCTCTCAAATAAATACATAAAATATTTTTAAAAAGAAAGGAAGGAAGGAAGGAAGAAAGAAAGAAAATTCAAATTAGTAAGTGAATTTAGAAAGGTTCCAGGATACAAAACTAATAGACAAAATCAACTGTATTTCCATACACGAGCAACAAATAACTCAAAAATAAAATTAAGAAAACAATTCCATTAATAATAGCATCAAAAAGTATAAAATACCTAATCTTTAGAAATAAACTGAACAAAAAGAGCACAAGACACATACACCTAAAACTTCAAAACATCGCTGAAAGAAATTAAAGAAGACCTATGTAAATGAAAAGCTATCTCATACACTATATTCAAGGACTGGAAGAACTGATATTATTGAGAGTACCCTCCAAATTTATCTGAAGATTTACTGCAATTGCTATCAAAATTCAGGCTGACCCTTGTACAGAAATTGCCAAGGTGATTCTACAGTCTCTATGGAAATTCAAGGGATGCAGAATAGCCAAAATCTTAAAAAAGAAAATCAAACTTGGAGAACTTAACATTTCCTGATTCCAAAAAATAATTCCAAATGGTAATTAGCTTGGTAATGGCATAAAAATAGAAATGTTAATCAATGGAATAGAATTGAGAGTCCACAAATAAACACTTACATTTACATGGTTAAGGGATTTTCAACAAGGGTGCCAGAACAATCAAAGGGAAAGGAATAGTCTTAACAAATGATGCTGGGACAAGTAGATATCCACATGCAACAGAATGAATTTGGGTCACTACATACAAAAATTAAATCAAAATGGATCAAAGACTAAATGTAATACCTAAAACTATAAAACTCTTAGAAGAAAATATTGGTGTAAATCTTCAAGAACTTGAATTAGGCAATGATTTTTTAGATATGACAGCAAAGCAGAGGTAACAACTGAAAAAAATTGATAAAGTGGACTTCAAAAACATTCATCCTTCAAAGGACACCATTAAGAAAGTGAAAGACAATGCACAGAATGAGAGAAACTGTTTGTAGATCATATATCTTATAAGGGACTTGAACATGGGTATAAAGAACTCTTTTAACTTCATTAGTAAGAAGACAAATAACCCAATTGAAAAGGATCTGAATGGACATTTCTCTAAAGAACATATGTAGGGGCACCTGGGTGGCTCAGTCATTAAGCATCTGCCTTCGGCTCAGGTCATGATCCCAGGGTCCTGGGATCGAGCCCCGCATTGGGCTCCCTGCTCAGCAGGGAACCTGCTTCTCCCTCTCCCTCTCCCCCTGCTTGTGTTCTCTCTCTCGCTTGTCTCTCTCTGTCAAATAAATAAATAAAATCTTTAAAAAATTGAAATAAAATAAAATACATATATAAATGGCCAAGAAGCACATAAAGAAATGATTATCATTAGTCACTAGGGAAATACAAATCAAAACCACAATGAGATACCACTTCATACTGACTAGGATGGTTATAATAAAAAGGATAGCTATAAAGTGATGGCGAGAATGTGGAGAAACTGGAATCCTCATTCATATATTGCTGGTAATATGTAAATTGGTATAGCCATTTTGGCAGTTCATCAAAAGTTAAACAGAATTATTTACATGACCCAGCAATTCTACTGTTAGGCAAATACCAACAGAACTGAAAACATATATCCACACAAAAACTTGTACGTGAACGTTCATAGCAACATTATTCATATAGCCAAAAAGCCTAACAACCCAAAGTCCTTCAACTGGTGAAAGGATAAATATATATTCAGCCATAAAAAGTAATGAAGTAATAATACATGATACCACATAGATAAACCTTGAAATCATTGTGCTAAGTGAAAGAAGCCAGCCACAAAAGGCCACATAATATAGGATTCCATTTACATGAAATGCCCAGAATAGACCAATCTAAAGAGATTAAAGTAGATTAGTGGCTGCTAGGGGCTGAGATGAATAGAAAATGGGAAGTGACTGCTAATGCATATGGAGTTTCTTTCTGGGGTGATGAAAATGTTCTGGAATTAGATTGTGGTGATGGATCCACAACTCTGAGAATATACAGAAAAATAATAATAATTGTACATTTTAAAAGGGTAAGTTTTATGATATGTGAATTATAGGCAAATCTGAAAAAAAAGGACAGTATTAAAGCAAAAGCAATAATGTATTGGGAGTTTACTTATAGAAGTAAAATGTATGACAGTATCACGGAAGTCAAGACACAGACTGTTGAAAGGTCCTCAAAATAATAGGTAAAGTGGAAAACATAACTTAAAATAGGCTGTGATAAAGACGTATACTATAATTCCCAAAGCCAGTGAAATAGCCCAACAAAGAGTTATAGTTAATAAGCCAATAGAATCATAAAAAAATATGGACTTCATCCAAAAGAAGGCCATTGTTCAATATTAAATGCACAAACCATTTTATGAAAAAACACTTGCAATTTTGATAAGATCTTGCAAATTCAACTACTATTCACGTCCCAGTGTAAAGTGGGTACAACAGAGATCCAAGTAACAAAGTAGCCCTTTTGGGCAAGTCACAGTTAAATCCCATGGACTACTAAACATAATAATTAGTAACAAACTAGATATTGGAAATGTCCTCAAGAACATAAACCAGCACTGAAAAAAATTTTCTATAAAGGGTTCAATAGTAAATACTTTGGCTTTCTGGACCAACAGCACTATGGTAGCAACTCTACCATTAGAATAGAAAAGCAGCAATAATATTAAGAGAATAAGCATGCTATGTTCCAATAAAACTTTATTCACAAAAACAGGCAGCAAGGAAATTGGGCCTATAGGTCATAGATTGCCAAACCCTGACTTAACCTTAAGAAAAAGTAAAGTAAAATAAACCTATCAGATAAGGACATGTAGCAAAGGAATGTACAGATACTAATACAAAGGCAAAGATGAAGGAGAAATCAATGACTGGGCTATAAAGAGTTTTTATAATATTTTTAAAGTGAAGGAAATAATAATAATAATGCAGGGGAATTTTAACGAAGTTTCTTTCTTATATAGAGAGGTTTATCCAACATCATCTAACAAATTCACAAGAACAAAAATCATAAAGCACACTTAAGAAAAGAAAAAATGGTGGTCAATTTAATTTACTAACTTCACATGGATCAGGATGTAGGTCTTTTGAGACATACTAAGGTAATAAATTTTTCTTAACTAAGGCTTAAGGCAAGCCTAGACATTTTAGAGCAAAACCTCTGAGTATTCTAAATACTTCATATATTCATACCATGTAAAGCATCCTAGAATCCTCTGTACCTTTTATTTTTTTTAAGGTTTTATTTATTTGAGAGAGAGAGACAAGTGAGAGAGGGAACACAAGCAGGGGCAGTGGGAGAGGGAGAAGCAGGCTTCCCGCTGAGCAGGGAGCCCAATGCGGGGCTCGATCCGAGGACCCTGGGATCATGACCTGAGCCAAAGGCAGAAGACGCCCAATGACTGAGCCATCCAGGCGCCCCTCTTCTGTACCTTTTAAGATTGTAGATTATCTAACTTCTTTCAAAGACTCTTCTACCCGTTTTTATCGGTAATGGCTCAGCATAGAAAAATCACTTATTGGTCCGCATTTATAAAGATTGGAGAACAAGGGGTAAAAAAAAGGGAAATTACTGACCTGTTCATTTACTGAATCCCCTGCACCTTTTAAAGACTCCATGGAGATTGAAGAGGCAGTAACCCTGGAAGTCTTAAGTTTAGCATCAGCTTTTGGACTTAACTTGTGTCTTGATTTGGTATTTCCTTCTGTAGAAATTCCTAAGGATTTCCATCAAACAAAACATCAAAATTATACTTTATTCTCTTAAACTCACCCCCCATGAAGCTCTTCTCTGATATACTTCTTTATGGGACCTGAAAGGGTCATTTTAAATCTCTTAGTAAATAATGTATCATGAAAAGATTATGTTCTGAATACATTTAAGATTCAATTGAAATATTTTTAAAAGGTGACATGAAAATTCGTTAAGTCATATTAAAACCAATAAATTACAACAAACAATATATACCTTAATGTAGGGGAAATTAAAATCTGATTTTTTCCACATAATTAGGGTACCTTCAATGGCTCAGTTTTACTACTCATTCAGTAATAACCAGTAAGCTTTAAAGAGTCTATCACATAAACCTTATACCAAGAAGTTTTCACATTTTTCTTTGAATTTAGGCTATTATTCATAATACAAAAAATAAGAATCTCTTGCTCTTTAATAGATGAATGAAGTGTTTTACAAATGCATCAAAAGCTCACTTGCCCGACCAGCCCCTAAAATAAGGCAGTATTTCAAGCCTTAGTAAGGTCTAACCACATTTTTTTTAATTAGTTTCCAATGGATTGTTCTGCATATAGTTATACCTGCAAAGTGGCCTTACTCTTTTACTTTCTCCTAACACTTAAGAAGCAAAGGAAGCTTATGAAAGTAATACAGAAAATCATACCTGGAACATATACTACTGATTGTTCTTCATCAGAAACTATGAAGAAGGACATGAAGGAAAATACTAGGAAAGATCATCCAATATCCAAATGCTGCCTCTATTCTGTACTTCTAATTCCTAATTTCTTTTGACCTGGGAATTTATAATAAGCTTTTAAAAAACAAAACAAGAAAGGAACCCAAGTGACATAAATGTAGCAAAATTAGTAATCTTTTAATGTTCATTTTTACATATTTATAACTATATGTTTTATAAAATTTTTGAAAGGCCTTGTTCCATAAAACTTTTATCCATGCTTATTTCCAAGTGAGATACCTTACCCTATAAATTTTGTTAAGTTCCCTTCATTTCCTTTCCTTTTGTAAACAAGGAGTTAAATGCCCCAGTTTGTTTATTATTGGAGAACTGGTAAGTTATTTAGTCATGAATAAATAATTTCAAAATGAGCTTTAGCTTTGAAGACCAAACAGTGTTTGAGGGCAAGTCAATCATGCAAACACAAAGGTTTTATTCTTCTGTAGTGCATTCATGAAATGTCCCAAGAAGCCCTACTAGTTAACAAGTGGAAGATATTTAACTTTTTTTTTTTTTTAAGAGGAGGAGGGGGAGAGAAACTCTTAAGCAGGCTCCATGCCCATCCTGGAGCCCAAAGTGTGGCTTGATCTCACAACCCTGAGATTATGATCTGAGCCAAAATCAAGAGTCTGAGGCTTCACCAACTGAGCCATCCAGCCACCCCACAAGTGGAAGAAATATAAGACAAAAAGAACTATTTAAAGGAGAAATTTAGAAAGGCTACGATCATACCACTGGAGAGAAAACAATCCCATTTACAACTGCATCAAAAAAGAATACAATATCTAGAAATAAATTTAAACAAGGAGGTGAAAGACCTATATACACTGAAAACTTTAAGACACTGATGAAAGAAACTGAAGACACAAATAGAAAGATAGTCCATGCTTATAAATTGGAATAATATTTTTAAAATGTCTATGCTGATCAAAGGAATCTACAGATTCAGTGCAACCTCTATCAGAATTCCAATGCAGGGGCATCTGGGTGACTCAGTCGGTTGGGCATCTGCCTTCGGCTCAGGTCAAGATCCCGGAGTCCCAGGATCAGTCCTGTGTTGGGCTCCCTGCTCGGCGGGGAGTCTGCTTCTCCCTCTGACCTTCACCCTGCTTGTGCTATCTCTTGTTTGCACTCTCTCTCTCTCTCTCAAATAAATAAATAAATAAATAAATAAATAAATAAAATCTTTAAAAAAAAATTCCAATGTAATTTTTCACAGAAATAGAACAAACAAACCTAAAATTTGTATGGAACCACAAAAGACCCCAAATAGCCAAGGCAATCTTAAAAATAAGGTTAAAGCATCACACTTCCTAATTTCAAACTATATTACAAAGCTATAGTAATCAAAACAGTATGGTACTGGCATAAAAGCACACACAAAGACCCCCATCATAGCTACCCTTTTTCTGCTTTTTCTTCATTCAGATCACCAATAATCATTGGACATAGAACATATTTTACTTATTCATGACCTCATCTCACTAAAATTTAAGCAGCAAGTGGGTGAAGATTTTCCATTGGTTTTGTTCAATGTTTGTTATCTCCTAAAGTAAAAAAATGCCCAGCTCACAGTAAACCACCTATGAAAGAATGAAAGTGGTATTTAATTCTATGAGGCACTGTCCAGCAACTCTTTGGTGTTGTCTCTCTTTATCTTGTTGGGGTTCAGAACCCATTACCCCAAGATGTGCCACTTTGGGATGTAAATTGTTTTGAGCTGAAAACAATCAAGGCCCAAAAGACTCATGAAGAAACTTCGACCTCCCACTAACTGCCTAAAAGAATTTGGATAGAGGACCTGCTCCCAGAGATAGATATCACCAAAAATAACTACAGTATAATATAAATAAGAGGTGGTAGGGAGGAATTTAGCAAAGTCTGTTTGTTAAAATTCTTATGTCCCATTGTTTCTATATGGCCCAAAAAACATTTGCTTACCAAACATTTATTCCTTTTCATCTTCCTATGAATTGCTTTCCTTTCCTTGAAAGTCCTAGACCTCTACTCCCTTCTCCTTAGTTCGGAATGACAAGCATAGCTCATTTTGCTTGTCTTTGGAATCTCTCACATATATGTGGATTCCCCATATGTACCTAATTAAGTTTGATTTTTCTCCTCTTAATCTGTCTCATGTCACTTTAATTCTTAGACCAGTCAGAAGTCCCTTGAAGGGTAGAGGAAAATTTCAAAATATGGGGGCAAAACCCATTAGCTACATCCATGCTAAGTATCTTTTCCAATATAAAAATGCTAAATAAATTGACCTTAACAAGAGTTTTAAAAAATAAGCCTAAAAATATTTGAAATTGCCTCCATCCAACCTATCCTTCCTAATCATTTGTAATCTATCTTCATTTCATCATCTGAAGAACCCAAATATTTACTTTCTTCAAATACAAAGTTTAAAAAAATATACAAACATATTTTATGGAAAAGTCAAGGAAGCATAATATACACCAAATGTATATTGGACCTCTCATTGGGTTCTTTGTGCCACCTCAGTTCTACTTCGGTATCTTTGGAAGTTCTTTACTAAGACTAATACAGCAAATTATAAAGCATCCTTAATGTTGGTACCAAACTCCAAACCCCAGAATTAAAGCAGTAATTAGAAACCCAAGGTAGAAGTAATAGAGAGAAAGACGCATATCTATTCCAGATCACCAAGAGCTGAAGAAAATAAATTTAGGACTGCACACTCTAACTTTTTGAGTTTCAATCACTTACCAACAACACATGTATATGTAATTATTATTGACCCCAGTGACTTTCCTGGCTAGTATATTATTTTAACATCAACATAAAGATTCTACTTTTAATTGAATATTCAATGGCATGGATTATAGCTACTGTAATGTTTTGACCAAGTCCCTTACAATTCGTATTTGTTAACACCAAGTTAAAAACACCGTTAATGATAACACACTGGGGTGTATTTACCAATCAAATATAGATACTGCAGAAACACTAATTTCTTTTGATATTACCAGGAGCTATAATGAAGGAGGAAAGCAGTTTATGGCTGGAGGGGCATATTTTATTTGCAGATTTAACCCATAAAATGACAACATGGCATACTCATTTGTTTACACATAAGGTATAAAAACATACCTTGTGCAAAACAGCACTGCTGAATCATACTGTGCAGGAGATGCATAACTCATAAAGACAACAGTAAAAAGATGACGTTTAGTCATCTTTGATGATCTGTCCTCACATGACAGAAACATCTAGGACTGGGAAATATCTCAATCACATTTCTCTAATTGTTTAGGCAAAGCACTGAAAATCTGTCTTTCAATAGTGTGAAAGGAATACCTGATTATACGTACATACTTTTTGGTCTTTTACTATTGAAAGTTCTATATAAAGGCTATGGGGTGTTCTAGGAAGTCATCGGTGTAATAGGAAAAGAGATCCAGATCCAAAGACACATGATTAAACCCAATGATTCATAACTATCCTTATGCTTTTTAGCAAAGATTCATAGCAAATTTACATTTCATTGCTTTTGTGTCCTACGGACATATAAAATGAAAATATCTGAGACTGGATGATAACTGGTCATTATGTGGAATAGGTGGGGGAAATGGGTAATACTAATAACCTTGCAATTCATTTCAAATTGGAATTTCTTTCAATGTAATCACCACCATTTCCCCCATATAATTTCAACTCCTCACTTTTAATGGGAAGATGAGTATTTCACATTAATTTTCAAAGTAAGGGAGAATGTAAGAGAAAAGGGAGGATGTAGGACTTCTACGTGAAATAAGGAATAATATGACCATATGAATAAGTGAGCATACAGGGCTGCTTCGACCAAGAGCACAGGTTCAGTTTTTTACCTATTAACTTAATCAGTGCCACAGCAATACACTGCCCCCCCACACACACCATTTATACTTATCAGAACAATTCCATTGGTCATAAAGTTAAGGAATAATAACTAAAACCACATAGGTGGTTATGAAAATGATAACACTAACAAAGCATTTTATAAGCTGATAACCTTCAAATATCTCCTCTATCACAAAATTCTATCACTGCAAGCACAGGGTTTTATGAGACGACTCATCCCAATTTCCTGACTTCCTAATTCAGCCCAGTTCCCAATGCACATATTCTCTTTACGTCCTTCCTGATATATAAGGAAAAAAATATTTAATGTGCACAGTGCATTAGTGTGCTTTCATCCACAGTGTATGTGCATGATTTTACTTGATTGTCACCCACCTATCAGAGATAAATGGTAATTATGTTTAGAAAGTGCCTAACACTAAACATTGAGCAGCAAAGAATGCAAAAATATCCCTCCCTCCACATGACACTGTAATCCCAGTACTGTAACTCTATAAGGAAAACTGATAATATAATTTAGTAAGTTTCACTGGGAGCTAAGCAGAACGTGCAGAGAATGATTCTGCCAAAGTTAACAGCAATGCCTCAAATAATGCTATCAGGAATCCTAGCAAACAGACAAAAAAACTTGCTCTGCAGGCACCCAATACACGGATTGCCCTCCTTTCCTGTAACACTCCTCTAAGGAAAGTGATGTAACTTACCAGGAAAAGATCGGGCTGGGACAGTCAACCTAAACCAAAGAACGAACCAGTTCTGTCACACTTCTCAACACAGTTATTGAACCGGGAACACCACCACAACGGTAAAAGCTCCACAGCTTCTCCACGCCCAAAACAATCCAAGAACTTCAATCCTGCCGGTGGTGACCCAAAACCCGCATGTAAATCAACACTACTTCTAGCAGCAATGATTTGCAACGCTTTTTATTCCGTAACCAGCATCACCAGACCCCGTTCAGCCCCACACCTCTCCGAAAATCGCAGCATGAAAGTAAATCATCACTGACAGGCCTTCGAAGATAGAAAAGGGCCCTTCTTGCTCCCAACAACGCAGACCAAGGACAGTCCTAAACCAAGACAAAAAGGCTCCCTGTCCAGCCAGCACCATTCCCTCCGCAGAGGCTCAGCCGGACCGAGGTGACCACGGTCAGAGGGACCCTCCCAGCCCCCCGCAGGGCCACGATTCTAGGCCATCTTTACAAAGCTCACCGCCAAGGAGGGCTGGGAAACATCAGTGCTGATTCCCCACACCTAGTGCTCCAGCCTGGTGACAGTATCAGGCTCTCTGCTACCTAACACCCCAGCCAGGGGAAAGCCCGGCACCTACACGGCGGCTGGAAAGGACGGCCCCGCCCCCGGGGACAGCATCGAGCTTCGCCCCTCCACTCAGAGTCCCACGCGACCGCTCGCCGGTCGCCGCACCCGGGAGGGCGCCGGCGCCCCCTGCCAGGCGGGCAAAGGATACAGTCCCGGCTCCAGAACGCCGCCGCACCCCGGCGGGAGGGGCTCGCCACGTCCGCCATCTTGAAACAACCGCCACTCCGGGCGTCGCGCCGCGGCCGCCCCGCCCCGGCCTTCAGGCCCAGTCCCCATTGGCCGCACCGCGCAGAGGCCCGCCCCCGTTTGCGCGGCCGGCTCCGGCGGGCCGTTAGTGTCCCCGTGGAGGAGCCGCTGTGTCTCGGCTTCGTGGCGTGGAGCGACCGCCGAGGCAACGGGAACAAGTGTGCCGCGGAACTACTACTCCCAGAGCAGCCCAGGCCTTCCATCTCCGCCCCGCAGCGCTCTCAGGCGCCAAGCACTACAACTCCCGGCATGCCGTGAAATTGATGGCCGAGCCTCTGGGGCGGTGTCCAGCCCTCCAACCCGCCCCGCTCTCCCGCTCCGTCCCCGCCGCTGCCCCCGCCGCGCGCGGAGCGGGGACGCGAGTCATGGAGGAGACGCCGCCCCCGGGCTGCAGTAAGCCGCACCTGGAGAAGCTGACCCTGGGGATCACCCGCATCCTAGGTGAGGGGCGCGGGGAGCCGTACGAGGCGACGGCGGAATGAGGGGATGTACACTAGAAGCAAGGTGGGGCGACGCGGGCCCTGTGTGCCAGTGGGCATCGCTGCGGTGACTTCCGTTGTTTAGGAGGAGAGGGCAGCCGGGTGCGTGACTAGGCCAGGGGAGCGTTTGCGGGGAGTGTTCGGACGCCGAGCTGGGAAGCGCAAAGTCCCCCCACCCCAACCCAGTCCCACTCCAGGCCCCAGGAAAGACGCAAAGGTGCGCAAAAGGGAGACAGCAGGCAGCTGACAGTGGGGACATTGGGTTTCCCGAGAGGCATTCTTGGCCAGTGGAGTATCCTTGAAACGCAACCCTTCCTGGGGTAGCAGAGAGCAGGGGAACGCTGCACGCAGCCTCCCAGGGCAACAGTTCTCACGCGCCTCTGGGTACCGCACCCTAAGTGGTTGGAAGGAGTCGAGGCTTGCGCCAATGAATGGGTTTTTCCTTTACAGAACCTTTACTTAGCACCCGCTGCTGTATCACACTCGGGGGCTACAGAGATGGGGTGGGGAACCAAAACAGAGTTCTGTGAAAAAATCAACAGCCTAGGTCCTTCCAGAAGTGCGAAAGGCGACCAGTAGTCCTCTATTATAGCTCTGAAATAGCACACAGGAGGAAGTGATTGACCTTCTCTGGGGAGTCAGGGAGTTAAGGTGTATGTCCTACAGGAGATGATGCTAGATTTTGAAAGACAAATTGAAGTTAGCCAGATAACCAAGGAAGAAAAAAAGTAGCCTAAGTAGGCTGGGTGGCATGCTTTGATGCCTTCCTATCACATTTATAATAAAATCCAAATTCTGTACCGTGACCCTTAAATCTTATGATCTGCCCTCATCTGTCTTTCTGACCTATTTTTACCCTTTTTTTTTTTGGCCACGGCCTCCTTGTACCATAAACTCACCAAGCTTGTTCCTGCTTCAAGGCCCTTCCTAGACTAGGGGGAAAAAGTCTGGAGTTATCTTTCCCTCACTTCATTCAAATCTCTGATTAAGTATCATTACCTCAGAGAAGCCTTACCTGACTATACTTCTAGTAACACCCTTCTCTATCATTATCTTCCCTTATCCTTTATATGTTTTTTAATCCTTATAGCTTTATCACTCCTTGGAATTACTTATTTGGTTGCTTTTTTTTAATTTGCCTGTCTCTTCTGTAATAGAAGTACATGAGTTTAGGAACTCTGTGTTGTTCTCCCTTAGTATTCCCCAGTGTCTACAGTAAATGCTGCAGCAAATGAGGATGAAACACCATTATATGTTCGGGAGAAATGATAAGCTTTAGAAATGAAGTTATAGGGTTGGGCAAGGAGAGATCTAATCATCAAGACCAACCATATCCTATCTCCTCATTAAAAGAGATATTCTTTTGATTAATGTTTAATCTACTTAAGAGTGGCCAACCATATTTCCCTTAAGCTGTCATTTCAATTTAAAGACCTAAATAAATAACTAAATATTTTAAATATCATTCATACATTTAATATATTCTATTATTAAGCATTTCAGATATCTGGCAAACTGGTAACGCAAGGCAAAACCTACCTAAGGAATTAGCTCTGATAGTTAAGTTTATAGTGAAGCTGGCCTCCTGTAAACATTCTAATACTATTTATAAATTTAATCAAAACCTCATAATTTCAAGTTAATAACAAGCCAAAAATCAATTATATTTTTTATTTTTTCACATTTGTTTTTTGTTTTGAAAATATATATAAAGAGAGGATTTTTAAAAACAAGGTGGCTGAGGTCAGTGGTGGGTGTGTAGTAAGCGAATAACCATACCAAAATCTTCTCTCTAAATGATGCGTGAAATAACTCCATAACTATGACAATTCTATTGAAAACCAAGCCCAATACTACTTAAAATACAGAGAATGCCAAAAGTGCAAAATAACTATGAGTAAAAAGAGAAAAAACTACAAATCCTAGCACTGTCCTTGCCCTACTCCTTCACTGCTAGAAGGCTCTGTGGCAAGCAAAGGCAGAGCCAGAAATGATGCCAGCAAAGAGGTTAGCTGAAGCAGCAGAGAGTTTAAAACTGCAATACAACAGTAACAACAACTGAGTAGATCAGAGCAGGGCTGCAGGAAAGTGACTTCAAAGTAGGTGCTATTTAAAGTGTTGGCCGTGCAATTTAAAGGGACATATATTCCAGAGGAGAAAATGTGCAAAAAAGAAGGAAGAGTCCTTTGGCAATTGATAAAAGAGCAAAGAAAAAGGAAAGCTCACATCTTTCTCCTATTCACAACAAGCCTGCTAAAATATCTGGACTTTGCTTCAACTGACTGGAAAGGCTTTCATTAAAGTAGACATCTTGTTAAACACCACAAGTTCACAAAAGGAACAAGAGCAAATAGAGAACAAATGCTAAAATCAGGAAATGAAATGCTAAACAATCAACTGAGGAAAATTTTTTTACGATGATAAACTGTTTCCTACTCAGTGGAACAAGGAGTAGGGAAATGTTACATTTTGATAACAGATTATTAAATATAGTGTGTAAGATCTACCTGAGATACAACAAGATCATTTTCAGTTGACCTTTGAACAACACAGGTTTGAACTGTGGGTTCATTTGTACATGGATTTTTTTTTACAGTACAATAGTATAAATGTATTTTCTCTTATGATTTTCTTAACATTTTCTTTTTTCTAGTTTATTGTAATAATACAGTATATAATACATATAACATACAAAATATGTGTTAATCAACTGTTTTATGTTACCAGTAAGGTTTCCCATAGTAGGCTATTAGTAAAGTTTTTGGAGAGTCAAAAGTTATACATGGATTTTCAACTTCATCAGGGGTTGGTTCATAACCCCTAACCCCTGCATTACTCAAGGTTCAACTGTGTAATATCTTTCTCCATCTTAGTCGTCATCTTTTTTTTTTTGTAATTCTTGTTTTAAATCATTTTAATCTTTTCAGCATGATAAGTGTATTCTTTAATCCTCATCCTCTATTTCACCCATTACTCCACCTACCTCCCCTCTGGTAACCATCATTTCTCTATAGTTAAGAGTCTGTTTCTTGGTTTGTCTTTTTTTCTTTCCTTCACTCGTTTGTTTCTAAATTCTACATATGAGTGAGATCATATGGTATTTGTCTTTTTCTGACTGATTTCACTTAGCGTGGTACTCTCTAACTCTGTCCATGTTGTTGAAAATGGCCAGATTTCATTTTTAATGGTTGAATAATATTCCATTATATATGTATACCACATCTTTATCCATTCATCAGTCAGTGGATGTTTGGGCTGCTTCCATAGTTTACCTGTTATAAATAATGCTGCAGTAAACATAGTAGTACATGTGTCCCTTTGAATTAGTGTTTTTGTATTCTTTGGGTAAATACCCAGTAGTGTGATTACTGGATCATAGGGTAGTTCTATTTTTAATTTTTTGAGAGACCTCCACACTGTTTTCCACAGTGTCTGTACCAGTTTACATTCCCACCAGTAGTGCAAGAGGATTCCTTTTTCTTCACATCCTCACCAACACTTGTCATTTCTTGTGTTTTTGATTTTAGCCATTGTGACAGAAGTGAGGTGGTATCTCATTGTAATTTTGATTTGCATTTCCCTGATGATAAGTGACGATGAGCATCTTTTCATGTGTCTGTTAGCTATCTGTATGTCTTCTTTGGAGAAATGCCTCTTCATGTCTTCTGCCCATTTTATAATTGGATTATCTGGTTTTTGGGGTGTTGAGTTTTATAAGACGTCTGCCTTTGGCTCAGGTCCTGATCCCAGAGTCCTGGGATCAAGTCTCACTTCGAGCTCCTTGCTCAGCGGGGAGCCTGCTTCTCCCTCTGGCTGCCACTCCCCCTGCTTGTGCTCTCTCTCTCACAAATAAATTAATAAAATCTTTAAAACTTAAATGTGGAAATTCAGGTGCGGGAGGGGAAAAGCAGGGTCAGTCAAGCCATCAGTTCCCCTGGTTGCCCAGGGCTTTTAAAAAGGGGAACTTCACAGGTGGGTTGCCCTGGTTCCTAGTTGTTTAGCTAGTAGCTGTGTCATACAGCTGGCAATTTGTTTATTTAAGATGGATGTATTTGAAATGGAAGGGTTGGCAATCAAAAGCTTCATGTCAGGTACTTATATTAGGTGTGTGTCCTCCAGCAATGCTAGACACTAGAATGCCCTGTGGGTGTAGTCAGATGTCATCATTATGCAACAAGCTGGATTGTTAACAAGGAATTCTGTATTGTTCTGTCCTACAAAAGTTGGAATAATAGGCTGCTTAAGACTGATTGAAGCTAGGCTCTGTATTTGCATAGGATAATTGATAAAGGGCTTTGCTGAGGGAAACACGAAGACTTTTGCACATAAATTCTTAACTAGATCCATATTTGGAGTAAGCCTAGCTACTTGGAGTGGCCTAGCCTCTTAAGCCTCAATGTCCTTGCTATAAAATGTGAATAATAACATTTATTATTCGCTGTCTTAGCTCTGGTGGTACATTGCCAAATGTGACCACCCCTGAAGGGTCGGACAGGATCTTCCATCCTAACTAGTCAGGGGCATAGCAAGGACTTAGCCCAGGTCTAAGGGCTTGAAGCTCATGGTGTTTTTCCACCATAGTACAATGGTTCCCAAAATCTTAGAAAGGACATTGAAAAGAAGGCAGAAAAAAAAAATGTGTATATGGTACTTTTTGCTTTTCCAGAGCACCTTTACCTTTACTACTTCTGCTTCCCTTATCAAGGTGAATATTATTATAAATATTGTCTCTCTGAATGCTAAGGAACGTGAAGACTCATCTAAGGTCACACAACTAGTGAATGCTTAAAGCAAGGGTAGAATATGTGGAGTCCAGAATTCTTAGCCTCCTATATTGAATTCTGTTGCTGCATCTCAGGATCTGAACTTTGTGATAACCTGGAGGAAACATTATGATGCATAAAAAGGACACTAACATGATTACAGAATCAGTGAACCACATTGTGATATTCTGATTTATAAGAAATCAGCTCACTCAGATGACAGCTGATCCTAGAACAAAGCAGGATTAGGGCTGTTGACAGCCCCCCGCAAAACAGTGCAGTAGAGAATCTGTATATTAAACTTTTAACTGCCCCGAAACTTAACTAATAGCCTACAGTCGACCAGAAATCTTACCGATAACAGTTGATTAACACATTATTTTGTATGTTGTATGTATTCTGTATTCTCATAATAAAATAGAGAAAAAATGTGATTAAAATCATAAGAAAAAAAATACATTCACAGTACTGTATTTATTGAAAAAAATAGGTGTTCAAGTGGACCCATGCAGTTCAAACCCATGTTGTTCAAGGGTCAACTGTGTATTTTTTCTTAGTCCACAGTTCCTGGCTTACAGCTCCCAAAACCCTTGGAATTTCCCAAGTGTTGAGAGTGGTAAAGATCTTTCATTAAGTTAGTGAGGTGACGTTTGGAAAGCACTTAAGGATGAGGACTGGTTGCCAGTGGATCCAACCATGTGATTAGAGAGTTGGTACTTTTAGTCCCATTCCCTGACCTTTAGGAAAGGAAGAGGGTCTGAAGGGTGAATCAGTCCTCAACGACTAATGATTTAATCAACTGTGCCTATGTAATGAAGCCTCCGTAGAAACCCAGAAACTTCCAGGTTGGTGAACACATGGAGATGTGGGGAGAATAGCCTGCCTAGAGAGGGCATGGAAGCTCCACACCCCTTCCCACATACCTTGTCCTAAGCATCTCTTCCATCTCGTTGTTCCTAGGTTATATTCTTTTATAAGCCAGTAATCTAGTAAGTAAAATGTTTCTCTGAATTCTGTGAGCCACCCTGGCAAATTAGTGGAACCTGAGGAGGGGGTCTTAGGAACCTCCTGATTTATAACCAGTCAGTCAGAAGTACAGGTGACAGCTGGGCCTTGACTGGTGTCTGAAGTACAAGGAGAGGGGGTCTTGAGAACCCCCAATCTGTAGCAGGTCGGTCGGGAAGCACAGGTGAAAACCTGGACTCGTATCTCGTGTCTGAAGTGGGGAGGGTGGCAGTCTTCCAGACTGAGCCCATAACCTGTGGTATCTGATGCTGTCTCCTTGTGGGACACCAGGATATCCGAGAATTGCTTGTTGGTATGAGGAAACCTCCCCACAAAAATGTTGGAGGGGTTGGGTCCAGGAGCCATTTTATACATTAAACTAGATTAGAAGTCTCTGCCTTATCCTTAGAGATTTTAAAAAATTCTTTTCAATACATTCCCTGTTTACAGTATTTACTTGTAGTAAATAACCAAAATATGGTTCAAAATAGAATATAATTAAGTATAAGCAAATGTGCATTCTCTCTCTCTCTCTTTCCCCCCCACCCTCCCCCTCCCTCCCTCTCAAATAAATAAAATCTTTTTTAAGAAAGGGGTGGGGAGAGGAACCTGGGTGGCTCAGTTGGGTTAAGCATCTGCCTTAGGCTCAGGTCATGATCCCACGGTCCTGGGATGGAGCCCCACATCCCTGCTTCTCCCTCTGCCCCTCCCCCTGCTTGTGCACTTGCACACTCTCTCTCTCTCTCTCAAATAAATAAAATCTTTAAAAAAAAAAAGTATGAACCTATGTGGGCCCAACACTGCATGTGATGGGTTCAGATATTGGGAAAAGCAGAGATCATGGTGAACTAGAGTCATCTGAAATGGTTTCATGGAGGACGTGGAGCTTCAGCTTAGCCTTGAAGTGTGGGTAGGACTTGGGTAGGTGGACACATTTGGGTGTGTATAATGGGAAAGGGATACAGCATTATCAAAGATAAGTACAGATTTAGTTTTGGGGCTGGCGGCACAGGGGTGGAGACAATGAGGAAACTGACACACCTGGAACAGAGGGTTTGGACTACAGGGGGGAAGAAGTTAAGACCAGACAGAGAAGGGTCTTATCCTCCAGACTACAAGATCAGATAGGAAACAAGCAGTAGATCAGATAGGAAACAAGCCTAGGTATGAAGAAAGTCCTCTGCTGGTATGCTGAGGTTGGATCAGAGCACAGAGAGTTTGTGGCTTCAGTTGCATCTACACTTGCAGTGACCATGGCCTAAAACAGTGGTGACAATGGGAATAATCTATGCAATATCACAAAGAGAAAAGCAGATAGACTTTGTGTTAGTTCGCTAGAGCTGCCATAGAATGTACCACAAACCAGGTGGCTTAGAACAACAGATTGGTTCTCACAGTCCCAGAGGCCGAAAGCCTGAAACCAAAGGCTTGGCAGTGTCACTCTCATTCTGAAACCTGGAAGGGAAGAACCTGCCTTGCCTCTTTTCTAACTTCTGGTGGTTTGCCAGCAATCTTTAACGTTCCTTGTATTACAGATATACCACTCCATTTCTCCATCTTCGTGTGACCCTCTTCCCTCTATCACTCCACAAAGCATTCTTTTTATAAGGATACCAGTCATATTGGATTTGGGGTCTGCCCTACTCCACTGTGACCTCATCTTAGCTAATTACATATTCACTGACCTTATTTCCAAATCAAGTCCTATTCTAAGGAACTGGCAGTAAGGACTTCAACATATATTTTTTGTGAGGGACACACTTCAACCCATAGCAGATTTTGTGTCTTAGATTAAGGATTTCAAGGTCCTGAGTGTGGGTAAACAGACAAGTAGAGAATGTAGGAGGAGGTATTAAAGTCTGTTGAATTCCAAGTCAGGTGGCTTCTTTTTTACTTCAGAAAGAATGCTAGAACGCAGCCCCACAAAGAGATTATTTGGAGACCTTTTCCTGCTTTCAAGACTTAGAGATATGATTTATTTTGTTTTCAGTATATTTCTGGATGGAATCCATTTTTCATAGTGTTAGCCTAAACTACTCAATCTGGGATCTCATAGAGTACAGATGGGTTTTATTTAGAAGAAAAACTAGCAAACAAGTTTTATATCTTGTAAAAGTTTATTGGGGTGCTATTCTTTATTCCTTTTGACCATGTCGTAAGTGAGAAGTTGAGGTATGAAATCACTAGGAATGTAGAATCTCTAATTTTTGTTTAACAACTGAAGTACTGAGCAGTGACTGTGTAGTGGGTGTTCTGATGATGTCCTTTCTACCAGGTTGATTGCATGGTCCTAGGTTGTGGGACTGAGTGCCTTTGAAGGACTGACCAGTTCTTCCTGTTTTTATCACCATATGGGTAATAAATGCTGCTCAGAGGAATCTGATATTCCTAGGTACTCATCAACAGACAGCCTCTAGTATTGAAATATGTGAGAGCAGGCCCACTGCAACTCTACAGACTCTCTTTTCCTCTTCCAGAATCTTCCCCAGGTGTGACAGAGGTGACTATCATAGAGAAACCACCTGCTGAACGTCATATGATTTCTTCATGGGAACAAGTAAGTGTTGCCCCTTTTGAATCCTCACATCCCCACAAAGAGAGGTCAACTCCAATGGCCCTAAGAAGGAAAAATTAGGGCAGGAAACATGTCCTTACCTCAGGCCACAGCTGCCTTCTGGGTGGAGTTCACCCTTCCTTCTCTTTCTATTCTGGCCACTTAACTTCCCTGCAATTCCATACCATTTCCCCAGCCTGGAGAATCTCCTCTGAGCTCCACTATCATTTGGAGGCAGTGGAACATTCAAAGTTGTATACAACAGAGCTAAAAATCCAGCAAGGAAGGAAAAATTAAATATTAATAAGCACCTGGACAGAATGTGGTTAAGTGTTACAGAGAAGTACTAACCAGATTAATAGCTACTGCTTCCCCAACCCTCCTCTGAAATTCTATTTATTCAGTACAAGTTATAAGCTCCTAAAATGGAACTAGGCATCATGCTTGGTGTTGCTTCCTGGGGATTCAGTGGTAATCAAAAAACAGTTCCTTACCTCTTAATGTTACTGTCTAAGACATAGTGTAGATCTTTATGAGTGTGATTACCAAGCAGATTTCGCACTGTGAGACAGAGGCAAATGGAGCATTGTCAGGAGGCTTGACCTAGTCTGGAGGTTAAGAAAGGTTTTTCCCAAAGAAGTTAGGAGAGCTTGTTAACCAGATAGTTGGGATCTGGGAAGAAGGGGCTTTCAACCTGTGTGAAGGCTTTGAAATGGGAAAGATTAAATTTTCCAAGAGCATAAAGCAGGTTCCTGTGGCTGGTGCACAAGAGAGCAAGAGAGAGAGGTTGGCAAGGACCAGTACATGTAGGCTTCTTAGATGGTCAGGGGTTTGCTCTTTTTTTTTTTTTTTTTTTTTTTTGGAGGAGGGGAGGCAGAGGGAGAGAGAATCTTAAGTATGTGGGGCTTGATCTCACAACCCTGAGTTCATGACTTGAGCGGAGATCAAGAGTTGGACGCTTAACTGACTGAGCCACCCAGGTGCCCCTAAGCTTTTAGTTTAATTCCAATTAGTTAACATACAGTATTATATTAGTTTCAAGTGTACATTATAGTAATTTAACACTTTCATACATTACCCTGTGCTCATCACAAGTGCACTCCTTAATCCCCATCACCTATTTAACCCACCCCTCCCCTCTTCCCCTCTGGTAACCATCAGTTTTTTCTCTATAATTAAGGGTCTGTTTCTTGATTTGTCTCTATCTTTTCTTCATTTGTTTTGTTTCTTAAATTCCACATATGAATGAAATCATTTGGTATTTGTCTTTCTCTGACTTACTTCACTTAGCACAATATACTCTAACTCCATCAATGTCCTTGGAAATGGGAAGATTTCATTCTTTTTTATGGCTGAGTAATAGTCCATTGTATAAATATATATATGCCACATCTTGTTTATCCATTCATCTATAGCTGGAAACTTGGGCTGCTTCCGTATCTTGGCTATTGTAAATGATGCTGTTATATAAATGAGGGGGTGCATGTATCCCTTTGAATCACTGTTTTTATATTCTTTGTGTAGGTACCCAATAGTGCGATTGCTGGATTGTAGGCTAGTTCTGTTTTTATCTTTTTGAGGAACCTCTGTACTGTTTTCCACAATGGCTGCACTGGTTTACATTCCCACCAACAGTGCAAGGGGGTTCCTTTTTCTCCATATCCTCGCCAAACAACACCACTTGTTGTTTCTGTGTTGCTGATTTTAGCCATTCTGACAGGTGGGAGGATATCTCATTGTAGTTTTGATTTGCATTTCCCTGATGATAAGTGATGATGAGCATCTTTTCAGGTGTCTGTTGGCCACCTGTATGTTTTCTTTGGAAAAATGTCTTCTGCCCATTTTATAATTGTATTATTTGATTTTGGGGTGTTGAGTTTGATAAATGCTTTCTATATTTGGGATACTAACCCTTTATCAGATATGTCATTTGCAAATACTTTCTCCCATTCTGTAGGTTGTGTTTTAGTTTTGTTGTTTCCTTTGCTGTGCAGAAGTTTTTTATTTTTATGTAGTCCCAAAAGTTTATTTTTGCTTTTATTTCCCTTGCCTCAGGAGACATATCTAGAAGAAAGTTGATTTGGCTGATGTCAAAGAAGTTACTGCCTGTGTTCTTTTCTAGGATTTTTATAGCTTCAGGTCTCACATTTAGGTCCTTAGTCCATTTTGAATTTATTTTTGTGTATGGTGTAAGAAAGTGGTCCAGTTTTTTTTCTTTTGCATGTCACTGTCCAGTTTTCCCAACACCATTTGTTGAAGAGACTATCTTTTTCACATTGGATGTTATTTCCTGCTTTGTCAAAGATTGACCTTATAGTTGTGGGTTTATTTCTGGGTTTTCTATCCTGTTCTATTGATCTCTGTGTCTTTTTATGTGCCAGTACCATATTGTTTTTGATTACTACAGCTTAAAGTCCAGAATTGTGATGCCTACAGCTTTGCTTTTCTTTTTCAAAACTGCTTTGGTTATTTGGGGTCTTTTGTGGTACTGTACAAATTGTTCCAGTTCTGTAAAAAATGCTGTTGGTATTTTGATCAGGATTGCATTAAATGTGTAGATTGCTTTGGGTAGTATGGATATTTTTAACAATATTTGTTCCTCCAACCCATGAGCATGGAATGTTTTTCCATTTTTTTGGTTGTCTTCAATTTCTTTCATCAGTGTTTTTGTTTTTGTTTTTAAAGAGAGAGAGAGAGAGAGAGTGAGAGCCTGTTAGCAGGGGAAGGGGCAGCGGGAGAGGGAGAATCCTCAAGCCAACTCCCTGCTGGGCACAGAGTCCTACTCGGGGCTTAATCCCAAGACCCTGAGATCATGACTGGGGCTGAAATCAAGAGTCGGATGCTCAACCGACCAAGCCACCCAGGCACCCCTCTTTCACCAGTGTTATAGTTTTCAGAGTACTGGTTTTTCACCTTATTGGCTAGGTTTATTCCTCAGTATCTTATTATTTTTGGTGCAGTTGGAAACAGGATTGTTTTCTTAATTTCTCTTTCTACTGCTTCATTATTGGTGTTTAGAAATGGAGCAGAATTCTCTACATTGATTTTGTATTCTGTGACATTACTGATTTCATTTATCAGTTCTAGAAGTTTTTGGGGGAGTTTTAGGTTTTTTATATGAAGTATCCTGTTATCTGCATATAGTGAAAGTTTGACTTTTTCCTTAGCGATTTGGATGCCTTTTGTTTCCTTTTGCTATCTGATTGCTGAGGCTAGGACTTTCAGTACTGTTTTGAATAAAAGTGGTGAGAGTGGACATCCTTGTCTTGTTCCTGACTTTAGGGGAAAGCTCTGTTTTTCCCCATTAAGGATCATGTTAGCTGTGAGTTTTTCATATATAGCCTTTATTATGTGGAGGTATGTACTCTCTAAACCTACTTTGTTGAGGATTTTTATCATGAATGGATGTTGTTGTACTTTGTCAGATGCTTTATCTGCATCTATTGAAATAATCATATGGTTCTTATCCTTTCTCTTATTAATGTGATGTATCACATTGACTGGAGAATATTAAACCACCCTTTTAGCCCAGGAATAAATCCCACTTGATCGTGGGATTTTTTTAATGCATTGTTGGATTTGCTAGTATTTTGTTGAGGATTTTTGCGTCTATGTTCATCAGGGATATTGGCCTGTATGTCTGTTTTTTAGTGATGTCTTTATCTGGTTTTGGTATCAGGGTACTGCTGGCCTTAAGGAATGAATTTGGAAGTTTTCCTTCTTTTTCTATTGTTTGAGAAGAATAAGCATTAACTCTTTGAATGTTTGGTAGAATTCACCTGTAAAACCCTCTGGTCCTGGACTTCTGATTTTTGGGAGTGTTTTTAGCATTCAATTTCTTTGCTCGTTATTGGTCTGTTCAGATTTTCTATTTTTTCCTGTTTCAGTTTTAGGAGTTTATATGTTTTAGGAATGTATCCATTTCTTCTAGGTTGTCCAATTTGTTGGCATATAGTTTTTTATAATATTCTCTTATGATTGTTTGTATTTCTGTAGTGTTGTTATTTCTTCTCTCTCATTTTTTATTTGAGTTCTTTTCCTTTTTTACCTGATAAGTCTGGCCAGAGGCTTGTCATTTTATTGATTTTTTTTTCAAAGAATCAGCTCCTGGTTTTATTGATCTGCTTTATTTTTTTAGTGTCTATGTCATTTATTTCTGCTCTAGGCTTTATTATTTCCTTCCCTCTGCTGCTTTTAGGCTTTGTTTGTTGTTCTTTTCCTAGCCCCTTTAGGTGTAAGGTTAGGTTGTTTATTTGAGATTTTTCTTGCTTCTTGAGGTAGTCCTGTTTGGCTATAAACTTCCTCTTAGAACCACTTTTGCTGTATCCCAGAGGTTTTGGACCATCGTATTTTCATTTTCATTTGTTTCCATGTACTTTTTTATTTCTTGTTTGATTTCCTGGTTGACTCATTCATTGTTTAATAGCATGTTATTTAACCTCCATGTGTGTGTGGTCCTTCCAGATTTTTTCTTGTGGTTGACTTCTAGTTTCATAGCATTGTGGTCAGAAGATATGCACGGTATGATTTCGATCTTTTTTTTTTAAGATTTTATTTATTTGAGAGAGGAAAGAGAAAGAAAGTGAGCACAAGCAGGGGTGGGGAGGGGCAGAGGAGAGGGAGAAGCAGACTCCCTGCTGAGCAGGAAGCCCACCACGCAGGGCTCAATCTTGGACCCTGAGATCATGACCTAAGCCGAAGGTAGACACTTAACTGACTGGGCCCCCCAGGCGCCCCTGATTTTGATCTTCTTGAATTTGCTGAGGTTTATTTTGGGGGCTAATATGTGATCTGTTCTGGAGAATGTTCTGTGTGCACTTGAAAAGAATGTGTATTCTGCTGTTTTAGAATGGAATGTTCTGAATATATCTGTTAAATCCATCTGTTCCAGTGTGTCATTCAAAGCCAGTGTTTCCTCGTTGATTTTCTGTTTAGATGATCTGTCCATTGATGTAAGTAAGATGTTAAAGTTCCCTACTATTATTATATTATTATCATTTGGTTCCTTTATGTTTGTTAATGTTTTATGTGTTTGAGTGTTCCTATATTGGGTGCATAAATATTTATAATTGTTATATCTTGTTGGAATGTCACCTTCATTGTTGTATAATATCATTCTTTGTCTCTTGTTACAGTCTTTGTTTTAAAGTCAGTTTTGTCCAGGGCGCCTGGGTGGCTCAGTCATTAGGCGTCTGCCTTTGGCTTGGGTCATGATCCCAGGGTCCTGGGATCGAGCCCCACATCGGGCTCCCTGCTCATCGGGAAGCCTGCTTCTCCCTCTCATACTCCCCCTGCTTGTGTTCCCTCTCTCGTTGTGTCTCTGTCAAATAAATAAATAAAATCTTTTAAAAAAAATAAAAAATAAATTTTGTTCAATATAAGTATTGCTATTCCTGCTTTTTTTGACATCCATTTCTATGATAGATGTTTCTCCATCCCCTCACTCTCAATCTGCAGGTGTCTTTAGGTCAAAATGAGTCTCTTGTATGGGGCGCCTAGATGGCTCAGTTGGTTAAGTGTCTGCCTTTGGCTCAGGTTATGATCCCAGGGTCCTGGGGTCGAGCCCTAGATGGCTCAGTTGGTTTAAGGGCCTGCCTTTGGCTCAGGTTATGATCCCAGGGTCCTGGCATCGAGCCCTAGATGGCTCAGTTGGTTAAGTGTCTGCCTTTGGCTCAGGTTATCATCCCAGGGTCCTGGGGTCGAGCCCTGCAGTCAGGCTCCCTGCTCAGCAGGGAGTCTGCTTCTCCCTCTGCCCCTCCCCACTGTGAATGTGCACGCGCCCGCTCTCTCCCAAAAATAAATAAAATCTTAAAAAACAATAAAATGTGTCTCTTATAGACAGCATATAGATGGGTCTTGGTTTTTTATCTAATATGTCACGCTTTATCTTTTCATGGGAGCATTTAGTACATTTACATTCAAAGTAATTATTGATAGATATATATTTATTGCTATTTTATTATTGTGTTTGTTTCTGAAGATTTTCTCTGATCCTCTCTTGTCTTTCTTTGATGTTTTGCTGATTTTCTTTAATGATATATTTGGATTTCTTTGTCTTTATCTTTGCATATTTATCAGTGTTGTTTTTATATAATTTTTAATATAAAATTTTATATAAAATATGTATATAAATTTTTATATGCCATTAGGTTTGCATATAACATGATCGTTTAAGTTTGAACCCATTCTTTTCTCCTCTCTTCCCCACATTTTTGGTATATGTTATTTTATATCCTTTTTGTGAGTTCTTTGACTGATTTTTTTATAGCAAAATCCATTTTTACTCCTTTTGTGTTTCTTACCTTCATACTATCACTTTGGTCTCTCCTTTCCACTCAAAGGAGGAGTTTGCTTTTTATTATGAGAGCAAAGCAGAGCCATTGAAATGTTTTAAGTAGGGAACTATGAAGGTCAGATTTCTGCTTTGGAAAAGTCACTGTGTCTGAGGAGTAGCAGATGGATTTGACTAGGGGGCAAAAAATTACCCTGCCTTTTAATGAGTGCCTATTAACACATGTCATTCAATTTTATTTTCGTTAATCTTCGTAATAACCCTACTAGGTAGGTATTGATATTTCCATGTTATAGATGAAGAAACTGAGCCCCAGGGAAGTAAAATAATTTGTCCTGGTTCACATAGCTACCAAGCGGCGGAGCCTAAATTCGAACTCAGAGTTACCTGCCTCTAAGCATGTGCCATGTCTGCTCTGCCAGACTGCCCTCATAATGGAGGGCAGCACTGTGGCAGCCATGCCCTGGTCAGCCAAGTATCCCAGAGTATGTGTGCATGTTCAGTCCCTGCCATCAGGGCTCACCCTCCCTGGGCTGAGCCAGCAGGACCTTACCTGGCAGCTCAGTATTTGGTAGTTAAGGTTTCTCTCCTGGACCTCAGCTCAGCCAGCACTCCGACTTCTTAGGGGCTCACTTAGCTCCCACCCCCATTTCCACTCACAGTTCATAATAGAAAAGAGAATTCTAGAACAGTGTATATCTTTTGCATTCTTACTGGCTGATTGGACAGAGCCTGCTTCCTGAGCAGCTGCGCCAACCTGGCCTTGTTGACATTGTTACAGCCCTCTGATCCTTAGAAAGCTTAAGTCAGCCCTTTAGAGAGAACTGCTTCAGGGTATTTTTGTGAAAGGGAGATCTTGGTATTTTCCTGTCTGCCTAAGAGGAGGAGATTCCTGGCTTGGAAACCTGAGTTCATAGACCTGGATGGGAGGATGAGAGGGTAGGAATGCCTTGTCCTGGGTGGAACACCATTAAGTTTATGTCAAATTATGTCACTTATTTAATGAAGTAATTTCTGAGGCATATTCCTTGTGTCTTACAACAGATATTCCCCCAGGACTCTCAAAGATGACTTTATTCATTTGTCCTAGTTGAACTTATACTGTAGTTTATTCACTTGGAGCATGGCTGCTTTTTAGGGCTAGAGTTTGTCTCTGATCTCATTCAGATCTAATCTGCCTCCTGGACAATGCATCTTTATCAGATTCTCTTCAGTTTAGACTGACATTTAGGGGAAAGTAGTTATAGAGCTGGCTAAATCGCCACTGGAGATCTGAAAGAAGTAAAGGGTAAGTGTGAGAGAGAGAGATTTTTAGCTAACTGAGACCATCAATGGAACATTTTCTTCAGACATACTCAGTTAGGGGAATTTCTGTGAAAGCACCCAGAATAATAAGATAAATTGATTTGAAATTTTCCATTGAGTCCTTTATTTGAGATATCCTATTAAAGTACAAACAGTATTAGGATCAGTAATAGAAATTTGCTTGTGTGGTTCCTTGGTTGAGCTTTTTGGAGACCTGTGGGATACTAAAAAGCTAGTGTATGGACAAAGACAATAGAAGGAGTTTGGGGTGTGTACTTTTGTGTTAAGACTCAGTTTTTATCTAACACTTCAGATTATTCTGGACAAAACATGGTCACTACAGAAAATGTGGAAAACACAAAAAGAATTAAAAAATGAAAAGTCCTCTAGGACTTCACCACATAGAGGCAATCACGGTTAGTATACTTATAGTTGTGTGGGTGGATGGAGGGTGACCAGTGAGTAGTGTGGTGTAGGGACCCCCGAAGAATCCGTAAATGGGAAGTGGTTCGTGGACTTCCTGAAATGTATGTCAAATTTACTAATATGTACCTTTTTCTGCAGAGCTATTTCTTCCAATTTTGAAAGGGATTTATAACCCTTAAGAAAAGGTTTTTGTAATTTTTCTTTATTATTTTGTGTTTTACTGAAGCATAGTTGACACACAGTGCACATTAGTTTCAGGTGTAGAACATAGTGGTTTGACATGTTTATACATTATGCTATGCTCACCACACATGTAGCTCCCATCTGTCACCATACAGGGCTATTACAGTACTGTTGATGGTATTCCCTACGCTGTGCCTTTTATCCCTGTGACTTATTCACTCCATACTGGAAGCCTGTATCTCCCCTTCCCCTTAACCACTTTTGCCCATCCTCTGCCCCCCCAGCAATCATCAGTTTGATCTTTGCATAAATGCAAAGGGTCTGTTTCTACTTTTTCTTTGCTTGTTTGTATTGTTTTTTAGATTCCCCATTTAAGTGCAAAGATGTATTTATCTTTCTCTGTCTGACTTACTTCACTTAGCATAATACCATCTAGGTCCATGCATGTTTTCACAAATGGCAAGACTGCATCCTCTTTATATTCTTTTTTATGGCTGGGTAGTATTCCATTGTACATATATACTATATTTTCTTTATTCATCCTGGCTTCCATATTTTGGCTGTTGTAAATAATGCTGCAACAAATATAGGTATACCTGTATCTTTTTAAAATAGTGTTTTCATTTTGTGGGGGGGGGGAGGATACCCAGTTCTGGAATTACTGGATCATAAGGTAGTTCTATTTTTAATTTTTTGAGAAATCTCCATACTGTTTTCCACAGTGCCTGCACCAATTTACATTCCTACCTATAGTGCACCGAGGTTTCCTTTTTCTTCACATCCTCACCAATACTTGTTTCTTGTCTTTTTGATTCTAGCCATTCTGACAGGTGTGCAGGTGATATCTCATCATGGTTTTGATTTGCATTCCTCTGATGATAAGTGATGTTGAGCATCTTTTCATGTGTCTCTTGGCCATCTGTGTCTTCTTCGGAAAAATGTCTACTCAGGTTCTTTGCCCATGTTTTAATTGGATTATTTGGGAGTTTTTGGTGTTGAGTTGTGTAAGTACTTTATACATTTTAGATATTAACCCCTTATTTGATATACCATTTGTGAATATGTTTTCCCATTCAGTAGGTTGCCTTTCGTTTTGTTGACGGTTTCCTTTGCTGTACAAAAATTTTTATGTTGGCATAGTCTCGATAGTTTATTTTTTGCTTTTGTTCCCCTTGCCTGAGGAGACATATCTAGAAATGCAGTAAGTTTTTCATTCAAGATAGAGATAACTTTATGTGTTATTTGTTGGTACCTACTTTTGTCATTTAAGCAGTGGAGGGCAGAAGCTTTGAGCCTGTCTGAAACTCCTTTACTCCACTTATTTATCCTGGTGGTTACTAAAGAGCATGTTTCCACAGGAGCAGGCTTGGCAGGGCTCCCTGACTTGTGCCTGCCCCAGAAAGTGCCTATACGAGAGGAGCAGGAGGGTCCCCAGGGGCTGATGATTCCCACTTTTCTAGAGAACTAATCCTAAAGACTTATCTGCTTGGAGACACGCCAGCCAGGGCCCAGTTGCCATGTGGTACACCTGCTGTCCCTAGCTGTGTCAATACACCAGGGTGACATGGGCCCTCCAAGAAGAGGCCCACTGCTGCTGCCCTGTCCCTTTGGGCAGATGCAGCCCTCAGGGAAACCCACTGACATAAGATACAATAGTAAGGCTGTGGAGGCACTGATGTGGGGAGAACAGCCTGGATGGAGTAGGAAGGAGTCTTCCAGCAGCTCTAGGCCCTTGGCTAGATAATACACCTTCTCTGGGTCTCAGGTTCACCATCTATAAAAGAAGTGGTTTGAAATCAGTGTTATTGAAGGTCCCTTCATCCAGTTCTAATATTTTGTGATTCTTTGGTGAAAACCCAGGAAGAAAAGGCTGAAAACTAAAACTTAAATAACCAGATACCTGCTGCAGTGTCCTTAGGTTAGAGGAATAAGAGAACCACTTCTTTCCATTTTAATGTATTTCACCCGTTTTTGTTCCTTAAAAAGCACTTTCAGTCCGCCTGGTTTGTGCAGTTGTATGATTCCTGTATACCGTGCCTGCTTCCTGCCTTTTGTGATGATGGTAGTTAGTAAGACCTAATGTCTGTACTGAGCTTTTCATCTTTCAGGCACAATGAAAGCATCTGCCTCCTCATACTCACAGCATCCTGGTGTCAGGAGAGTTCTATTATTAAGTATTTCAGTGACATTTCATAGTTGAAATTGACTTGATTGGTTAGACTTTCAGTCCCCAGATAAAAATTCAATTTACTGATGGTGAAACTATGGCCTACAGAGACCAAGTGATTTGGCAGAATATCTCCTCTCTTTGTAGGCTCACTTTTTCTACAGTCTACAGAGAGTGGGTTCTGAACCTTCTTGCAGATCTGTCCCTCACATGCCCTGCTATGAACCTCTTGTAAGCCTCTGTAGTGGGAGGGGGCAGCCTGTGACACCTTGTCACCAGGGAGCCCTCACCTCGTGCTCCTGCTCTGCTCTGGGAGCCCTTCTGTGCTCTCCACAGCATAGGCCCTCCCTCTCTCCAGCGCTTTGCTTCTTCCTGCTATACTGGCAGCTGTCCTAGAGGGTCTCCCCATCTGTTTAAAATTCAAAACAAAACCTGTAACCTTGTGTCTTCCTCTAGCCACTTGGCCATTTGTGTCTTTGCACAGCCAAGCATGTGGAAAAATGGTCTAAATCAGGGGTCAGCACACTTTTTTTTTTTTTTTTTTTTTTTTTTAAGGATCAGAGAGTAAATATTTTAGGTTCTGGGGCTGTATTCTGCCTCAGCCAGTCATCTCTGCAATGGTAGCACTGAAAGCAGCCATGGGCAGAACTGAAATGCATGGGCGTAACTGGGTCCCTGTAAGACATTTGCAAAAACAGGTGGCAGGGTGGAGATATTCAGGGGCCACAGTTTGCTAACCCCTGGTCTAAGTTACCAACCCCTTCTTTCATTTCCCAGTTAGTCTTCATCCTTCCACAGCCTCTCTTTCTCCACTACCATTCCGTGGACACCACTCTCACAAATCACCAGGGACCACTTCACTGCTGAAAATCCATCTTCCTCTCACGTGGCGTCTCCTGCATTTCTGTCCACCACTCCCTTCTTTGCCCAGCCCTCTCCTTGGAGTCTGTGGCACCACCTTCTACCCCCATATCTCCACAACACTTACCCGTTACTTATTTAAATGTCTCTGTAGAAATTAGAAATGTGTTTGGCTCAAGGAAATACAATATTAAACTAAACAAATAGGGATTAATATTTCTTGCATAACAAGACCTGAGGTGGACAGTTGCAGTAGGTTTATCAGCCCTAACATGTTGAGCCATTATTACTAATTCTCTCAGCCTTGTCTTTTAAGGGGCCAAATGACTGCCACAGTCCCACCTATCACCTGCAAGCTCGGGGCAGGAAGAAATAAGGGAATTTGCCAGCCATATCTCTCACCTCTTAACAGGGGAACAAAAATTTTTCTAGAACTCCCCCCTCTCCCACAATTAGACTTGGGTTTACATTTTAATGTCCTGCACTCATTTTACTTGCCTAAAAACAAGTATTGAACTGGGCACATTGCCATCTCAGACAAAATTAGGGTTCTTTCAAGGAAGAAGATGGATTTAAGTAAGTAATCCATATGTCTGCCCCAGCCTCCTATGTACCTAGCCCCATCCCTTTCTGTTCTTAGTGCCCAGCATGGTATTTATTCCATAATACTTAATAAAGCTTTTTTATCTTTACTACATGAGTGATTTAGATAAAATACAAAGGTCAGAAAGAATATAGAACTTTCCTGAGGTGACCCACCTTCTTTTCCATAAGCATTCTTTTTTTTTAAGATTTTATTTATTTGACAGCGAGAGACAGCAAGACGCAAGAGAGGGAACACAAGCGGGGGTGGGGGGGGTGGCGGGAAGTGGGAGAGGGAGAAGCAGGCTTTCCGCCGAGCAGGGAGCCCAATGTGGGGCTCAATCCAGGACCCCGGGACCATGACCTGAGCCGAAGGCAGACACCCAATGACTGAGCCACCCAGGCGCCCCTCCATAAGCGTTCTTTAATTTCAGCCCCAAGAATCAGGCTATGCAGCCAGTGTCTCAGAAGCAAGGAGGCCACAGGGGTCAGGACTTCTCCCACAAATTCCCCCAGTTGTAGAAACCTGATGACTAGTTAAGCCAGGGGCCTTGCTGTTGGAAGGCTGTCTTGGCTGATGTCTTGTCATATAGAGAGTTTCACCAAGACATGTGGTGCCCCAGGCCAATATTTATATATTTTTTCATTATGCGTTTTTAGAGGAAGACTTGATGGTTGTATGCAGGAAGGATTTTGGGGAGAGTATGTTGCCTCTCTTCTGAGTCTTAAGCAATTCAAACCCAAACATTCATACGCCACCCACCAAGACAAAGGTTCCAGTTAACCAGCCCCTCCCGCTCTCTTTAGGTGGGAGTTTGAGCATGTATTTGAGAACTCTCCTGGAGGTCTCACCCTATGCCTTCACAGCCCATCCAGGTTTTCCTTTTACTGCATGGGACATCCTCCCTGAGAAGAGTTTCAGTAGATGCAGTTGTCCTCACCGCCTCAGTTTCCAGTTTGATTTTAGTGCAATGGGCGTCCTGCGCAGTTTTTCTTCTGCTGTGGTTGCAAACGGGCACGTGGAGAGCCTGCCCAGCGTGGACAGGCACTTACAGAAACATTAATTTCTGTGCCCTAGCCCCTTTGCCTGCCTGATCCTACATCTGCTGCCCAGCCCACTTTCCCAGCACAGTGACCTCTGAAAGAGAGGGAACAGTGGGGTACAGGAGTCCCACAGTAGAGAGGGTAGCAGGGGAAAGTAGACAGCTCTTAGCCATTCCCTCGAGGCTCAGGCAGTGCTCAGGAAGGTTTTCTGGAAATGAAGTGGATAGCTTCCGAAATATCAGAGTAGCTCAAGTCGTTCAACTGATGAAGCAGTCATACAGCTTCTGGTGGCCTCTTTCTAGTGTAGTTTAAAGAAGCTATTGTAGGTAGCTGCCTCGGGAGAAGAAAGAGAAACGAAAATTGGGAACTCTGTGACAGAATCAGCATTGGGCTACAGAGATTGCAGTATCATGTTGATGCCACTTATTATTTTAGACACTGGTCAGCAGTGAGATTCTCCCTTCTTGACTTTCTCCCGCAGTCCTCCTTCCAATCCTGATACCCCCCTCTTTCATTCACTTTTGGCTCATCTTCCTCCCCTACGCCCTGCAAAATAAAGACAGCATGAACCTGGTGGGCAGAAGCCCTCTGAAGTTGTCAGATTGTTACCTACAGAAGAGCAGTCTCTTTCCAGATTGGGCAGGAAAGAAATTAAAATGTCAGTAGCTCTGAGTCGCTGGCCAGGGTAGAGGAGCTGCCTAAAAGTGTACCCTGAAAGCCCCACTCCGAAGGAAGGGACCAAAGCACTGCAGGACCAGCCGGTCTGGGTGAGGTCTGCAGCCAGGAAGCAGCAGAGCTGGGGCCCACAGTCATTTATATAAGAATGACAGTGCAGGCTTAAGATTTTCATGAACTTGGTCTACTTGACATTGTGTATGTTTATATTAGTATTTCAATGTATGAAAATTTGATTTCACTGATTTTTGTTCTGTTTATGAATCCTGAATAATTTTTTCATTGATGCTATAAAATAATACCAGAGTTTCTTCTTTGAGCAAAATAAATACCATAATAAATGTTACAATTATTTCTACTGGAATTCTCCAGCCTAACTTAAAAGATGAACAATGCCACCTTAGCCTTTCTCAACTGGGATTTCATGGAATCCAGGTTAGAAAGGCTGATAGACAGTAATTTCCACATCTCCACCACTAGATGGCACTAGGGACCCAAAAATCTCAGAATAGATGCTGGATTTAGGGGGTGACAGAAGGAACAAGAATTTTGTCAGAACACTGACAATTGTAGGTTTCCTGTACTAGGGTTCTGGGGATGGGAGAAAGGCATTCTGTGTACACACTTTTTCTCTCTGAGAGCACGTAGGAGCAAGCCCTAAACTCCAGACAACTTAGTAAGTAGGAAAATAAGTATAAATAAGTTAGCCAAGAAGTCTGAGAATCCCTTAGGTTACACATCTGTGAGATTGGGAACTAGATGGCAAAAGATCAGACAAACTTGATCACAATGCATATTTTCATTCATAGATCAGGAAAATGAAAAACCCATTTCATTAAAATGACAGCTATTGTGCATATAATAATTTTAAAACACTGCTTAAAATCACCTGCAAGGTTGAAGTTTTCTTCTTGCCTATGGTTCTTGAAGATGCTGTTCTAAAAATCTTAATAACCTGCCAAGCTCACACCCCCTCCTGCCTCCGGTGTTTTTTAGACTGTCTGAGAGATTATTCTTGAACCTGGATTCACAGAGTTTAAGTGGTACTCACGGTCACTCAGCTTAGGGACTAAGTTTCCAAAGGAAACTCAGATTGTCCTGCTAGGTTCTAACTTAACCGCACATTGCGTAGAACTGACCAGCAATGTGACCTAGCGCAGTGTTCAGTATCTCATCTCACAGGGCTCCAATAAGCCAAAAGTTTTGGATGGAGTTACTAATAGGTTGCCCTTCTGTCTATATAACCATGACAAGAAGTCAGCCCAAGGGGTCCAGGAAAGGAAGTGAAGAAACTCTCTTTCTGTCCACTCCAGGGGCTGCTTGATTGGCTAGAGAAGACTGATCAGGCATGTGCACAGATGTGAGTTACTTAGAATTTAGGGTGTGCTCCAAGGACCTCTTGAAAGGATACTAAGCTATTCCTTTATTCTTTCCACCACCAGATTGGATGATTTGCTACCCATTCGAAATAGTTGTTCATGTCCTATTGTACATTTTTACTTTCTAAGAACTTTCAGAACTCTTAGGTTCATTACATTAAATGCTCTAGAAGTCTGTACTCTTCACTTTGAAGATGTTCTCATTTATCCAATAATTTGTTTCAGAGAGTAATTTAGGAACGTGGGTCTGGTATGGCAGTGATCATTTTGCTCCAATATCATCAGAATTTTGCCTAGATTCTCCTCACAAACGTTATTCCCCTGATCTGCCTCCTCCGCAGCTTCTTTAGCCTTTCTCCAGCTAACGCCTTTCCCCCGAGGCATTTTCACGGCAGAGCTGGTACCTACTTTATCTGGGAGGCAAAAGAGATCCAACTGGTGACTGTCCTGTAGACTCTGCCTCTCTAATAGAGTTGTTTTTGTTTTCAATGTTACTGAGAGGCGCCTGGGTGGTTGGTTTAAGTGTCTGCCTTCAGCTCAGGTTGATCCCGGGATACTGGAATCCAGCCCCACAGCAGGCTCCCTGCTCAATGGGGAGCCTGCTTCTTCCTCTCCTCCCCACCTGTACTCTCTATCTCTCTCTGTCTCTCTATCTCAAATAAATAAATAAAATCTTTAAAAAAAATTACTGAGATATAATTGACATACAATATTGTATTACTTTAGTTTGAGATATATATATAATGATTGATACATATATACATAATGTTGATTACCACAGTAAATTTACTTAAAATCCATCACCACACTAATTTTAAGTTTTATTTTTCTTATAATGAGAACTTTTAAGATTTACTCTCCTAGCAACTTTCAAATACACAGTACAGTATTGTTAACTACAGTTTCCTTGCTGTATTTTATATCCCCAGACTTATTTATAACTGGAAATTGTCCTTTATGATCCATTTTTGCCCACTCCTCACCATGCTAGGAGTTTGGTTGTTTGTTTAGATTCCATATATAAGTGAAATCATGCAATATTTGTCTGATTTATTTCACTTAGCATAATGCCCTTGAAGTCCATCCTTGTTGTCACAAATGGCAAGATTTCATTATTTTTTATGGCTGAATAATATTCGTGTGTGTGTGTGTGTGTGTGTGTGTGTGTACCATACTTTATCTATTCAGCCATTGGTGGACACTTGAATTTTTTCCATATCTTGGATATATTACATGTAGTGCTGCACTGAAACAGGGATGCATAGATCTTTTTGAATTAGTGTTTTTGTTTTCTTTACGTAAATACCCAGAAGTAGAATTGCTGCATCCTATGGTAGTTCCTATTTTTAATTTTTTGAGGAACCTCCATACTGTTTTCCATAGTGACTGCACCAATTTATATTCCCACCAACACTGCACAAGCATCCCCTTTTCTCCACATCCTCGCCAGCACTTGTTTGTCTTTTTGGTAATAGCCATTCTCAGAGGTGAGAGGTGACACCTCATTGTGGTTTCAACTTGCATTTCCCTGATAATGTTGAGCACCTTTTCATACGCTTGTTGTCCATCTGTATGTCTTATTTGAATGTCTATTTAGTTCCTCAACCCGTTTATAAATTGGATTGTTTTTTTCTGTTGAGTTGTAGGAGTTCTTTATTAAGATTTTATTTATTTATTTGACAGAGAGAGACAGCAAGAGAGGGAACACAAGCAGGGTGAGCGGGAGAGGGAGAAGCAGGCTTCCTGATGAGCAAGGAGCCCGATGCGGGGCTCGATCCCAGGACCCTGGGATCATGACCTGAGCAGAAGGCAGATGCTTAACGACTGAGCCACCCAGGCGCCCCTCTTTATATATTTTAGATATTGACCCTTTATCAGGTAAATGATTTGCACATATTTTGTCCCATTCATGAGGTTACCTTTTCATTATGTTGATGGTTTCCTTTGTTGTACATAACAAGTGATATATCCCACTTGTTTATTTTTGCTTTTGTTGCTTTGCTTCGGTTGCCAAATAGAAAAAAAAATTGCCAACACCAGTGTCAAGGAGTTTACCCTGTATGGTTTATTCTAAGAGTTTTATGGTTTCAGGTCTTACATTCAACTCTTTAATCCATTTTGAGTTGATTATTGTATATGGTGTATGGTAAGATAGTGGCCGAATTTAGTTCTTTTGCATGTGGCTATCCAGTTTTTCTAACACTATTTTTTGAAGAAACTATTCTTTCTGCATTGTATTTTCTTGGTTCCTTTGTCAGAAATTAATTGACCATGTAATGCGCGGGTTTATTTCTGGGCTCTCTGGATCTCTGTTTGTTTTTATGCCAATACCACTCAATTTTAATTATAATAGTTTTGTAACATAGTTTGAAATCAAAAACTATAATGCCTTTAGCTTTGTTCTTTTTTTCTCAAGATTGCTTTGGCGCTTTGGGTCTTCTGTGATTCCACACAGACTTTAGGACTGTTTTTTTTCCGTTTCTGTGAAAAACACCATTGGAATTTTGATAGGGATTGTATCCCTATTCTTCCAGTTCATGAACACTGTATCTTTTCTTTTTTTTTTTTTTGGTATTTTCTTCTATTTCTTTTATTAGTGTCATGGAATTTTCAGTGTATAGGCCTTTTACTTCATTAAATTTATTACTAGGTATTTTATTCTTTTTGATACAGTTGTAAATGAGATTGTTTTCTTGATTTCTCTTTCTGATAGTTTTTTACTGGTGTATAGAAATGCAGTTGATTTTTGTATATTTTGTATCCTGCAGTTTTACTGAATTTGGTTATTCTAATAGTTTTTTTGGTGGGGTCTTTAGAGTTTTCTCTAAATAATAGGTCATCTGCAGATAGAGACTGTCTTCTTTCTTCCTGACTGGTATGCCTTTTATTGCTTTTTCTTGCCTGATTTTTCTGGCTCTCGCTTCCAATACTATATTGAAAGTGGGCATGTTTGCCTTGTTCCTGACCCTAAAGGAAAAAGCTTTTAGGGGCGCCTGGGTGGCTCAGTTGGTTAAGCGACTGCCTTCGGCTCAGGTCATGACCCTGGAGTCCCGGGATCGAGTCCCACATCGGGCTCCCTGCTCAGCAGGGAGTCTGCTTCTTCCTCTGACCCTCTTCCCTCTCATGCTCTCTCTCATTCTCTCTCTCTCTCAAATAAATAAATAAAATCTTCAAAAAAAAAAAGAAAAAGCTTTTAGCTTCTCATTGAGTATGATGTTTGCTGTGGGTTTGTCATATACAGCCTTTATTATGTTGAGGTATGTTCTCTACCCACTTTGTTGAAAATTTTTATTATGAATGTATATTGAATTTTGTCAAATGCCTTTTCTGAATCTACTGAGATGATCATATGATTTTTATACTTCATTTTGTTAATGTGGTCTATCATATTGATTTTTAATGTTGAATCATCCTTTCTTCTCTGGAATAATCCCACTTGATCATGGTGTATGATCCTTTTTATGTATTGTTGGTTTTGGTTTGCTGATACTTAGTTGAGGATTTTTGCATCTATGTTCATCAGGGTTATTAGCCTGTAATTTTCTTTTCTTATAGTGCCTTTGTCTCTTGGTTGCAAGGTAATGCCAGCCTTGTAAAATGAGTTTGGAAGTGTTTAAGAAGGATTTGTATTAAGAATAATTATTTAAATGTTTGGTAGAATTCAGTTATGAAGCCATCTGGTCACAGACATTTGTTTGGAGATTTTTGATTACAAATTCAATCTCATTACTAGTAATTTGCCTGTTCAGATTTTCTATTTCTTCATGATTCAGTCTTAGTAAGTTGAATGTTTCTAGGAATTTGTCCCGTCTAGGTTTTCCAGTTTGTTGGTATATAATTACTTGCATTAGTTTTTCTCATTCTTTGTATTTCTGTGATATCTCTTATAACGTCTTCTTTTTTATTTCTGATTTGAGTCCTCTTTTTGTCTTGGGGATTCTAGCTAAAGGCTTATCTATTTTGTTTATTTTTTTAAAAAAAAAGCTCTTAGTTTCACTGATACTTTTCTATCATCTTCTTAGTCTTTGTTTCATTTATTTTTGCTCTAATCTGCTATTTCCTTCCTTTTCTTAATTTTGGCTTAGTTCTTCTTTTTCTAGTTCCTTGAGATGTAAATTTATATTGCATATTTGAGGTCTTTTTTATTTCTTAATGTAGGCATTTATCACTATAACTTCCCTCATAGAACTACTTTTGCTAAATACCTAAGTTTGGGCATGTTGTATTTCCATTTTCATTTGTCACAAGGTATTTTTTATTTCTCTTTTGATTTCTTTTTTGAGCCATGGGTTGTTCTGAGCAAGTTGTCTAATTTCTACATATTTGTGAATCTTCCAGTTTTCATCTCATTGATTTTTAGCTTCATACCATTGTGATTAGAAAGATACTTGATATGATTTCAATCTTTTTAAATTTATTAAGACTTGTTTTGGGGCCTAACATATGCTCTGTCCTGAAGAATGTTCCATGTATGCTTGAGAAAAATGTGTATTCTGCTTGTGGATGTAATGTTCTGTAAGTGTCTATTAAGTTCATCTGGTCTAATCTTAAGTCCAGTGTCTCTTTATTGACTTTCTGTCTGGATAATCTATTCATCGATGAAAGTAGGGTATTGAAGACCCCTATTATTATTGTATTGCTGTCTATTTCTCCCTTTAGGCCTGCTAATAATTTGATTTATTTATTTAAGTGTGCCTATATTTGGTGCATAAATATCCTCTTGTCAGACTGACCCCTTTATCATTAAATAATGATCTTCTTTGTTTTCTATTACAGTCTTTGTCTTAAAGTGTATTTTTTTTCTGATACAGGTAAAGCTACCTCTGCTTTTTGTGGTTTCTGTTTGCATGAAATGTCTGTTTCCATCCCTTCACTTTGAATATCTGTGTGTCCTTAAAGCTGAAGTTAGTCCAATGTAGGCAGCATTTAACTACTACGTCTTTTTTTTTCTTTAATAGTTGACATACAGTATTATATTGGGTTTAGGTGTACAATGTAATGATTTGAAATTTATATACATTCTGAGATGATCACCAGGGTAAGTCCTGTTTACCATCTGTCATCATACAAAGTTGCTACAGTGTTATTGACTATATTCCCTAGCTGTACTTTATATCCTTGTGATTTATTTGTTACACCTGTAAATTGCAGGTCTTAATCCCTTTAACCTATTTTGTCCATTCCTCACTCCCCTCCTTTCTGGCAACTACCAGATTGTTCTCTATATTTGTGAGTTGTTTCTGTTTTGCTTTGTTTGTTCATTTTGTTTTATTTTTTAGATTCCATATATAAGTGAAATCATATGGTATTTATTTTTCTCTGATTTATTTCACTTAGTATAATTTCCCTCTAGGTCTGTCTATTTTATTGCAAATGGTAAGATTTCATTCTTTCTTATGGCTGGATAATATTCCACTGTGCTCATTTTTCATTGAATTATTTGGGGTTTTTTTGGTGTTGTATGAGTTTTTTTATGGATTTTGGATATTAACCCCTTATTGGATATATCATTTGCAAATATTTTCTTTCTTTTCTTTCTTTTTGTTGATGTTTTTGTTTGCTCTGCAATTTTTTTAGTTTGATATAGTCCTATTTTGTTTATTTTTGCTTTATTGTTGTTGCCTGAGGAAACAGATCCAAAAAATTATGGCTGAGACTGATGTCTAAGAGTTTACTACATGTGTTTTCTTTTAGAAGTCTTATGGTTTCAGGTTTTACATTTAAATCTTTAATCTATTTTGAGGTAAATTTAGTGTAGCTGTCTAGTTTTCCCAACCCCATTCATTGAAGACACTCTTTTTTTCCCCATTGTATATTCTTGCCTCCTTTGTTGCATATTAACTACCCATACCGCTATGGGTCTATTTCTGGGCTCTCTATTCTGTTCTCTTGGTCTATGTGTCTGCTTTTGTGCCAGTACTATATGGTTTTGATACTATAGCATTGTAGTATAGTTTGCAATCAGGGAGTGTGATACCTCCAGCTTTGTTATTTCTCAAGATTGCTTTGGCTACTTGGGGTCTGTTGTGGTTCCATACAAGTTTTAGGATTGTTTTAGTTCTGTGAAAAATGCCATTGGTATTTTTATAGGGATTGCATTGAATCTGTAGATTTCTTTGGGTAGTTGGGACATTTCAGCAATATTAATTTTCTAATCTATTAGTGTGGTATCTCTTTCCATTTACTTGTGTCATCTTCAATTATTTTAATGAGTGTTATACAGTTTTCAGACTATAGGTCTCTCACCTCCTTTGTTAAATTTATTGTAGGTATTCTTTTTCTTTTTTATTATTATGTTATGTTAATCACCATACATTACATCATTAGTTTTTGATGTAGTGATCCATGATTCATTGTTAGCATATAACACCCAGTGCTCCATGCAGTACAGGCCCTCTTTAATACCCATCACCAGGCTAACCCATCCCCCCACCCCCCTCCCCTCTAGAACCCTCAGTTTGTTTTTCAGAGTCCATCGTCTCTCATGGTTCGTCTCCCCCTCCGATTTACCCTCCTTCATTCTTCCCCTCCTGCTATCTTCTACTTCCTTTTTTTTTTTTTTAACATATAATGTATTATTTGTTTCAGAGGTACAGGTCTGTGATTCAACAGTCTTACACAATTCACAGTGCTCACCATAGCACATACCCTCCCCAATGTCTATCACCCAGCCACCCCAACCCTCCCACCCCCCACCACTCCAGCAATCCACAGTTTGTTTCCTGAGATTAAGAATTCCTCATATTAGTGAGGTCATGTGATACATATCTTTCCCTGATTGACTTATTTCGCTCAGCATAATACCCTCCAGTTCCATCCACGTCATTGCAAATGGCAAGATTTCATTTCTTTTGATGGTTGCATAATATTCCATTGTATCTATATACCACATCTTCTTTATCCATTCATCTGTCGATGGACATCTGGGCTCTTTCCACAGTTTGGCTATTGTGGACTTTGCTGCTTTAAACATCGGGGTGCACATACCCTTTCAGATCCCTACATTTGTATCGTTGGGGTAAATACCCAGTAGTGCAATTGCTGGGTTGTATGGTAGCTCTATTTTCAACTTTTTTGAGGAACCTCCATACTGTTTTCCAGAGTGGCTGCACCAGCTTGCATTCCCACCAACAGTGTAGGAGGGTTCCCCTTTCTCCACATCCCCACCAACATCTGTCATTTCCTGACTTGTTAATTTTAGCCATTCTGACTGGTGTGAGGTGATATCTCATTGAGGTTTTCATTTGGAGTTCCCTGATGCCGAGCGATGCTGAGCACTTTTTCATTCGTCTCTTGGCCATTTGGATGTCTTCTTTGGAAAAAAGTCTGTTAATGTCTTCTCCCCATTTCTTGATTGGATCTTTTGTTCTTTGAGTGTTGAGTTTAATAAGTTCTTTATAGATTTTGGATACTAGCCCTTTATCTGATACGTCATTAGCAAATATCTTCTCCCATTCTGTCAGTTGTCTTTTGGCTTTATCGACTGTTTCTTTTGCTGTGCAAAAGCTTTTTATCTTGATGAAGTCCCAATAGTTCATTTTTGCCCTTGCTTCCCTTGCCTTTGGAGATGTTTCTAGGAAGAAGTTGCTACAGCTGGGAAGTTGAAGAGGTTGCTGCCTTTGTTCTCCTTTAGGATTTTGATGGACTCCTGTCTCACATTTAGGTCTTTCAACCATTTGAAGTCTTATTTTTGTGTGTGGTGTAAGGAAATGGTCCCGTTTCATTCTTCTGCATGTGGCTGTCCAATTTTCCCAACACCAATTGTTGAAGAGACTGTCTTTTTTCCATTGGACATTCTTTGCTGCTTTGTCGAAGATTAGTTGACCATAGAGTTGAGGGTCCATTTCTGGGCTCTCGATTCTGTTCTATTGATCTATGTGTCTGTTTTTGTGCCAGTACCATACTGTCTTAATGATGACAGCTTTGTAATAGAGCTTGAAGTCCGGAATTGTGATGCCGCCAGCTTCGCTTTTCTTTTTCAACAGTCCTCTGGCTTTTCGGGGTCTTTCCTGGCTCCATAGAAATTTTAGGATTATTTGCTCCATTTCTTTGAAAAAAGTGGATGGTATTTTGATAGGGATTGCATTGAATGTGTAGATTGCTCTAGGTAGCATTGACATCTTCACAATATTTGTTCTTCTAGTCCATGAGCATGGAACGTTTTTCCATTTCTTTTATGAGTATTTTATAGTTTTCTGAGTACAGATTCTTTGCCTCTTTGGTTAGATTTATTCCTAGGTATCTTATGGTTTTGGGTGCAATTGTAAATGGGATCGACTCCTTAATTTCTCTTTCTTCTGTCTTTTTGGTGTATAGAAATGCCACTGATTTCTGTGCATTGATTTTTAAAATCCTGCCACTTTACTGAATTCCTTTATGAGTTCTAGCAGTTTTGGGGTGGTCTTTTGGGTTTTCCACATAAAGTATCATATCATCTGCAGAGAGTGAGAGTTTGACTTCTTCTTTCCTGATTTGGATGCCTTTGATTTCTTTTTGTTGTCTGATTGCTGTGGCTAGGACTTCTAATACTATGTTGAATAGCAGTGGTGATAGTGGACATCCCTGCCACATTCCTGACCTTAGGGGTAAAGCTCTCAGTTTTTCCCCATTGAGAATGATATTCGCTGTCAGTTTTTCATAGATGGCTTTTATGATATTGAGGTATGTACCATCTGTGCCTATACTCTGAAGAGTTTTGATCAAGAAAGGATGCTGTACTCTGTCAAATGCTTTTTCTGCATCTATTGAGAGGATCATATGGTTCTTGTTCTTTCTTTTATTAATGTTTATTATTGATTTTTTGTCTGGGTGATGTATCCACTGGTGCATGTGGGGGTGTTAAAATTCTCTAATATTATTGTATTGTTATCCATTTCTCCCTTTAGGTCTGTTAATATTTCCTTTACATGTTTAGGTTCTCCCATATTGGGCACATAGGTATTTACAATTGTTGTATCTTGTTGGATTGACCTCTTTATCATTATGTAATCTTCTTTGTCTCTTTTTACAGTCTCTGTTGTAAAGTCTGTTTTCTCTGATTCAAGTATTGCTACCCCAGCTTTTTTCATTTCCATTTATATGGATTATCTTTTTCCATCCCTTCACTTTCAGTCTTTGTGTGTCCTTAGGTCTGAAATGAGTCTCCTGTAGGCAGCATATATATAAGTCTTGTTTTTCTTTTTGTTTTTTAATCTGTTCAGCTACTGTATGTCTTTTGATTGGAGCTTTTAGTTGATTTACATTTAAAGTAATTATTTTTTTAAGTTTTTATTTTAATTACATTAGTTAACATACACTGTTTTATTAGTTTCAGATGTATGAAATAGTGATTCAGCATTTCCATACATCACTCAGTGCTCAGCACAAGTGCCCTCCTTAATCCCCATCACCTATTTCACATATCCTCCCATCCTCCTCCCCTCTGGTAACCTTCAGTTCTCTATAATTACAAATCTGTTTCTTGATTTGTCTCTTTCTCTAACTTTTTTTCCCCTTGGATCATCTGTTTTGTTTCTTAAGTTACAGATATGAGTGAAATCATATGGTATTTGTCTTTCTCTGACTCACTTATTTTGTTTATTATGATACGCTCTAGCTCCATCCATGTCATGGCAAATGGAAAGATTTCATTCTTTTTTATGGCTGAATAATATCGATCTATATTTAATACCCTATAGTGCGATTGCTGGATTGTAGGCTAGTTCTATTTTTAACTTTTTGAGGAACCTCCATACTGTTTTCCACAGTGGCTGTACCAGTTTGCATTCCCACTACCAGTGCACAAGGGTTCCTTTTTTCCCACATCCTCACCAACTTCTTTTGTTTCTTGTGTTTTTGATTTTAGCTATTCTGATAGGTGTGGGATGATACCTCCTTGTAGTTTTGATTTGCATTTCCCTGATACTGATGTTGAGCATCTTTTTATGTGTCTTTTAGCCAACTGTATGTCTTCTTTGGAGAAATGTCTCTTCATGTCTTCTGCCCATTTTTAAGTTGGATTATTTGTTTTTTGGGTGTTGAGTTTGATAAGTTCTTTCTATATTTGGGATGCTAACCCTTTATTGGATTTGCAAATATTTTTTCCCATTCTGTAAGTTGCCTTTAATTTTGTTGATTGTTTTCTTTGCTGTGCAGAAGCTTTTTATTTTGATTAGTCCCAAAAGTTAATTTTGGTTTTATCCCTTGCCTCAGGAGATATATCTAGAAAAATATTGCTAATGGCCTATGTCAGAGAGGTTACTGCCTGTGTTTTCTTCTAGGATTTTTATGGTTTCAGGTCTTACATTTAGGTCTTTAATCCATTTTTAATTTGTTTTTGTGTATGGTGTAGGAAAATGATCCACTTTTTTTCCTTCCACGTCACTGTCCAGTTCTCCCAGTACCATTTTGTTGAAAAGACTGTCTTTTTCACATTGGTTATTCTTTCCTGCTTTGCTGAAGATTTATTGACCATATAGTTGTGGGTTTATTTCTGGGCTTTCTCTTCTGTTCTATTGATCTGTGTGTCTTTTTTTGTGCCAGTACCATATGTCTTGATGATTACAGCTTTGTAATATAGCTTGAAGTCCGGAATTGTGACGCCTCCAGCTTTGGTTTTCTTTTTCAACATTACTTTGGCTATTCAGGGTCTTTTCTGGTTCCACCACATTAATAAAAGAAAGGACAAGAACCATATGATCTTCTCAATAGATGCAGAAAAAGCATTTGACAAAATACAACATCCTTTCTTGATAAAAACTCCCCAGAGTGTAGAGATAGAGGGAACATACCTCAATATCATAAAATACCCACAGAAAATATCATCCTCAATGAGGAAAAACTGAAGCTTTTCCCCTAAAGTCAGGAACATGACAGGGGTGTCCACTCTCACCACTGTTGTTCACCATAGCACTGGAAGTCCTAGCCTCAGCAATCAGACAACAAAAAGAAATAAAAGGCATCCAAATTGGCAAAGAAAAAGTTAAACTTTTACTCTTCACAGACAACATGATACTCTATGTAGAAAACCCAAAAGAGCACTAAAAAATGCTAGAACTGATACAGTTCTAGCGAAGTTGCAGGATATAAAATCAGTGCACAGAAATCAGGTGCATTTCTATACATTGACAGTGAGGCAGAAGAAAGAGAAATCAAGGAATTGATCCCATTTCCAATTGTGCCAAAAACCATAAGATAATTAGGAATAAACCTAACCAAAGGGGTAAAGGATTTGTACTCTGAAAACTATAGAAGACTTATGAAAGAAATTGAGGAAGACAACAAAGAAATGAAAAAAAAAATTCCATGCTCATGGATTGGAAAAACAAATACTGTTAAAATAATGCAACATATGTTAAGAAAAAAGAAAAAGAAGAAGATAGCAGGAGAGGAAGAATGAAGGGGAGTAAGTCGGAGGGGGAGATGAACCATGAGAGACGATGGACTCTGAAAAACAAACTGAGGGTTCTAGAGGGGAGGAGGTGGGGGGATGAGTTAGCCTGGTGATGGGTATTAAAGAGGGCACATTCTGCATGGAGCACTGGGTGTTATGCACAAACAATGAATCATGGAACACTACATCAAAAACTAATGATGTAATGTATGGTGATTAACATAACAATAAAAAATAAAAAAATAACAAATACTGTTAAAATGTCTATACTGTCCAAAGCAATCCCTATCAAAACACCACCAACATTTTTCACAGAAATGGAACAAAAAATCCTAAATTTTGTGTGGACCATTGTGTTTTCATTTTCATTTGTTTCCATGTACTTTTTTATTTCTTCTTTGATTTCCTGGTTGACCGATTCATTATTTAGTAGCATGCTTTTTAACCTCCATGTATCTGTGGTCTTTCCAGATTTTTTCTTGTGGTTGACTTCTAGTTTCATAGTGTTGTGCTTAGAAAATATGCATGGTATGATTTCGATCTTGAATTAGTTGAGGTTTGTTTTGTGGGTTAATATGTGATCTATTCTAGAGAATGTTCTGTGTGCACTTGAAAAGAATGTGTATTCTGCTGTTTTAGAATGGAATGTTCTGAATATATCTGTTAAATCCATCTGTTCCAGTGTGTCATTCAAAACCATTGTTTCCTTGTTGAGATGATCTATTGATGTAAGTGGGGTGTTAAAGTCTCCTATGGTTATTGTATTATTATCGATTATGTCCTTTTATGTTTGTCATTAACTGTTTTATGTATTTGGGTGTTCCTGTGTTGGGTGCATAAATATTTACAGTTGTTATTGTAATTTTTATTATTATATAGTGTCCTTCTTTGTCTCTTATTACAGTCTGTATTTTAAAATTAATTTTGTCTGATATAAGTGTTGCTACTCCAGCTTTCTTTTGATACCCATTTGCATGATAGATGTTTCTCCATCCCCTTACTTTCAATCTGCAGGTGTTTTTAGGTCTAAAATGAGACATTTTATGTTCTAAATGTAGACAGCATATAAATGGGTCTTGGTTTTTCACCATTTTGTCACCCTGTGTCTTTTGATTATAGCATTTAGTCCATTTATAGTCAAAGTATTGATACGTATTTATTGTCATTTTATTATTTGTTTTGTCATTTCTGAAGATTTTCTCTGATCCTTGCCTTTCGTATTTTGCTCATTTTCTTTAGTTATATATTTGGATTTCTTTCTCTTTGTACTTTGCATATTTATCAGTGATTTTTGATATATGGTTACCATTAGGTATATATATAACTTGTTTTGCATATAGCAGTGTATATTAAGTTGATGGTTGTTTACATTTGAATCCATTCTTTATTCTTTTCTTCTCCATGTTTTAGGTATATGTTGTCATATTTTACATCCTTTTATCTTGTGAATTCCTGGACTCATTTTTTTACAGCAGTATTCATTTTTACTGATTTTGTGTTTCCTGCCTTTATACTCTCACTGGTCTCTCCTTTCCACTCAAAGAGTCCCCTTTATTTTTCTTGCGGGCTGGTTTAGTGGTTATGAACTCCTTTAGTTTTTGTTTGGGAAACTCTCTCTCTGCTTCTATTCTCACTGGATAGACTATTCCTGGCTGCAGATTTTTCCCATTCAGCACTTTGCCGCTCCCATCTTTCTTGGAAAGTTTCTGCTGAAAAATCCCCACCTAGCCTTATGTATTTTCCCTTGTATGTTACTGTCTTCTTTTGTCTTGCTGCTTTTTTTTTTTTTTTAATCACTACAATTTGTTAATTTAATTATAATATGTCTTGGTGGGGACCTGCTTTTGTTGATTTTGATGGTGGTTTTCTCTCCCTCCTGGATCGGGGTATGTGTTTCCTTTCCCAGATTAGGGAAGATTTTAGCCATTATTTCTTCAAATAAATTCTCTTCCCCCTTTTCTCTCTTCTTCAGGGACTCCTGAAATACTCATGCTATTACTTTTGATGGAGTCACTGAGTTCTTTAAGTCTATTCTCATTTCGCATGATTCTTTTTTGATTGTTTGCTTACTTTCCATTATTCTGTGTTCTAGGTCGTTAATTTGTTCCTCTGCTTCTTCCAGTGTGCTGTTCACTGTCAAGCGTATTTCTTATTTGATTTATTAAGCCCTTGATCTCTATTATGTTGTTCCTTGTCTCTGTGTTGAGGGTCTCACTGATGTCCTCCACTCTTTTCTCAAGTCCAGTAAGTATCCTTATGGTCATTGCTTTAAATTTTCTATCAGGCATGCTACTTATGGTTTCATTTAGATCTCTGGCCATGGCCTTGTCTTGTTCCTTCATTTGAGTTAAATTTTTCTTTCTCCTCATTTTGTCTGCCTGTCTGTATCTGTTTCTGTGTGTTAGGAAGGTCAGCTATTTCTTCTGCACTTGAAAGTAGTGACTTTATGGGCGCCTGGGTGGCTCAGTTGGTTAAGCATCTGCCTTCAGCTTGGGTCATGATCCCAGGGTACTGGGATCAGTCCCGCATTGGGCTTCCTGCTCACTGGGAAAACTGCTTCTTCCTCTGCCTCTGCCCCTCCCCCATGTTCATGCCCACACTCTTTCTCTCTCAAATAAATAAAATCTTAAAAAGAAAAAAAATAGTATCTTTATGAAGAAGAGGTCCTGGCGTGTCTTGCAGTGCAGTCTCCCCTGTGCACCTGAACCTGGAACTTCAGGAGAGTATCCTATGTGTGGTGCTTATGTCCTACTGTTGTGTCTGAATTACTTTTATTTTCAGTGCAGTTGTCTGCACTGACTCTGCCTGCTCTGGGCTCTGCTTGGTAGAAGCACTATAGCAGCTGGAGGCTGCATGACAGCTCACCTGCAGGCCCAAAGCTGGGCGCAATGCCCAGGGGTGGCTGGGTGCAGCTGAGGCTGGCAAGTGCCTGGGGGCATACAGCAACTGGATGGGATGCCCTGCCTCCCACAGATGGCCCTGGGTTTATGGTTGGGGGCCGGGGGGAGGAAAATGCCACCTGCCAGCTCCCTCATTTTCAAAGAAGTTCCCCAACATGCTCAGAAATCTGTATGAACAGATCTGTCTCCCATTTGCCCCTGGTATTGTATAAACTGCTATCTTTATATTGCTTGTCTGTTCAGGCTGCTGTCACCTGCCCTCCCAGCTGGACTGGCTCTACTTGGCTTGTCCCAGCTCGCCCAGTGCTGAGTCAGCTGATTTTTAAAGCTCCAGGCTCCAGGTCCCACTGGTTATACAAACTTAATTCAGCAACTCTGGTCTTCACAAACTTTATGGGGATTAGTCCTCCCCACACGAGCTCCCTAGTACAAGGGCCCATTTCTCTGCCCGCTCCCTGCACGCAGCTGCCTCCCTCCTTTGGGCAGCCTCCCTCCACCTTTCTCACCTTTCTAACCTTTCAGATGCAGCTTCTTCTCTATTTTGTTGTGGAGTTTGTTCTGCCAGCGTGATCGAAATCACTCCCTTGTTTATTGACTTGGTTGTGGATGATATCTAGTTGTAAACGTGGGAGGGGTGAGCTCAGGGTCCTACTACACCCTCTTCCCAAGATCCTTTAAAGTAATTATTGATAGGTATTTACTTACTGCCACAATTGTTTTCAGGTTGTTTTGTAATTCTTTCATGTTCCTTTCTTTTCTTGTTGTCTTATGATTTAGTGACTCTCTTTAGTATGATGTTTGGATTTCCTTCTCTGCCTTTTGTGTATCAAAAGTTTTTAGCTTGTGCTTATCCTGAGGTTCATATATAACTCTCTGTATGTAGCAATCTATTTTAAGTTGATGGTTGCTTAAGTTCAAACACATTCTATAAGCACTGCATTTTTACGCCCCTCCCCAGTTTTTGTATTTATGTATGTCGTATTTTGTATTATTTTGTTTATCCCTTAACTAATTATTGTAGATATAGTTGATTTTACTACTGTTGCCTTTTAACCTTAACCTTCATACTAGCTTTATAAGTAGTTGAGGTACTACCTTCAGTATATGGTTGCTTATATCAGTGAAATTTTTTTCTTTCATAATTTTCATATGCTGTGGCTTCTCTTTTCCATTTAAGGAAGTCCCTTTAACATTTCTTGTAAGGCCAGTTTAATGTGATGAACTCCTTTAGCTTTTGCTTGTCTGGAAAACTTTATCTCTACTTAAATTCTGAAGGATAATGGTGGTGCTGCAGGATTTCTTTTCCTTCCCGCAGTTCTTGGTCATGCCGCTTTGAAGAATGAAGAGGTAGACAAGACAGAGTGGGGGGCAGCAAAGCAAGGTTTATTGAGTGATAATAGTACAAAGATCCCAAAGAGGGAGGGGACCTGAGGGGGTTGCCACGGGAGTTTCTAAGTCTAGGGGTTTTTATGGGGGTTGGTGGTGGGCTGTTTTAATCTGATTAACCCTCCATGCACCTGTAATGCAATCAGGTTTTTGTCCTCTTTCTCTCACAGGGGAAAGGCTGGAGGGCTCCTTCCAGGGTGGTGTAAAATCCTTTTAAGTGTGGTTTCCTCTTGGGGTGGGGGTGGGAGGCCTTGTTCCAGCCTGCCTTTCTTCCAACTATTCTTCATCAGTGGGATAGCCGATTAAGAACTGTCTCTTTGTTATAGTCCTATGGGACCTGGAAATGGAAGCCCCTTGGCCACCAGAACCAAGTAATCAAGGGTGTGTCCCTTGGGCAGTAGATGCAAAGGCCAGTGCATTAGATGGGTGCACAAGCTCTTTTCTGGGAGATACTGCCGACCTGGAGTAAGGCAGAGTGTGTAAAGATGGTGCCCTCCAGCTTCCCTGTTCTCTGGAGAGTATTTCTGTTGATGTGTGTTAAATTAGGTAACTGCTTCTCAGGTCAATGCTGTAAGATAAGCAAATAAGCCTCTTTCAAAGAAAGTCTGGGTACTTTTCAGTTGGCTGCCGCTATAAAAGGCCCTGGGATGGGAAATCTGCATGCATGAGCCCTTTGAGAACTCTTTCTCAGTTTCCAAATAGCCTTGGTGATCTTGTGGAGCAAGCCCCTTTGGCTTTCAAAGCTAGATGTCTGGGGAGCTCATCTCTCAGATGCAGCTCTTAAAAGGTGGTATGCCAGATAGAGGGTTCAAACCCTTAACTCCTTAGAGGGAAGATCGGGTTTGTGAGTTCTCTCCTGATTGTGTATTGCTGCACCAGTGGTGGAGTTTATGGTGAGTTGTGTCTCAGCCTCTCCTACCCATTTCGATGTGCATTTTTTCTCATTCACCCAATGTATAGGAGTTGCTAAACCAGCTTCTGGATTTATTTCAGAGGGAATTATTCCATCTGTAGCTATGGATTTGGTGTTTCTATGGGAGGAGGTGAGTTCAGGGGCCTTCTGTTTTGCCATCTTGAACTGGAACTCTCTAATGGAGTTTGTAGGTAATTACCAAAATCTTCCCATTTGGGGGATCTAAAACATGGTATGTAGTATCCCCATTTGCTTTGGGGCATAGCCCTGTGCCCTTTCTCAGTCCTGACCTAACACTCAGCTGCTTTGTGATTCTAGAAAAATAACTGTGTGCTACCTGAGGATGTGAAGAATTTTTACCTGATGACCAATGGCTTCCACATGACATGGAGTGTGAAGCTGGATGGTGAGTCAGCCTTCTTGCTATAGGGTAACATTTCCCTGGCTGAGAGTTTGGGTATCTGGATCGTTTTCATGAGTTCTCCTGAAGTGCAATGTCCAGAAGCTATGATTTTTTCCCCAAAGCCAACACATACCATTGCTTCACCCACCACCCACTATGCCAGATTCTAGCTGGTACTTACCTAGAAACTCAATTTAGAGGCTCCCTTTTGAAATAGGCTCATGGGAAACCTTAATCACTACACAAAATTCCTGTACCACCTCAAACTTAAAGATTCTGATGACTCCACCCCAGAGCATTCTCCTCAGAGTGAGCTGAAGGGACAGCCACGGATGGTCATAAGAGGGGTAACTTCCTTCATTCCCGGCATGGCAATGACCTTAGGGCTGTGACCCTTACGCCAGATCTTTAACTTCTCTCCTGCACATCTTCCCAGCCTTAAGTTATCAACCACTCACTTCTGAAGTTGTCATCTTTAGTATTAAAGTGGCTAGGACAGACATTCACGTGCAGACGTGGGAACTCATAACTTGGTAGAGTCAGAAATTGCAGGTACTGCATACACATGAAAGACGGTGCTGCACATTTAAGTGAAGACTCCTATAAAATCTCATGAGCCAAGAACACCTTTTCTCTCCACTGGAGTCCAGCCCATTCCTGCCACAGACTTCCCTGCCCACAAGAGGCCTTTCCTGCCTCTGTATTCCAGCCACCTCCCCAGATCTCCTTTGGTCCTCAGGAAGTACCCAGCACCTCCCATGCTGTCACTGACAATGTGGTAATTCTTACTGCACAGCAGATCTGCAGAACTGACTTCTCCCCTTCGTTTCCTCTGCCCTCTTCCTCTGGGTTCCCTTTTTTTGATGATTCCCAAAGCCTTCCTGTCTCTGTCACAGCTGGTCAGAGGCACTTTTTATAGCTTATTCCTGAGCATTTAACATGAACTTTTAGCTTGGAATTATTTCCTCTATTAGCCCAGAAACCATTCTTGTCACCACCGTTCTGTCACAAGAGCCTTTCTTTGAAGCATGACCATGGCCTTTGGAGTCTGGAGTGAGAGAGAGAATGGACAGAGACTAGACTGATGGTCAGATTTTCCCTTACCCACATCATGAAGACAGGCGAGCCCCTTCACAAGCGTCCCTCAGAGAAGAAACAGGTCACCAAGTTTTCATGAATGAGTCCCTGTTCATTATTCTAATACCTTCTCTCCTTTAATCCTCCCAATCCTAGTCTTCTTATGCTTTCCCCACTCCCATCCCCCTTTCTGTCATTTCCTGAATAAAGTCAACAGCAGAGGCAGCTTCTGATGTTTACGTCTTTAATGGTCTGTTCTGCGTGGACTTCCCAAATTACAGCTGTTTTACTGCCTTCCGTTTTTTTCAACAGTCAGATTTCTAAGTCTTTATATGCCATCCGGTGGCCAGCATTCTATATGACAAGGATTCTGTATAATAAGGAAGATATACAGTTACCTGTTCCCTATTTACACCCTAATCACAGAAAACTAGGAATCAGGCAAGGTTGATTTCTAGTCTTCTGTCAAGTTCTCTGCAATGAGTAAGAAAAAGTGACAGAAGGGGAGTGATCTTCCATCATGGGAAGTTTACAAGAAGAGAAGAATGGGTCAGTTATATAATCAAAGCTGTTACCTCTTTGGGAATTATAACCCTTCATGCAAGGGAAAGAGGGAGCAAAAACATTTTTAGATCCTTTGCTCTTCAAACAGGGCCCCTAGCCCTGATTTCTGGGTTCTTCCTGCGCATCCCCTTTTTAAATTTTCTTCAATATTCTACCTTAATGCATGCAGTGGGGTCTTTTCACGCATGACTCATTGCTAAAAAAGGTTGGCGCTCTGGGGCATATAGTGCATTGATCCTCTTCCTTCCACTTTCCGTCAGATTCCTCAGCCTGGGATCAAACAAAAGCTGGGTTTAAGCTATTCCAGCAGAAGTCCTTATGACGATCGTGGTAGTAAGACTGTTTCTCTTTGCTAATGTTTCCATAGAGCACACCATTCCATTGGGCAGCATGGCAATTAATAGCATCGCAAAACTGACTCAACTCAACCAGTCTTCTGTGTATTCACTCCCAAATGCACCAACTCTGGCAGACCTGGAGGATGATGCACTTGAAGGTAACTGGAAGGAACTTGTGCTCTGAGTTAGAAATTAGCCTGTTTGTTTCCCTTTTATAATGTTAAAAACCATAGGAAGACGCTGTGGCATTGTAGTACTTTTCCGAAGCCAAAAAAACCTTCCCCATTGTGGCTTCTCAGGACCATGGGAGTAAGGTAAACAAACAAACAAACAAAAAAACCAACCTGTATCAATAAAGGAAATTTTCATGAAGAAATGCCAAGGTTGAGATTTTTGTTTGGTTTCCAGCACCCACCTCAGTGCCTGGCACATAATCGCTACTTAATGAATGCTTAGTAAATAAATGAATGTTAAAGATTAATTTGACTCAACATTTCAGTATCAAGAGCTTTCAGAGAACATGGACTCTATAAGCAGCTCCCTTCCTCCCTCCAGGCTCTTCGCCATCTCGGATTCAAATGGCTGCTAAAAGCTATGAGCAACTGGGCATAAGTGAGGACTTTGTCAGTTAGAATTGTGTTTGGCTGCATATATCAGAAACCCCATTACAATGTCTAAACTAAATAGGAGTTTACTTTTCTCATAGAAATCTGGAACTAGACTGGTGCAGCTGTTTGAGGAAGTCAATGATAAAGTCTCCCTGTGGCTTCCTCCTGCACCAACCTTTGGATATGGCTTTCATCCTCATCACTGAGGAATGTGGGCTATACCTCCAAGCTTCCAGTCTGTGTTCCAGGGAGGAAAAAGAGTGAAAGGCAAAACAACAAAAACTGTCTTGTGGCAGAATCTCTCCCTTTTTATCAGGAAAACAATAGTTTTCTCAGAAGCTCCTCCCAATAGCCATTGGCCAGAACAGAGTTAAAAAGTTACCATAGCTGCAGGGGAATCTGAGGAAGTATGGTTAGCTGTGCCAGTGTTGTCCCCTCAAACAGAATTGGGGTTTAAGAAAGAAAGGGAGAATGAATGTTGACTAAGCAACTAGTACCTCCAATACTAAGACCTTGAGGTACATTGAAGTTCTGGCAGAGAGAACTGATGCAAGGCTTCTCCATCAACTGCACAAGCAGTTACACACTAGTACAGGCATCCCTTGGAGATATTGCAGGTTTGGTTCCAGATCACCCCAATAAGGCAAGTGCAAATGAATTTGTTGATTTCCCAGTGCATATTAAAGTTAGGGTTATACTATATTATGGCCTATTAAGTGTGATGTCTAAAAAAACAATGTACATACATTAATTAAAAAATACTTTATTGCTAACAAATGCTAACCATCATCAGCTTTCAGCAGTTTGTAATCTTTTTGCTGAATGAAGGGTCTTGCCTCCATGTTGATGGCTGCTTAATGATCAGGGAGGTGGGTTGCTGAAGGTTGGGGTGGCTTGGCAATTTCTTAAAGCAGTGAAGTTTGCTGCATTGATTGACACTTCCTTCCATGAATGATTTCTCTGTAGCATGCCGTGCTGTTTGATAGCATTTTACCCAGAGTAAAACTTCCAAATCGGTGTCTTTCTTCTCAGACCCTGCGACCATTTTATCAACTAAGTTTATGTGATACTCTAAATCCTTTGTGCTAATTTCAGTAGTCTTCATAGCCTCTTCCCCAGGAGTAGAAGCCATCTCAAGAAACCACTTTCTTTACTCATCCGTAAGAAGCAACTCCTCATCCATTCAAGTTTTCTCAGGAGATTGCCAGCAATTCAGTCACATCTTCAGGCTCTCCTAATTCTAGTTCTCTTGCTATTTCCACCACATCTGCAGTGACTTCCTCCACTGAAGTCTTGAATCCCTCAAAGTCATCCATGAGGGTTGGAATCAACTTCTTCTAGAATCCTCTTAATGTTGATAGTTTGACCTCTACCCATGAACCATGAATGTTCTTAATGGCACCTAGAATGGTGAATCCTTCCCAGAAGGTTTTCAGTTTACTTTCCCCAGATCTATCAGAGGAATCACTAGTGATAGCACTTATAGCCTTATGAAACATATTAAGTATTCAGACTTGAAAGCTGAAAAGACTCCTTGACCCATGGGTTGCAGTATGGATGTTGTGTTAGCAGGCACGAGAACAACATTCATCTCATTGTACATCTCCATCAGAGTTCTTGGGTGACCAGGTGCCTTGTCAATAAGCAGTAATATTTTGAGAGGAATCTTTTTGTCTGAACGGTTGGTCTCAACAATGGACTTAAAATATTCAGTAAACCTTTGTTGTTCCATTTACAGAGCACAGGCAGAGTTGATTTTGCATAATTCTTAAAGGCCCTAGGATTTTCAGAATGGTCAGTGAGCATTGGCTTCAACAAAGTCAGCATCTGCAATAGTCCCCACAAAGAGAGTCAGCCTGTCCTTTGAGGCTTTGAAGCCAGGCACTGACTTCTTTTCTTTTGATTTGAAAGTCCTAGATGGCATCATCTTCCAACAGAAGAATGTTTTGTCTACATTGAAAATCTGCTATTTAGTGTAGCCACCTTTGTTAATTATCTTAGCTAGATCTTCTGGATAACTTGCTAGTTTGCCTTGCACTTTATGTTATAGAGACAGCTTTTTCCTCAAACCTCATCAAACAACCTCTGCTAGCTTCAGACTTTGTCAGCCTTGCTCTGGATTAAGCTTTGGCTTTTAAAGGAATGTTGTGGATGGTTTGATCTTTTATCCAAATCACTTAAAACTTTCTCCATATCAACTATAAGGCTGTTTTACTGCCTTATCATTCATGTGTTCACTGGAGTAGCACTTTTAATTTCCTTCGAGAACATTTCCTTTGCATTTGGTTATTTGGCACAAGAAGTCTAGCATTCAGCCTATCTCAGCTTTCAACATGCCTTCCTCACAAAGCTTAATCTTTCTAGCTTTTGATTTAAAGTGAGAGACATGCAATTCTTCCTTTCACTTGAACCTTCTAAGGCCTTTATAGGGTTATTGATTGGCCTAATTTCATTACTGTGTCACAGGGAATAGAGAAGCCTGAGGACAGGAAGTGGTGTTCAGAACACATACATTTATCAGGTTTGCTGCCTTCTGCAGGTGTTTTGTGGCACCCCAAAATGGTTACAATAATATCAGAGGTCTTTGGTCAAGAAGGTAGGCACAAACTTCAGCAGCACCACATCTCCCAATCCCTGCATTTTGCAGGGCTTCAGTCTCTGCAGCAGTGATGATGATGGCAGCTGCAGTGGGCCCTGTGGAAGCCTGAGGGATGCCTTGTTGAGTGCCCCGACCATGCATACTTTGCAGATCTGTTTGGGCTGGCCTCTCCTGGCAGCGGGTCTCATTTTGCAAGCAGACTGGTGCATACCTTTAAAACACACCCCTTCCCTGGCTGGGGACCAAACATTGCCCACAATAGGCAAAGAGAGCCTCTGCAGATAACTCTAATGAAGGAAGAAGAGGCCAGGACACAAGAGGGCACGCACAACACATATAGGAGACAACCGTGAAGTGCCAGGTCCAGGGGACACTGCTTTAGGGAACTATAGAACTGCTTCTTCATAAGGCCATTACTTTCAAGAGCAAGCGATGTAGCTGATCTTCCTAACACACAGAAACAGACACAGAATTAGACAAAATGAGACAGAGGAATATGTCCCAAATGAAAGAACAAAGACAAAACCACAACAAGAGACCTGAGTGAAACATTAAATAATATGCCTGATAGAGAATTTAAAGTAATGGTCATAAAGATACTTAATGGATTTGAGAAAAGAGTGGAGAACATCAGTGATACCCTTAACACAGAGATAGAATCGAGATGAAGAACACAATAAATCAAATTTTAAAATGTACATGGTTGGAATAAATAGCAGATTAGAGGAAGCAGAGGAACAAATTAATGACCTGGAAGACAGAGTAATGGAAAGTAATCAGGCTGAACAAATGAGAGAAAAAAGAATTATCCGAAGTAAGAATAGACTTAGGGAACTCCATGATTCCATCAAGTGTAAGAACATCGATATTATAGAGATCCCAGAAAAGAGAAAAAAAGGGAGCAGAAAATTTATTTGAAGAAATAATAGCTGAAAACTTCCCAAATCTGGATAAGAAAACAGATATCCTGATCTAGGAAGCACAGAGACACCCCCCCCCCAAAATCAACCCAAGGAGGTCCACACCAAGACACATAATTAAAATGGCAAAAAGTAGTGATAAAAAAATTTAAAAGCAGCAAGAGAAAAGATCATTACATACAAGGGAAACTCCATAAAGCTATCAGATTTTTCAGCAGAAACTTTGCAGGCCAGAAGCGGGTGGCATGGTATAGTCAAAGTACTGAAAGGATAAAATCTGTAGCTAAGAATTCTCTATCCAGCAAGTCTCTCATTCAGAATAAAAGAGAGAAAGAGTTCCTTAGATAAAAACGAAAGGAGTTCATGTCCACTAAACCAGCCCTGCATGAAATATTAAAGGGGACTTTTTGAGTGGAAAGGAAAGACAATAATTAAGAATATGAAGAACAAAAGCAATAAAAATAAGTGTATCTGTAAAAATCAGTCAAGGGATTTGCAAAATAAAACTGTAAAATATGAAACTATTATATATCTAAAATGGGGGGGGAGGGAGTAAAGAATGGGTTCAAACTTAAAAGGTCATCATAACAAATAATGCAAAAGGTTGAAATATTGCAAGAATTACCAAAATGTAACACAGACACAAAGTGAGCAAATGGTGTTCGAAAAATAGTGCCAATAGACTTGCTCAACACAGCGTTGGTACAAACCTTCAATGTGTAAAAAAAAAAAAACATCTGTGAAGCACAACAAAGCAAAGCACAATAAAACAAGCTATGCCTGTACTGGAGGGATCCAGGAGCAAAGACTGGAAAGTGATGGGCCTTGGCAAGAGCCTGCCACTCAGAGATGTAGGGAGTCCTCACAAGAAAGGGAAAGGTTACATCTGCTTCCTATGTATGCTGGGACTTTTGAATGCCTCAAGGCAAAGAAATTGTTAAATAAGTAGACTGAATCTTCCCTGCCTTTGAAGTTGGAAGATAGAGGTGGACTGGATACTAGAGAGTTTTCAAGCAAGGGACACAGCTAGGGGTAGAGACCATATTGTCCTACATACCCATAGAGATAGAAACCACTTTGCCTTTTGGTACCTGCTGAGTTCACGCCTTTTAAGATAGTCCAGTAGTTAGACCCAAAGTCTTATAAAACCTAATTGGAAAAACACTGACTTTTCTCAGGGTAGTCAACAATCAAAAAGAGGATGATCAGAAAGAAATATCAGGATATACAACTAGGCAAATAAAACTGCTTAGAGGACACAGATGAAAACCTAAGTAAAAACAAGAATTAGGACAGTTAAAGACATTTAAGACAGCACAAAGGCTTCCTATAGAACAAAAGTAAAAATTCTCAATTGATGAATTGAAGAAGAGTATACATAAGATTGAGTTAGTAGCCTGATAAACCAAGTGCAAGATGTATTTAAAAGCACAGATAGATCGGGGCGCGCCTGGGTGGCTCAGTTGGTTAAGCGACTGCCTTCGGCTCAGGTCATGATCCTGGAGTCCCGGGATCGAGTCCCGCATCGGGCTCCCTGCTCAGCAGGGAGTCTGCTTCTCCCTCTTCCCTCCCCCCTCTCGTGCTCTCTCTCAAATAAATAAATAAAATCTTTAAAAAAAAAACACACAGATCAATTTAAAGGGGAAATTATGAGGGGAAAGGTGGAAGGGTAAGAAAAATAGAAAATAGATCCAGAAGATCTTCTGTCATCATAACAGGTGCTCATAAAAAAGAAAAAGACTAGATAGAAAGGCAAGAAACACTGATAAAAGAAAATTTCTCTGCAAATTGAAAGGGCTCTCAGAGACGCAGATTGGACTGATGAGAAAAGAGACACCTAGGTGTTGTATAATGCGGAAAAGAATTACAGGCTTCTAGGCAAAAATAACTTGTGAAGAAATAATAATCAGACTGATACCAGACTTCTCTCTTGTGGCAGTGGAAACTAGAGATAGAAAGCACATACATGTTACTGAGCAACAAGGAGTACAAATCTAGAGTCCTATGTATACAGACCAAACACACCTTCCAGTTTATTAAAAAAAATATGGAAGGATGTGTAAAACTTCAAGAACATTACTCCTCTAACCAGAAGACAAATGAGACTGAATGGAGGTCCCAAAATGTGGGAGAAAAGGAAACAAAGGATCAGTGACCCTCCCATGAAGGGGTTATGCATGCATTTAATCTTAAGAGATAGGAATCTATCAAGATAGCAATGTGTTGTATAACTTTATTTTTAAAGATTTTATTTGAGAGCCAGCACAGGCTGGGGGAGGGGAGAGAGGCAGAGGGAGAGGGAGAAGTAAATTCCCCACGGAGTGCAGAGCCAGATGTGGGGCTCAATCCCAGGACCCTGAGATCATGACCTAAGCCAAAGTAAGATGCTTAACTGACTGAGCTACCCCAGGTGCCCCTGTGTTATGTAATTATTACTTAAGAGCTTTTGGGGGGCAGCTGGGTGGCTCAGTCAGTTGAGCATCCAACTCTTGATTTTGGCTTAGGTTAATGAGATTGAGCCCCACATCGGGCTTTATGCTCAGCAGGGGTCTGCTTCTCTCCCTCACCCTCTGTCCCCCCACTTTGCCCCTACCCCACAGGCACGTGCTCTCAGAAATCTTTAAAAAAAAAAAAAAACTCTTGGAAAGAGGGACACAGTGCAAGGAATATTGTAAAACCTACTGTAGTTGATGCTTGAGCAATGTGGGGGTGAAGGGCACTGACCCTCCATGTAGTCAAAAATCCTAATAGAACTTTTTACTCCCCCAGAACTTAATTACTAATAACCTACTATTGACTGGAAGCCTTACCAACAACAATCAATTATCACATATTTTGTATGCTATGTGTAATATACACTATTCCTACAATAAATTAAGAGAAAAGTAAATGTTATGGAAATCGTAAGGAAGAGAAAATACATTGACAACACTGTAAAAAAATCCATGTATAAGTGAGCCCATGCAGTTCAGTCGTGTTGTTCAAGGGTCAACTGTATACTGTTTCAGCTAAACCTAAAAGAAAGAGGAAAGATGTAAAAGTGTTATGGGTTAAATTATGCTCCCCCCCGATTCATAAAATGAAGTCCTAACCCCCAGTTCAGAATGAATGTGATCTTATTTGGAAATAGGGTTATTGCAGATATAAGTAGTTAAGATGAGGTCATACTCGAGTAGGGTGGCCCCCAATCCAATATGACTGATGTCCTTAAAGACATTTGGAGATACAGGAAGAATGCCATTTGAAGATGAAGGCAGAGATGGGTGGGACTTCTATACATTAAGGAAAGCTTAAATTTGCCAGTCAACTACCAGAAGCTAGGAGAGAAGCATCGAACAGATTGTTTCCCCACAGCCATCTAAAGAACCAATTCTGCCAACACCTTGATCTTGGATTTGTAGCCTCCAGAATTGTGAGACTACAAATTTCTGTTGTTCAAGCCACTCAGTTTTGGTACTTGGTTACAGCAGCCCTAGCAATTAATATGTAGAGTGTTCTTGGGGTCTTTAATAATAGAAAAGGTAGGACAAAGGAGGAAAAGAAGCAGAAAGTGGAAGGTCTCCTCCTACTACAGGGAAGAAATAGTACACCTTGTTGGGGGAAACAAGGGTGTCTTGTTTGAGCTTTCTATTTTTGTATAATAGATTACCACAAATTTAATGGCTTAAAATGCCACAAATTTACTATCTAACAGTTTCATGAGTCAAGAATTCAGCCACTAATAAGTAAGGTCTTCCACTTAGGGTCTTTAGGCTAAAATGAAAGTGTCACCTGGTGCTATGATCTCTTCCAAGGCACAGAGGCCTCTTCCAAGCTCACTAGTAGTTGGCCTTACTTTCTTGCAGTTGTGGGACTTAAGTCCCTATTTTCTTGCTGGCTTTAGCTAGGGCTCACTCTCAGCATCTTTAGGCTCCCCTTAGATTCTAGCCACATGACCCTCTCACTACATCGCAATTTACTTCTCAGTCAGCAGCGAAATGCCTCTTCGGTTTGCTGCAACAGTCTCCTATCATGTAAGCTAATCAAGGGAGTGACTACTACATCATATTCGCAGATCCTGATTATATTCAAGGGCAGGAGGTCCTGCAAGGTATAGATACCAAGGAGCAGGAATCTTGAGGGCCTTAGAATTCTGCATCCCACACTCGGTTAGGAGAAATAATGGTCTGTTGTTTTCAGATAAGGGTAAAGTCTTATTGATCTAATCATACAAACAAACAAACAAAAAAAACAGGAAGATAACCACTAAAGGAATAAAAATCTACCTTAAATCTCCAACCTAATAAGGGAATATTGAATCACAGAAGGAAAAATAAGAGAAAAGAAGGGGCGCCTGGGTGGCTCAGTCGTTAAGCGTCTGCCTTCAGCTCAGGTCATGATCCCAGGGTCCTGGGTTCAAGCCCCATATCGGGCTCCCTGCTCAGCGGGAAGCCTGCTTCTCCCTCTCCCACTCCCCCTGCTTGTGTTCCCTCTCTCGCTGTGTCTCTCTCTGTCAAATAAATAAAATCTTTAAAAAAAAGAGAGAGAAAAGAAGAAACATAAATTAGGAAACAAAACATTAGGAGAAATAAGACTGATCAATCACGATATTAAATGTGCTGGGATTAAATCTCCCTTTTGAAAAACAAAGACTGTCAGATTGATATAAAAAGCAAGCTCATCCATGTGTTATTTTTAGGAGCATACTTAAACTGACGAAGAGATTTCCTCTTCCACAAATTAGGTAAACAGGTAATTCAGAGAAGCCTTCCTACTAAAGACAACTGAGAAGTCAGCAAAATATAAAAACCACCTTGCTAAAAACATCAAAGAGCTAACAGGATGATGAGGTAATATCAGATCAAAATCCAGAAGACAGAAATCCAGGGGAGAAGAGATTCAGTATTTGAGATACATTGATTGCCCTTCTTACAACAGGCTATGAGGATGCTGGAAAGCTGTGAATTTGCCCCATTTTGAGACCAGGGGAATAAAACAGAGTCCAGGCCTTACAAAGGATGGCACCCATAAAAACTACCTACTTTTGGAGTTGGCACCATGAAGAGCAGTACCCAGGAGACAGAAAAAAAAAACAGAAGTAACTATTGTAAGTCATCTGTGTGGCCCAGAAAATGTTAAATTGGAAAATTAGACTAAATTGACTCCAGGTTATTAATCTCCTCAGGGGCCTAGCAGAAACAAATTCACTCTAGAGAAATGTTCTAAAATTGATTGTCTGAATGGTTATATAACTGTAAATATACTAAAAACCATTAAATTGTGTACTTCAAATGAGTAAGTGGTATGGTAGGTGAATGATCTCAGTAAAGCTCTTATATAAAAAAGAAAATTCTACCCTAGGGGATGATAACAGTATCTTAGACCTCAAATTGTTTTTATAAATAATTTTTCAAAAACACTTCCTTCTAAAAAATAACTAGGCACATGAAAAAACACAATGCCATGAACAAAACTAGCACAAATAACAGGTAACAAGAAAGAGATCCACTGGTACTCCCAAGAGTGAAATTATTCGGCACAACAATGTGCTAATGCATACATGGGGATAAAACTAAACTAAAATTTCAGTGAGAAACTAAAAATAGTGACATTGCATATTTGGCAAAAAAGGAAGCAGAAGATTCAAATACTGACTTCCTCATCCTGGTAATGGCAGAGTACCTTTTACCAAGTCAAGACTACTCGAAACTCTGGGAAAACTTTAAGGACAATGACCTAAAAAGATTGGAGAATAACCAAAAATGAGCAGAAACTGGAGTGACATCTACAAATGGCGGAAAGGAGTTTCCTATTTTGTAATTTTTCACCTGCAGGCAGACCCCAGTTGGCATCAGTCAGGGCAAGGCTGCTGAAACTTGGTGGGACCCTACAGTCTACACTTTGGATCTCACCCAAGATGGGAGTCACAGACCTAATTTTTTTTTTAAAGATTTTATTTATTTATTCACGAGAGACAGAGAGAGAGAGAGAGAGAGAGAGAGTCAGAGGGAGAAGCAGGCTCCCAAGGAGCAGGGAGCGGGACTCGATCCCAGAACCCTGGGATCATGACCTGAGCTGAAGGCAGACACTTAACCATCTGAGCCACCCAGGCACCCAGTCACAGACCTAATTTATCTGCCCTCCTGGAACAACAACAGAGAAGATATATAAAAATGGATTTCAAGACACTGACCATCGGGCAATGAAGGACAATGAGCCTGAGAGATGGAAATAAAGAAGGGGAACCTCAGCTTAAGACTCAAGAGAGTTTTCCAATCCACAGTGTAGAGCCAGGAAGCCAGACAGAACCTTTCATACTCCATGAGTTGAGGACCACATGAAATTAAGAAGAGTATTAAAGTGGGAAGGGAAGGCCATGTTTAAAACATTTTTTTAGTTAGAAATGTAAATATTTGTGCATTTGTATAAAATTATATGTATGGCAATATGTAAGTAAAAAATAGTCTTTTTATAGACTTTGTTTTATCCAGTCTCTCCTAGGTTTGTAAACTCTCACCCTCAGTCACTAATACTCATCTTTATTACATAATAGCTGTAACGAAAGAAGCAGGAAAGTTTCTGATGCTTGTATTTCTAAAAATGTCTCTTTTTCCTGGTACTCCATTGTATTTAATTATTAGGTATTTCTAATTGAGCCAGGCTTATCATTAATTATAATGTAATTAATATTAAATATTATACATACATTTTAGACCAAGGAAAAGGGATTCTAATCAAAAGATCATAAAGTGCTATAAATAAGGGGAAAGCAATTATCTGGGAAAAAGAGACGTCAACATCAGGCCAAATTACTTTGCCTTTATGTATTCCCACTTCAGCAAATTCAGTTTGTATTCCTTGTGTCACCTTCCCCTAGATTCTGTGACACTGTGATAGAGAAGCCCAGACAGAAGGCTTAGCCCATGGATAAGATCCTGGACATTTAGAGTATAGAATTCATTTGGGGGGCGCCTGGGTGGCTCAGTCAGTTAAGTGTCCGACTCTTGGTTTCGGCTCAGGTCATGTCATGATCTCAGGGTCCCGTGCTCAGCGGGGAGTCTGCTTGAGGATTCTCTCTACCCCCCCCATACTTGCTCGCTCTCTATCTCTCTGAAATAAATCTTTAAAAATTTCATTTGGCTCACATTGGAAATAGTAGTTAAGAATATGTCTGAGATAAGGCTTTTTCCCTTTTTTTTCCCCCCTACCCTAGCAATGCTGGATAAGTATGTGTTTGAGTTGAGTATGTTTGAACATAACTATTAACTTCTGGGTTTGCAGCCAGTGAGAACCAGCCAGAGAAGCCTCACTTTGATTCTCGCAGTGTGATATTTGAGCTGGATCCTTGCAATGGGAATGGGAAGGTTTGCCTTGTCTACAAAAGAGGGAAACCAGGTAAGAATCATTGACAAGCATGGTCCTGCAGTTGGGTGTGGCATGGATGACCCTGCTCTGCAGTCACGACACAAAAGGCACACTCCTCTGGACCCATGAGATGCGGCCAGGTCTCTTGGTGATGTAAAGACCCAGAAAGCCCCTTTGGTCCTCCTTGAACATCCCCTTCTTGGCCAATCGCTAGAGCCTTTAAGCTGTCATCATTTGTGAGTTACTGCAAAATAATGGGAGTACGAAAATAAGTGAGTAAAAACTAAAAGAAATAGTCATTGTGTTTATAGACTCCTGTAGCAGGCTCACGCATTAGAAAAGCATCCAGGAAAAGCATTATCTTTCCTGTATACTTCTCTCTGTAGGCAAGTTAACAACCTATAAACCTGAATGAGTAGACCTCAATCTAAGACCTCAGATGAGAAATCAAGAGGGAAAGTCTCTGGTCCCCGGAGCAGCAGCTGTCATGAGTTCAGGCCCTGCCCTGGGGACGGTGGACATGGCCCAGCCCTCTTCACGTAGCTCTCAGTCTGTCGGGGTGAGAAAATAGAGATGCCAGGATTTTACCCCTAGAGGAAGGAGGGACCGACTTTGCAAAGTAGCCTTTCATCCACATCTTGGGTTATGCGGAGGGGTGGGGCAGGAGGGGTTGTGGGGTAAGGGGAACATCCAGGCGAAGAGACTGGGTAAAGCTATGCCATGGGAAAGTGCAACTGATTTGGAAGGCATGACAATTTCAAATCATAGGGCTACCTGGTTCATCCTGTGGGTGAGGAGTTGAAGCCAGAAGCCATGCACAGCTTGGAAGGAGTTGGGACATGGCAGTGGGAAGTCCAGGTTGTTCAGTAAAGGAACGGCCGAATTGAGGTGGAAATGCCCGTTTGCACAGGCAGTCTTGGAAGAGGAAGAGACTGGAGGGTGTGGGCCACTGAGGGAGCCATTACAGCCATCAGACAGGAGACGAACTAGAGGCCTGCGGGAGGAAGAACGAAAGGTGAGGAGTGAGTGCGAGGCTGGAGCTGCTGTGACCATGCCTGTTTCAGTTCAGCCCGGACCTCCCGCAACAGCACAGGCAGGATCCAGGACAGGAGCTGGTCTGCGCTCCCCCACGGTGGCTGCTCACAGCCCTTCAGGTTCCTGGTGGAGACCCCCTCAGAAAACCAGAGCCTTGGGGAGCCTGGGGGGCTCAGTCAGTTAAGCAGCTGCCTTCAGCTCAGGTCATGATCCCAGGGTCCTGGGATCGAGCGCCGCATCGGGCTCCCTGGTCACTGGGGAGTCTGCTTCTCCCTCTCCCTCTGCTGCTCCCCCTGCTTGTGCTCTCTCACTCGTGCTCTCTCTCTCTCTAATAAATAAAATCTTAAAAAAAAAAAAAAAAGAATCAGAGGCTTTCAGAGTCTGTCTCCATCAGGAAAGCTGAGACCCCAGTCTGTCCCCACTGAGGCAGGAGGCTGCTGAATAGTCAGCCTGAATGCACAGATGGCCAACGCCCAGCGCACAAGTCAGTCGGCTGACTGATCAGGGATTTGTACAAGAAGACCAGTAAAACCCCTAACAGTGGCCACGGGAGCATGGGCCTGGAGGTTGAAAGGGGTAAAAAGGAACTCTTACTTGTATTTTACATCCTTCCACTATTAGAATTTCTTTTTTTTTAACCATGAGAGTATATCGACTTTACAGATAGAAGGAGAAAAGTATTATGTCATCCGTTCATTTCTTCTGTTCATTTGCTATTTCAGCGTTAGCCCAAGACGCTGAGATCTGGTTCCTGGACAGAGCATTATACTGGCATTTTCTCACCGATTCCTTCACTGCTTACTATCGCCTGCTCATCACGCACCTGGGCCTGCCGCAGTGGCAGTACGCCTTCACCAGCTATGGCATTAGCCCACAGGCCAAGGTAAGGGAGAAACATGTGCCATCTCAAACTGTGGACTGTATCAGAATCTCTGAGGAAGTACTTAAATTGCAGAGTCCCAGCTTCCCCGTCCCATTCAGAAGACCTGGGGTGGAGCCCAGGAACCTGCATTTTCATTAAGCAAGGCAGATGGCGCCAGTGTAGGTGGATAGCCTCACTTAATATTGAACTAAGTGGTTCCCAAACTTGGCTGATCCTCAGAATCACCTGGGAGTTTTCTTTCTAATTAAATTTTATTGGGGGCTTAGGTCTGAGTGTTGGTTTTAGATAGGCAGTGCGTGCACACATGAAGAGTGGAAAGTCAGTCTTATTCCCAGGCTCTCCAGCCTCCCAGCCTCCCCCAGAGGCAGCCACTGTTTGCATTTTTCTTGTGCTTTTTGCAGGGTACTTTACTGCATAGAAAGCATACATGCATATGATTTTTGGTTCCTTTTTTTTTTTTTTTAAGATTTTTTTTTTTTATTTGAGACAGAGAGAATGAGAGAGAGAGAGCGCATGAGACGGGGGAGGGTCAGAGGGAGAAGCAGACTCTCTGCCGAGCAGGGAGCCTGATGCGGGACTCAATCCAGGGACTCCTGGATCATGACCTGAGCCGAAGGCAGTCGCTTAACCAACTGAGCCACCCAGACGCCCGGTTCCTTTTTTCTAAATCACAAGTGACTACTCACATCGTTATGCACCTTCTTTTCACTAACACTCCATCTTGGGGTTCATTCCCTATCAGTACATACAGAACTGTCCTTTTTAGTGATACAGAATATTCCATTGTATGGATGTGCCTTGCTTATATTACAGATCTGGGCAACATTTCAAACATAGAGTTGCCTGGTAATGCTCATATACCCCCTAGTTTGAGACCAGGCATGCCTGGAAGAACTTTGGCTGGGGTGGCAGTGAACTAGGGACTCGGCTCCATGTATGTATTCATCTGGTGGGCCTCACTTTGCCCAAATGTCACCTAACATCCATCCAGTCAACATTATGAGGTCAATAAATGTGATGCTCTTTGCCCAGAAAGGGAAAGGAGCACCAGCACCGGCAGCTTCCCTCAGCCGAGGCCTGCCACTGGCCTCTGTCATGCACCTTCTCTGGGAAGGTGCTGCCATAGCCACCTGATGGGCAGTGGCTGCCGTGAGGACAGAACAATTAGAAGGTCACTGATGATCTGGGACTTAATCCCCATGCTCAGGGCTCAGTAGATCAGAAGGAAGGAGGTTTACTTGCATTCTTAGTCCTTGTGCTGAATTTATTTTAAAGGTTATGAGACCTAATAAAGCAATGTGTGTGCCATCACTTTCACCTCAAGGACGTGCTAACAGATTTTTGAGGCAGTTTTTCATAAAAACTTTTGTTCTCTTTGCCTCACTCCCCACCTCTCTACCTCTGAGTCCCCACTAAAGAGCATAAACAATTGCCTTTCTCCTTCGAATTGTGACCTCTCCCAATTCTCCCTTACAGCAGTGGTTCAACATGTATAAACCCATCACCTACAACACAGACCTACTTGCAGAAGAGACCAACTGCTTCGTGAACAAGCTGGATCCCAGCAGAGTGTTCAAGAGCAAGAACAAGACCTTAATCCCCAAAAAGAAAGGGCCAGTCCAGCCTGCAGGTGGCCAGAAAGGGCCCCTGGGTCCTCCCACCACCTCTAAATCCTCTTCTAGCCCTGGAAACCCTGTCCGGAAATGAGCACCCCAACCTCCCCGCCAGCCCTACAGCAACGATTTCCAGGCACAGATGGCCCAAGCCTCAGATTCTGTGAGTGGCACCATAGGCCTTTTCCCATCTGCGTGAGCCAAGTCCTAGGCCCTTTACCCCCCGTTGGCATTAGCCAGGAGTTCAAGGGCATACTCAGGTCTCCCCCAGAGTCCTTTCCTCAGCCCTTGCCTCTGAGAGCTGTGGAGAGTTTCAGAACTTGTTTAAGTAGTTAAATAGAGCTGCTACGAGCTTTCCTCTCTTTCCACCCCCAACCGTCTACACCCCGCAGCAGGGATTAGAGAAATCCCCTGAAGAAACCACTGATTTTGACCCATGGGGCATTAGAACTGTGCTGTTCAGTTGGTAATCACTAGCCAAAGGTGGCTGTATAAATAAAAAACTCAGTTTGTCAGTTGCATTAGCCACATTGTGAGTATTCATGTGGCTGGTAGCTTCTGTATTCAACAACAGAGATAATGGAACATTTCCATCATCACAGAAAGTTCTGTTGGGCAGCACTGCATTAGAATATTTTCATGCTGTCCTTACTCCGATCAGTTCATTTTTGTTAGAGAATGTGGATACCTTAATTTGATGGGTCATAATGTTCCATGGAAATTCTTGAAGGTACAATTGTGTATGTTCTTTTTATTTTTCATAATTCTCACTGGTCCTTTTCAGTTTCCTATAAAGTTTGTTGTTTCCAGTTTTGCAGTGTGATGTTTATACATTGCCAAAACTATCTTAGTTTTTTTTTTTTTTTAAGAGGGGGTAATTCTCTACTTGAACCATTTAAAAACGAAAAGCAAACTCCCAAGCGCTGTTTTACAGGACTCCACATAAAGAGTTCTTATGAAACCACTGTTGACAAGAGCTTTCCACCTGCCCTGCCTACTCCCAGCTCTCAGCAATTCATGCAGTGGCAGAAAGGGACAAAGAGGGACCAAGCTATCAAGGATAACAGCTCAAGTTTAGTCTATTAGAAGAATTTTTCTGCCAGAACTGATCAAATGAAAGGGAGAGCCAACAGCACCAGATCAGTGAGTCCAGCATTGTGGTTGCTGGTCCAAGACCAGTCAAAGTTAGAAGGGGTTTGAGCAGGCCGGCCTCTAGGGCTGATGCATCCCCTGAATCCCTTTGGAGTCAGTCCTGGCCCTGTTCCAGTTTTCACAGGTATAGCCGCAGAGGAATCAGAGTGCAGCGGTGCCCTTCACATCACTGGCAGTCCTCAAAAGGCTATAGAATAGAGAAGGAGGGGGCTCCGCAAAGGAAAGGAGAGCAGTGAAGAGCCGGGCTGGCTACCTGAGTGCAGGACCCAGTGCCAAATGAAGATGGGGGGCCTCGTGTCCAAAAATTAGGAAAATAGTACCATTAAAAGTACTAAAATGTTCTCACTTTCTTCCGTGGTATCTCTCACATCTTGTTGTGGGTTTTTACTTGCTACTTAGTGCTGTCCTAAGTAACGAAAAATTTAAATTCTAAATCATTAGCATTAATTTTGTTCCTCTTTATAGTACACCATTCCAGTTTTAAATGCAACTAGAAGAGCAGAGAACTCATGCAGAATCACCAAAATTAAACAAGTTACATTTCATAGCTTATGTATACATGTGGTGTATATATATGTATTTTGTCCTTATTAGGAAACACTCCAAAAAAAAAAAAAACCTCGCTCAACTATTATTTCACTTCTTGATATGTACACATTCTATCAACACTCTTGCAGCTTACTGATGAGTAAGGAAGGACTAAAAGAAAAACTAGGAGCTGCCCTATGTTTTCTTTTTTCCTAAGTCATCATTTTCAGCAGATGTGGGTGGCTAACGAAGGAAAATGACACGAGTAAACTAAAAACTTAAAAGTAACATGAGTGGAAAAAGGATATGGCCGGGTTCCACGGTCATTCATGCTTAGAATGCCATTACCTTCTTTTCGCGTTCAAATCAAGTCTGGTTCAAATGGAAAGCATGGCCTCTTGGGGCTCTCAGTGCCCCCACTTACTCAGTTGTAGGAATAACTTGCTTATGCTTTGAATCTCTTCCCAACCGGGACATGGTGGGTCTGCTGGAATTCTGTGCACGCAGGCACCACGATGGCTCTAAGTGAATGGGGTGGTAGGGAACAGTGGACACACTGCATGGATCTCCTCTGCTCCTGTGTGTGTGCCTTTGTCTTACCAGACCTCACTTACAAAACACAAGTTCAAAGACAAAATTAAGAACTTCAGACAGTGACAGGAGAGCATTCAACCACATGTGAGGCCCACTGAGTGTGGGGCCCTCTGTGATGACTCTGGCCACGTGCCTGTGAAGCCGCCCCCAAGAAGGAAGAAGGGAGCTCTCCTGGTGAAAGACGCAGACAACCTGTAAGGGGTGTGTGCTACGTGGGGAGAAAACTCACCCATGAGATTTATGTTTCGAAACGAAAGCAATTTAAATGGCAAGAGGCTCTACTGTAAATCAGCTGCCCAAGAAAAAGATAACTATGCTGGAATCACAAAATCACAAAATCACAATGCATTGATGTAGTTAAGATTGTGCATAACGTGCCACATCTTCATGCTTCTTGAGTCCGATAGCAGGGAAGTACCCAAGCCAAGGACAGGACCGATGGGGGGCTCCTTGCACATAATAATCCAGAGGATCTATCCCTTGAAGCTGTGCCTCCCCAAATTTGAACATGCATCAGTGTCACTGGACTTGTGTGTAGAAAATCAGATACATTTTCAAATCCCACTCAGACCCAATAAATCAAAATTGCAAGGAAATACCAGGACTCTTACTCAACTGCAACTGTGACAATAACGCTTACCAAATCTAAAGCTTTCTACTTAATGGGTCTAAGTGGTTGTGCTTTCACTGCATGGAGAAGAACTCTAAATCTGTTTTTCATCTAGAAAAGCATGTACAATGATTGAAACAGAAGGGCCAAGGGACCCTGTGTGAATACATGTATTTTTTAAACCTTTTATTATGGAGAATTTTAAACATTTACAAAGATAGTTAGAATAATGAGCCCAAGGATACATCACCCAGTTTAAGCAATTCTTAAGACCAAGCAAATCTATATATCTGGTCTTTGCCCTTCCAATTTTAATTTTTTATATAATTCCATTTTAACTTACCTGTTGATTTTTAAGTTACAGTTCTTCGCATTACACTTTTAACAGTTGCTCTAAGGATTACAATATTCTGTTTCCTATTGAATGCAGTACCCACTCAGACACAGCATCCCTAAGTAGCCATATTTGTGTAGTAGAACTCTGGCCCCCTGATTGCAGGTCACTGGACAGTAGGTGGATACCAATTTAAATTGACTACACTTTAACCCTTTGGGTCTTGTGATGCATTCTCTTCTTTGGTTTAAGCTAACCCAGACTGGATTGTTCTTCTAGCTGAGCATGCCCTGGTTAATACACAGCCTCTATTATGGAGCGATTGTGAAGATTTTAAATCAGCTAATTGGTGAGGAATCCGAATAGTCCCTTCTTTTTCCCTTCTTCCTTTATAATGTGACTCCAACCTTTGTTTCTAGCCATTCACTTTCTGTATGGGCCATCTGGTTCTGTCTTCTGATCCACTCACTTTCCTTGCAAAACACAAGCACGGTTTCCTACCTGCCAGTGCAGGCCAGATGTCCCTGCTCTGCCTCCCAAGGTCCTGCTCCAGTCTACTCCACCTCAGAGTTCTCCATGAAGCCTAGTCCAGCAGCAGAGCCCTCTCTGGGGCAGAGTGCCACACACCGGTACCACTCAAGGAACCTTGGGTCATCTTGCCTTGTTTCCTGTCTTCAGTGGTTGTTGAGACAACGACTGTGTGTTACTTTGGCAAGCCATGCTGCTTGGTGTGGAACTCCATGAACCATTAAAGGATTAAACTTCAAATCAGTTAATACATAATTTTATGCTAAATCAAGAGCTGCCTCATACTTAAGTCCAGGATAGACCAGTAGGAACAGACAACCAAGCAAAGCAATAAGAAAAAAGCACTGTGAAATGCTGTTAATTTAAATGTTTATGGAAATTGTGAAAAGGCAGCCGCCACTTTATTTTAGAAGCAGGACACTTTAGTTCAGCTCACAGACCACCTCTATCTGAAGACCCTGCCATAACAAAATCTGGCTGATATTCCAAAGTTTTGGCATCCAAACAATAGCTCCCCGATGGCCTCTTGTCACTCACTGGCTGTGGCTCAACATCTTTTATCAGATAATGTGCCTTGATTTGTGGTTTCAGATACGTAATCTTTGTGATAACCCATTCTTACATTTTTTTATAGCCCCTAGCACCCAGGCCTTGCCCAGTACCCACCTGTGGTACGCGTAGCACACAGAACGAAAGACCATCTAACTGGTTGTCTTCGATATCCACCCAGCTAGTTTCATGCAGATAAAATGTGAGCGGGCTTCCTGGATGAGAAGGTGAACTGCAGTAGGGAGGACCAACCAGAGGGCGACATGGTGAGAACAAGCAGTGCAGGAACTGAAATAGTGCTTTATAAAGCTTTATTGCAAAAGTGGACTTAGCTCTCGTCAGAGATGTGTGCCCAGCCACAGCTGAGTTATCACAGGGAAGTTCGCACAGCCCTGATGGGGACTCAGGAGAAAGCACATCTAGGCAGATCCGTCAGGGAGGAGAGTGCATATTTGATTGCACCAAATGCCAATCATATGGCACTCTCCTTTGAGGACAAAAATTCCCAAGGCTCAGAACACAACATGGGCAGCGAGTAGACATAGTTTTGTAGATATGGTTTTAAGTTCTTGGAGTAGACGTAGTCAAAAGCAGTTTTATACACAAATTTTACAAAAAAAACAAAACCTTATGTAAAATGAATAAAACAGTAACAAAGTATATACAAAGGTGTATTCTCTCACACCTGTGCTATCCAATACACTAGCGACCAACCCCCACGTAGCCATCTAAACATAAATTCCTATTCCTCAGTCTCTAGCCGCATGTCAAGTGTTCAGCAACCACCTATGTCTAGTGGCTACCATACAGAATGGTGCATATATAGAACATTTCTATCACGACAAAAAGTTCTACAGGGCAGCCCTTGGACCGCACAGAACTTGTCTTCACCTTAGAATTCTCAGAATAATTCTGTTGCAAAGCCCTTTTATACTCATACCGTACTCAATAAATTACCTGAAGACACTTTTTCTAAGTAAGACACTGCATCCTTTCCCACTATGTAGTCTTTTTATAACTCCTGTCTCACAGGGACAGCCAGGGATCAGTGGGCATGTCACTGCACATTGGAAAGGCACAGCGGGCTGTGCAGGTTCTGGGCTTTGCCCTGTGTGGCAGTCAAAGGCCGCCAGGCAGCTCAGCCTCTTGGCCTCTGCAGTGTCCAGCATGGAAAGCAGACAGAAATGAAAGAGCAAGTTTCTGCATCTTGGAGCCGCTTATCTCCTCTGCCCTTACAGGACCTGGCGGGCCTGACTTTGAGAACACCCTTCTGAGGTCAGAAATAAGGAAGAACATTTCTCGAAATACCTACCATTCCTCTGGAGGGTGGTTACCTTTTTTCACAGCCTAAAGCCCAGCAAAGAATAGCTTGGAGACCAACCAGAGCAGGGACACCGACAGCCCTCAGAATAGTTCAAGTCCAACTAAGGGAGAGACCGCATCCTTCAAGCAAAAGCTTCAAATAAAGGACCAACTACTAAGGGCAAGATTAAACTTCTGGAAAACCTGCTTACCTTTACCAGGGCTCCAGTTCCCAACTGTCTACTTTAAAACTTTATTTGTAAATAAGGTTATCCCTTAGGAGAGAGGTGCAAGTGGATTGCTCTTGAGGGTGCATTTACACGTGTGGAAGTTCATGAGGCACTTCTCCCACGGATGGCTCTAGGCCATGGCCACACACAGGTTCTGGAACAGAGTATTAGGATTCCAGAATATAGGCTTACTAAGCAACTTTAATAAGAAAACTTTTTTCCTTTAAACGTTTGGACTAAAATGGACTACTGTGGCCTTAATTACTATCTCTACAAATCATGTGTTAGACCATTTTAAAAAAGTAGGAAATCACCTTCAATATTATCCACTAAAAACAGGAAGAATTCAGTCAAGCACAAGACAAATCCAAAAATTCGTCTTCTATCATTTTTTCATGAATACAACCTTAAAAAGTTTAATATAACCCAAGGGTGAACTTCTATATACATACGTTGATTCAGGACGTTGTCAATTTCCACAACCTTTACAATTTCAGAACCGTTTTTCTTCCAGAGATACAAATTATTCTTTTTCATACCACCTGCTGAGAGGGGCTGCTGGATTAGGACCCATTTCCTTCCACTGAGACTGCATTTCTAAGGTTGGGTTGAGGTGAGAACCAACTTTATTCCCTTGTCATTTCCGATCTTACGCCTTAATCTTCTAAATCAAGAAGGGCTCTGGTGTTGATTGAATTGCTCTAATCCTGAAGCCATGTCTACCACCAGCTGCTGTGTACTGAGTTCTAGTAAAGATGACCTTGTCTAAATCACTGTATCATCTAGGACATTTTTTTCAGAGACCAGATAAAGCAGCTATAAAAGCTTTCCCTAGCACCTAGCTCTTTCTGTATAGCTACCACATTTTTAATCTTATTTGGAAGTTGAGGTTTGCAGAAGTATAATTATTCCATCAGATACACAGTTTAAGTATTTTTAGGACAGGAGGACTGTCTCCATTTCCTAGCCCACTTCCCTGCCCAGATGCATCTGGCTGTCCATCCCTGGAGCCCCCTTCCAGAGAGTAGTGCAGGTTTAAAAGCATTCCTAGGCAGAGGCTATTAAGGGGCAGAGAGTCAGAAGAAAATTGAGCTTTCTAGTTTATTTTCTGAAAGTGCAAGAGCCAAGGCCCTGCTTAGCTGGGTCCACCAAATAGTCCCAAGGACTGCAGTAACCTCTCCTAGTACAGGAAGACCCGCTGCTGAGACCGTAACAGAAGGTGCCCTACTTACCTTGTGGTTGGTTTAATGTTGTGTATCTGTAACATGCTGTGCAGGTTCTCTCCGGAATATCTTTTCTATTTGACCAAAACCCATCTCTCCCCGTTTCCACCTAAATCAGATAACTTCTAGATTATATTAAAATGAATAGAGGAAATAGACATCAGCTGTCTAGCCCCTCTAATAGGAGATGAGGAGGTGAGTGTGCCTGAGTCTCGGCAGACATGGTGACTGATCCATGCAAACCTCTTCCCGCCCCACCAGCCGCAAGCAAGGAACCTGCAGCATCCAGCCCTGAACGTGCAATGGGCCCAGCACACACTGATCCTACATAATCCTGATGAGCGGGGTGTCACAGTCATTCCCCAGTGATGATCAGGATGTGCTGTTTTTCATTTTCAGCCGTTCTAATTATCCAGCTGATTTAATTTTCCTGTACATGTAATGCTCTACTTCTAAATTACAAAACGTTCTGGAAGCAAATCATTGTTGCTAATCTAGTAGTTAGGAAATTTCCACTAAGTCAACAATTGAAAGGGTGTTTGAACTACAAAATCATAAATTTGTACTTCTTCAGATGGATCATCTTAAACAAATACACTTTTCAAATGCAATAATTAAATAGTGCTCATTAAGAGAATATAAATGGCTTGGCCCTCACTTAGTTGAGTATCAGCGATCTGAATAAACTCTCGCCATATCCTTTCACCAATCAGAGTAGGAATCATTCCATCACGAAGTCACAAAAGATGTTTCTGAGCTTCTGAACCTTTCCGGCTTATGCTAGATGTACATGGATGGCTGGGTGGGTGGCTGGGTGAGTGGGCTGCCGATTAATCATTGATGTAAAAATTGTGCATGATTATGAGCCCTTATCGAACAAGAGTTTAGATACACCACCTGGCTTCCAGGGTTAGGCTTGGTCAATGTGGAGCTGACTGGCTCTCCACCCACCAGGCCCAGCCCTGGGTCAGTCTGTGCCACATGCTGAGAAGAGAATATGTTGAAGCAGAGTCCACTGTTGATTAACAGGCTTTCTTAAGGGTTCTAAAAGAACAAAACCAGGACGAGCTTGACAAGCCAGCACATACCACTTCCTGTCTTTTGCCCTTGGGGCAAGTCATTCATTATCTCTCATCCTTACCTTGTTCCTGCGTAAAATGAAAATGGAGAATTGCTAAATGGATTATATAAAATAATACATAACGAGTGACCACACAGAGATGCCATCAATACTTGAGCTCCTGTAAAAATCATTCAGAAAGCCCATCCCCCCACGAATCGCCTAGCAGCACAATTTTTCTACCAAATAAATTGCCTTTTGTGACAAAAATTGATGGGGCATTTTAATATCATGTACCTCAACTGCAACTGCAAAGACATTTCATCCCTTCCCCTAGGCAATCAGCTATTTTTATTTTTACTTCTCTGGCAAAATGTATAAATAGCTGCAGATTAGACTAAATTTTAATTTTAGTTGATGACTACATCTCATGGCCCCAAGGGGAGGGATCATGACTCTCCTTTTCCCAGCTGAATCCTCAGCTCCTGGCACAGGGTCACCTCTATAATAGGCCCTCGCTGCAGATTTGTGACTGATGGTTGTGACTGATTTTCTAGAGCTGCCATAACAAATTGGTGGCTTAAAACAATAGGAATTTATTCTCTTACAGTACTAAAGGCCAGAAGTTCAACATTAGTTTTACTGGGCCAAAACCAAGGTGCCAACAGGGCCATGCTCTCTCCAGAGGCTCGGGGGGGGGGAATCTGTTCCTGACCTCTCTCAGTTTTGGCAGGCTGCTGGCATTCCTTAGTATGTGGCCACATTGCTCCAATCACCGCCTGTCTTCGTAAGACCTTCTCCTCTTCTGTGCATATAAAACTTCCCTCTATCTCTCTTAAAAGGACATTGAATGGAGCACTGGGTGTTATACGCAATGAATCGTGGAACACTACATCCAAAAAAAAAATTATGATTAGATTTAGGGCACACCTAGATAATCCAGGATTATCTTTCCATATCTGGATCCTTACTTTATTCACATCTGCAAAGACCCTTTTTTTTTTTTTTAAAGATTTTATTTACCAGAGAGAGAGCACAAGCAGGGGGACCAGCAGGCAGAGCAGGCAGAGCAGGCAGAGGGAGAAGCAGGCTCCCTGCTGAGCAAGAAGCCCGATGTGGGGCTCAGTCCCAAGACCCTGGGATCATGACCTGAGCCAAAGGCAGAAGCTCAACCAACTGAGCCACCTAGGCATCCCCTGCAAAGACCCTTCTTTATAACATTTACAGGTTCCTGTGATTAGGACCTGCTCTCTTTGGGTGGCCATGATTTAGCCTTTAGATAGTGATACACTATCTCAGGGCCATGAGCATAGAAATGGGGGATTTGGGAGCAGTGGACAATGAGGCAGCCACCCACAGGTTGGGAGCTCAGAAACCAGGTTTCCTGACTCCGATCCTGCTCTTCCTTCCTGCGCTGTGTTCGATGACAGGCTTGTAAGAAAACAAAACGGGGTCTTCAGCCCTCCTGTGCATCCTCCCTTCCACCCCCAAATCCCTCAGTAAGTTATTTTTTAAACAGAAAAAGACTCAATATTCCAAAGAAACCAAAACCCAGGCATCTTTAACTGAAGAGTTGCCTTCTTTACTGGCAGGTCTGTAATTTCAAACTAAATTAAGAAATAGGCATGAGAATATCTATGGTGATGACCAGCAAGAGTAGCAAAGCATCTCCCGAGGGTAAGGTACTATTTATTTAATGCTTCTCAAAGGTCTTTCAGAGAAACTTAACCTCCTGAATTAAAAACAAAACGAAACAAAAACACCACCAACAGAGGGAGCCAGGGTAAGTGGCAACAAGGAGGGAAGAAATGAGCAACAGAAATAGTCCTTCAATTTCACTAAAAACTACTAAACGTAGTTCCCAATAAAAAGACTCTGTACCTAGCTGTAACCAAGAAATTAGTTGACCTTGCTTGCTTCCTCTGAGAATTTTTTAATCCCTAAAATAAAATTAACTTCAGATTTATTCAGTCACTTCCTTCTGAACATGACCTTTTATTCCAAAGCAGTAACTCTCAGCAGAACACCAAGGGCCTCCAGAAGGACATCAAACTATCTGTTCACTAAATGGTGAAACAAAAATGCATCTTCCTTTTGTTTGCACATCCCAATCCCCAGTGATATGGATATTCTATCTGTACTTGGTGCTAAGGTAACAGGCAAAGGCTCTGACAAACAGCCAAATAATACCAGAATATTACATGTAATTTAGAACCATAAGAAAATAAGCAATAACCTATGTATCTTTTTTTGATAAAGTGATTAAACTCAATTGTCTAATATACAGACCTACTGTTGGCAGATTCCAGGCTTTCCTGGGGGTGCTCACATTCATCACATATTATTTGACCAATACCTGCTGGAAAGAGCTTCCAGGCTCTCAGCAGAGTGGGGATGCAGAAGCGAGGGTACCCAGTCACGGAGGCCTGTGGAGTGAACATCTGATCTTTCGCTCTTCAGGCAACACAACTACATCTTGTCTGTAAGTCACATACACCCAGGTTCAGGAACACAGAGTCACAGAGGTTTTAAAAGTGATGCAAACGTGGAAATAATAGCTTGGCGATCAACCTGTGCAGTGGTTCACCTCTCCCTCTTTCCAGAGACAGAGGTTCTACCCCGGGAACTGTGCAACACTGGGTGGAGGGGTTTCTGTGGAGGCTCGGCCACCACCCAGGCACCAGCCACCCCGGTGTGGCTCCTGGCAGTGCCTTCCCCACTGGACACCTTAGCTTCTGATGACCGGTACTCGAGTGTCAAGGACTACATCTGTCACTCTGAGGTTCTCTGTAGACAAAATTTTAAATTTCCATTTTGTTTTGGGGACTTAGTAAATTTTTGGAGAAAGTGAATTTTTACATAAAAAAAGAGAGTTCCAGAATAGTTCAGTTTTTAAATGCTACTCTAATTTTTGCATCAGCATTACAATGGAGCAAAACAAAAGTACTCCATGGATAAGGTGATCTACATGAGGTCATCGCTCACAGGTCCTGCAACAAACACTGAAGCCTAATAAGGAGTTACAAAGAGCACGTTGGCAGGCACTTCCCACTCTATTAACACACAAAAAAACAAACAACAACAAGAAAGCCAAAGGGCCTCGAGGCCATTCCAAGCCATCAGAGTCCTTCTGATGAACCTGAGAAGAGGTTTCCCTGATTCAGAAGGAGGTGAGGCTTTGGAGCTGTCTAAGGCCTTACACCCAAGAGAAAAAAAGTTTCCAGTTATGGCATTAAACTCTATTTATTTAGTATTCGAAACATGGTGTACATTTATGAATTTGTATAAACATTTAGTACATCTAAAATCCACAACTGGTAAACAATCTGTGCTTTCTTTTTGTGTACAATTTTGGAGTTTCCATCAGGATATTTTGGTGCTGTGGAGAGACCCAGTCTGCGAACCTAATCAAACTGCCTCATATGATCACAGGAACTGTGACAGAGTGATCTGCTCCTTAAAAGGGCTGCTCCTTGCACAGAAAAGGTGTCACACTTCAGAACTACTAAACCAGGTGTCAAGGAAACAAGAGAAACACAGCTGACACAACGTAGGAAGCGTGAGGAGGAGACTCTGAGAGAGCTCCATCAATGTCCAGGGCGCGACACGCAGACACCTAGAAATGGACACTCCCCTTCAGAACCTGCGGATGTTAGTGTCGAGTCTCTTCACCCCCAACTGGAGGGATTCTGTCCAGCAGGAGTTTGCGCTCTTGGGCACACTTCTTAGGGTGCCCCCAGACGTCACAGCTGCAACTCTGTGGTGCCAACCAGGCCCAGGGCCCTGGCTTCTTCTGGAGTCAGGCCGCTCTTGAGGGTCCTTCGCACTGCAGCAGCACCCGCAGATCACAAAGGGATGAGAAGACAGGGAGGTGTTAGCAGCCAGCACGTGGTGATCCACTGCCCCCCCACGCTCCCCAAGGACCCCCCCAGGATAGTCACAGGGTTCACTCTGTGAAGCTCAGCCCCATCCTGCTCCTGCTGAAATGCCTGCCCAACTATCTGCCAGGGCAGGGCAAATTCTGGGGCCGCAAGAGGCTGACCTGAAGAGCCAAGTGGAGGGACTGACCTTGTAAGAGGAGAGAAAGGAAGCCCACCCTTGTAAGCGTTCTGAGAAATGGGTGCAATAGTAAAGTACAGACAGCATGTGGAGAGCTCAGCCTCTGGCTAGCACAAGGAGGGCGTCAGCGCTGGAACAGTCCTTACAGAACATAGGGGAATGCAAGTTCCAATAATTGCAAACTAGGTCAGATAACCCCACAAATCTGCAGGATGAGCACTGATTTGGGGGACCTGGCCTTGCAGAGCAAGGTGTTAACAAAACTGGGCAAGGGGCAGCAGTCAGGATGAATCTCTACGAGCATTGTGGGTCTTAGTCTCAACTCATCAGACGGCCTCTGGAGGCAATAACTAGTGACTCCTCATGGACTGGATGCTAAGGAGCAAATGGCCAAACTGCTGACTGGATTTGGTAGATGTTTTCTGTGAAATACACAAGGCCCAAGAAGGACCAACGACACTCTCCTCTGGGACTTACAACTGGCAGGTGGAGGAATGCTCATATGTGACTAAGAATTGGCTTATGTTTAGCTTGGCATTATGGGTTTTCCCATTGTTTAGTGCTGATCAATTCTGACATGAAAATAAAGGCTGGATAAGGATGAATGAGGAGGCCGCTGTCCCTTCCAAGACAAGTCCTCTCATTTGAAAGGTTGCCTAATTACATTTCCCTTAATTTATAACTTGTATTTGGCCTACTTTCCACATAAGGCCATAGGGAGTTTGGGGTATTAGCTCTGTTTTCAGAAGAGATGTGTTATGGATGTACCTTCCACCCTAAATCCTAAATCAGCCAGGGGACCTGTGATGAGCAGGACAGGATCAGGTGTGGAGACGATCAGAATGTGGAGACGATCAGATGTGGAGACGATCAGAATGTGGAGACGATCAGAATGTGGAGACGATCAGAATGTGGAGATGATCAGAATGTGGAGATCAGATGTGGAGATGATCAGAATGTGGAGACGATCAGAATGTGGAGATCAGATGTGGAGACGATCAGATGTGGAGACGATCAGAATGTGGAGATCAGATGTGGAGATGATCAGATATGGAGATGATCAGATGTGGAGATGATCAGATGTGGAGATGATCAGAATGTGGAGATGATCAGATATGGAGATGATCAGAATGTGGAGATCAGATGTGGAGATGATCAGATGTGGAGATGATCAGAATGTGGAGATGATCAGATGTGGAGATGATCAGAATGTGGAGATGATCAGAATGTGGAGATGATCAGAATGTGGAGATGATCAGATGTGGAGATGATCAGATGTGGAGATCAGATGAGGAGATGATCAGAATGTGGAGATCAGATGAGGAGATGATCAGAATGTGGAGATCAGATGTGGAGATGATCAGATGAGGAGATGATCAGAATGTGGAGATCAGATGTGGAGATGATCAGAATGTGGAGATGATCAGAATGTGGAGATGATCAGAATGTAGAGATGATCAGATGTGGAGATGATCAGAATGTGGAGATGATCAGATGTGGAGATGATCAGATGTGGAGATGATCAGAATGTGGAGATCAGATGAGGAGATGATCAGAATGTGGAGATCAGATGTGGAGATGATCAGAATGTGGAGAAAGTAAAGCTCACCCCAGTGTCTTCCCATCTTCCCGTGCCAGACCCAACTCCCCTCACCCCTGCGTGGCCTGCATCCTCCCTCTCAGGGGGAGGCCTCAGATGATACGGACGCCAGGATTCCAGCCCATGTGTCTGCAAGCAACACCCCATATTCCATGCTTTCCTGTCCTCCCTTAAGCAAAAGCCCACTCAACCTGTGGACAAAGGATCTGAAGAGATCTGGTAGAATGCACAGGGTCTAAATATCTATGAATCAATGGTTTCTTCTCTCCTGGGAATTAGCACTTTGAACAGGGTTCAACGCCTAACCCATCAATTGGTCAATCAACAAATACTTTATGGAGAACCTATTATGTGCTCGGGACCTAAAGAATCGAAACACTGCTGGAGGACTCACACACCTCAAGTGTGGATTTGACACAAACAGAGACACAAAGATCTATGCTGAGGGTTACCCTCAAATCCTGCCACCACACACGACCATATTTTCAAGCTTCGCTCTGGGCCCCCAGCCATCCGTCTGCAGCCTCCTCCTGCACTGGCTCTCCCTCTCCCCACCCTTGGCCCCTGGGCTCCAGACTGTCTCACTGGTCCAGACAAAATGTTTGGCTCCAGAGCCTTGGCTGGAGGCAGATTGCATTTAACTGAGTAATGGAATTTGTTCTATGGGGCAGCAATAAAAATACTAGTTTGTAATAACCTTTTATGTTCTTTAAACACTCCTTCAAGTGTTTGTTAAAGAAAGATAATTTTAATGGCAGAAAATAAGATAAAATGCTTCTCATTCTTGACAAGGACTGCCAAGACCTCTCTTCCAAGACACAAAATTTGGCTTGAAGAAGACCATGCTCCACGAGCAGGGCGTCTTGAACTTCATTAGGCACAGAAGGTGGCATGGACATGAGTCTATGAACTCTAATCACTGAGCCTTTAGGTATATGTGCTTGGCCAGATGACTACAGAAGTCTTCCCGAACTGATGGGCATTTCACAGGAGGGCATTTAAAGACACTTCCTTAACACCTGGTCACGCATTTGCTTTAGTCCTATAACTGTGGTGTTCAGTTCAGTTCATGTAAATACTTGAATAAGGACTCTGGCACCTTGTAGGATGTGCAATAATCTCACTGATACGGGCACTGGGCCAGCCTCTTTGGGGCAGGCAGAGAATAGAACCAAGCTTAATGGTGCTGCTTTGGCCCCACTGCCTGACTGCGCAGAGATGTGCTCTCAGCCTCGTAGGCTCCTCTTAGTTTTGAGGGGCCACACCCCTTGGGGTCCTCCCTTGCCCCTTCTGCCTGGGCTCAGGTGTTCTCTGCTGCGGAGGAAAAAGCCAGCATAGGCCAGGTCTCTTTGCTCGCCAGGTGTGTCCCTAAAAAGGAATTCATAGAAAAACCTGCCCCATTAATGGAATCCGACTTTCTGTGGGCCTTCGTGGCAACTGAGAAATTCTCTCATGTTAAATACAACCACCCCGTCATAAACATATGTATATAGTAATATACATGTACATGTAATATACATATAGAAAGTAATATAGGAACTCCCCAAAGACCTTAAGAATCTGAACCCATTCTTTGTTAAAAAGTCACATTATCACTTGAAAAGACATGCGAAATGAAGATGATTGTTGAAATCGGCTTTGCGCTCCTGTTCAAATTATGCATACGAAGGGCCTCTTTGGGTATCCATTCATCCATCTGCCTGCTCATCAATTCGTTTGTTCATTCATTCATTTATTCATTCACTCACTCAGCAAAGGTTACTCGCACCTCTACCCTGAGCCAAGTGTTGTGATCAGGGAGGCAGGGGACCGACAGGGACACAGTAGGAGGAGAAAGGCTCAGGGTAGCATACCCTGGCTGGAGAGGGTGTTGGCTCTCACTCAGTTTCTGGAAAGCAACAAAGGACTGGGACATAAGAAAAAGAGGGGGGCGCCTGTGTGGCTCAGTCGGTTAAGCATCTGCCTTCAGCTCAGGTCATGATCCCAGGGTCCTGGGATCGAGTCCTACATCGGGCTCTCTGCTCCTTGGGAGCCTGCTTCTCCCTCTGCCCCACCCCCCCGTCTCTCATGAATAAATAAAATCTTTAAAAAAAAAAAAAAAGGAAAAAGAGGGGACCAGCAAATGGGCTGGCAGGATATGGAACTTGTACCATAGAAACAAGTCATCAAACGGGGATTTCTCCAGTCCTAGAGTGGGGGCGGGGTGCTGCCGTATGTCTGATAAGATAACGTCTGGGCCCCTCTCTGCTCCCCACTCCTGCTTCCCGCTTGAACACTCTGGCTACGGCGTAGCTGCTCCCCAGCCTGTCACCTGTGCCCACCTCCCCACCCTGCACCGCTTAACACAGAACAGCCCGTGCAAATGTTTGTCCCTGTGTGCCTTGCAGCTCTTCCCGGAGATGGCACGGGTCACTTTGCCGGCACCAGCAGCCACTTTCTGGCCCAGGCCCTGGTGACAGCTCTCACAAGTGGGATCAGACACAGGAGAGCCTCAGCTGTCAACATGCAGCATAGCGGCATCTGGGGACTCAGGGAAAAACCGCAAGTTCTTTTTCTCTCCCTGCCCCCAGAATTGAAAAATATTTTGATCCTACAAAAAGCTCTCAGGTGGCTCTTTGCTAAAAATGAGCTGAATCTGAGAATAACAGTGATGGCAGCCTCCATTTACTGAGGGTTAACCTGGATGATTCCATTTATTCTCTATGGAAACCCTATGAGAACAGTACTGTTATTATTTCTCCAGCAAGTGAGCAGACAGCACAGAGAGATCAAGTCCCTGGCCCGAGGGCACACAGGAAATGGTCCACAGAAGGATTTAAGGCAGGACATGTGAGACACAGCCTACCCTGGAAACGGCAGGACATGTTCCCACCATCTTTCATACCTGTGGGACATCCACTGGGTTTTACTTCCATATGACAGAAATCTATTTGCACTCTTTCACCTTTAGATCACTGATAGTTTTTGTCTCTTTTGCACAGAATGCCAAACAATTTGGAAATAAGTGAGCTTTTTTGTAATCCCTAAGATTCAGCTAAAGATTTTCTACCACGTATACAAAGAGTAGTGTGTCTGGGACTACGGGGGCTAATATCAGAACTTCAAGAGGTCTTAAATGTATGTACCAGGTGGCTGGGAAGTAACAAGACTGCTGCTATTTATTCATGCCTTGTTTCTTGAGGGACCTGTCCACTAAATGGAGCCAAAATGGCAGGTTCAGTCATGCTTCTTTGGACTTAAATACAGGGACCTGTTTTAAGCTCTATCACAATTACTGATTCCATATTAGACTTTCTGAAGGTTGGTCCATTTTGTTCTGTCAATGTCGATTATCTAACCACCTGAGTTCTTTTTCTTGTTTCCACCCTCCATCTTGTTTTTCCTCATAAATCTGTCTATTAGAAGCAGAGGTTTCCCAAATTGACAGGCATTCTACAAAATAACTGACCAGTACTTTTCAAAAGTGTCAAGCTCTTAAAATGTCCTCCACACATCGGAGGAGGCATGTCGTCTCAATGCAATGGAACAGCCTGAGGAGGGTAGTGGAACAGAAAGAGGGCATCCATAGACATACTGGTGAAACCTGAATCCAGCCTCTAGTTCAGTTAATTGTATTGTACTGAGGTTAATTTCTTAGTTTCAATAAATTGTCCTAGGGTATGCAGGGTGTTAACATTAGAGGAAGCTGGGTGAAGGATACAAGGCATGTGTACTCTTTTTGCAACTTGTTTGTACATCAAACTCTTTCAAAATAAAAAGTAAACACTGACGACGACAACAACAACAAAATCCAGCACAATAACAAGAAGTAAAGGTTCCCAAACCTGGTTGATTTGAATTCAGCTTCAGACTCAGCCCAGATGCACTGAACTCAAGTCTCTACGAGAGGCCCACGCACTACATTTTAACCTTCCCTAGGAGATTCCGATGGCCAGTGAGGCTTGGGGTCGCAACTTAAATCACTGCCACCTGACTGAGATGCAGAGAAGGGCAGGCCCTCAGGAAGGCGATGGCCTTCATGATGACAGGGCTGAAGGCTCTGAGTTCTGTCTAACCCAGGAGTAAGTTCACCCATGAGGAGACAGCGTTTGGAGATACTTACGGCAGCAGGTGCTTTCTAGAGCCAGTGGTCTGGCCACGGTCTTGGCTCTGCCGACCTGCCTCTGCCTAGCCCGTGGCTACATTCGCATCTTAGGACCCCACAATAATCTCTGTCGCTCTTAGGCAGGCCCTGAACAGAAAGTAGTTCAGAAGCAAGAGCAGACTGCCTCATAGGAGTTGTGCTATGGGTGAGGGAAGGGAGACGTGAAATAAGTTCTCTCCATTGTTTCTGGGAGAGCCTACACAAACTTGGGGCATTCTGCAGCAAGAAGGAAGGGGGCTTCAAGATTCACAGACTCCTGAGTTGTCAACATTATTTCCCGGGCAGGACAAAACCGCTTTCTCCCTCTCCAGATGACATCAGCGTGGCAGTTCTCCATCGGAGATGTAGGCAGAACCAGACAAGTACCATGCGGACAACCCAGCCTTCGGTGTACAGCTACAAGCCCACTCAACCAGCAGCCTGGGGGTACAGGAGAGGTGAAGCTGGGTCTGGTCTAATCTCCGCGGGCCGAGTCAGCTGAGTGCCCGTAGCAGAGTAGACTGCTGGGTAGATGTGATTTCTGTGCATGGGCTCTCGTGTGACTTTGGCTTCACATTCCCCCCTGCCTGGGGTCCCGTGGGCAGCAGTGTGACAGAGCCGGGGAGGGAGGATGGTGGGAACCTGTCAGAGAGGTACCTCACTCAGTGCTCACAACTGCCTGGGAGGGGGCACTTCTGGCCTCACTGGATGGCAGCGGACGGAGGCTGAGTGGGGCCGAGTGAGTGTAGAGGGACCCCATCTCCTTCTCTGTTGTATGAATGGGCACATTCCACACATGGAAATGGATTCCATTTGAACTGGGCAGCAAAGGCAATGAAATACCCTATCTTCACGTCGGGAAGATGCATGGCACTTTCCAAAGGCCCCTAACAGGAACCCTCTCTGCTTTGCTTTTGGAGCAGCTCTCACCAGCTGGACAGACAGACTTCCAGGTTCCTCTTTTCACTGATCCTCCCTCCTCTTGAATCTCCAACTCTGAGCCAAATGGGCGCCTGGCACCCAGACTTGGGGGGAGACACACAAGCCATCCTCTCCTTTTTCAGTGTGCTAGTTCCCAGTATGGGAGGGTGATCTGTCTGAACATGAAACCAGAGAGCCATCCAACAGAGTAAAATATTTCCAGACTCTTCCTGCATCTGCCTCTTTGACCCGAAGCTTCTAGCTGAGCTTGCGGCATCAAGAGTCCTGACCTCTGGCCCGGCCTACATACACCCTAACGTTGGACCTGCCTTCAGGGCCTGGGTGATGTGGGGTCTGTTGGCCGTTCGGACAGCACCTCCTCTTGTTCAGGCCCGATTTCTCTTCCAAGTTCCCAGACTCTGATTATGCCCTCCATTCCACCCCCACCCCGCACATTCCTTCAAGTCTCTTTCCTGCGTCTGTCCATCCCCACCTCTGAGACGCCCCCAACACAGAGCAAAGGTTGAAAAAGCCTTCCTCACTTCCTGCTCTCGCTTTTCTAGAGAGAAGGCCTTAAAACCACCAGAGGCTTAAAGGAGGCCACGAGAAATCAGAGAGCCACGGTCAGCTCCATCCTGTTCTGTCACCCCCTCCTTTAGCCTGGAGGAGACACTGATGGTGGCACCCCTCCCACAAGGCACGCACCCTCCTGCGGGCCCTCTACAAGGCAGCGACTCTCCACGCGCTTCCGGGAAGAGACTGTCGGTCCTCTCTTGGGCTTCTTTTTGTCCTGTCCCATGGCCTAGACACATCTTTAGAGGAAGGTCAGTCCCCCTGTAATGAACTCTAAGAATAATCAGGGGCTGAGTAACTAGGAATGAGGTTGTTGCGAAGAAGACAAAAGTTTGAGAAATTTTGGTCCTCTCCACTAACATCTTATTTGACTATATTTGCAAGAGCATGGGTTTTCAAGCCTCTGTTTTATTGCCATTGTTAGCTTGCCCTATGAAAGAATATAAAATTGATTCATAGTTGGTAAGCAAAAACTATTTAAACACCACTCAGGGAAGTTTTTCTTAATGGGATTAATGGGAAAATTGCTGAGTATTTCCAAATATCACTTTGGAGAAGTAGAGACAAGTGAACGAAGTTGTGTACTAATCAGATCCAGGGCTGGATCTAATATTTTGTGAGACATATCTCCCGTTTTCCCTAAAACAAATTCAATAATTTTTCAGATCTGATGGTCTTCTTTCTCCGTTAAATTCTACTTAACAGACAGTGTGGTTACATCCCTCAAAATTCTGTAAAAGAAATAAGATTTTAGTTACATCAAATCAATGTGAGCTATGTCACATGCCCTTTGAGAGGGATGTTGAAGCTTTAGGATGCAATGGGGAGGCCGTCATGGTGGGAGTGGGGTATTGGGGGTTAGGGTATCAGATCAAATCAAGGTTCTGTGCTCCTTCCCCAGCAGTCCCTGGAACTAGACTTCTGGCTCTTTCCACTGAGAAACTGTTCTTATAAGAGTGACCAGTTAAGATCTTAATTAGCTACGAAATTGGCCAGTTTATTTTTAAAGTCACATCAAAGTAATCACATCTTTATAGAAATATAGTTCTGTGCCCAAACTTCATGGGCATGTCACAGGTGGGGCCCAGACCCCCACCTGAGAAGGAAACTCAACAGGAAAATGATATCCAGCCTCTCTCTACTGTGACAAGATCTGGCTCCCCTGGGAAAAGAGAATAGACAGACTATGAGTCCCTAAACCCTGTTCTGTTCTGCGATGGTCTGGGCTGGTGGCCATAAGAGGCCAGCCAGCTGAGCAGAGACTTTCTTCCAAAGATAGGTCCAAGAGAAAAGAACATCGGGGAGCAGCTCCCTCTTCGTACCAGACACCAGGGCCCATTCCTGCAGAATCACACAGGTAAGGGTATTTCAAATGCCATCCAGCTTCAGGATTTTCTAGAGAAGGCCAACATTCAGGACGCCTAAGAGAACAAACAGCCCTGGGACAGAAAAGCTGCCCCGATATGATGAAAAGAGAAACCTATATAAGAAAAAACCAAGAACCTCCCAGAAGGTTCTCTCTCAGTCTGATCCACCAGCCGATCAGAGAACCTTGGCTAGAATCAGGGGCAGCCGCATGAGAGTGCATTGGATCCACCATTTCACAGGCTAAAAATCAACTGGACAAGTCAAAACACTTTACTTAATGAGACCCGAATTGTCACCAGCTGGAAAAGCAAAACTGAGCCATGGTAACCTGCGAATCGATTAAGATGCCTTGCCTGTGTCCCCACCGGCTGCATATTTCAAGCTTTAGCAGGACATTTGGCGTGCGCAGTCCTAGTCACCAGCATCAAACACAAAAGCAGACATTTAATTATCTTGGAGAATTCTCAAGCGGCTAGGAGGTCGTAAATTTCTAGGTTATGGGATGGATTCTGTTTGGTTTCCTGCAATAGCTGGACTATTACTGTCTTTAGCCAAATGAGTGATGGCCCAAATACGGTGGTTATTCATTACCCACTTGCCTCATCACGGCCATTAAACAATCAAATCAAATACAACATTGTTTGAGGGGGAGGCCCAAACCACGGAACTTCGCATCGATTCTGCAGATTTTTTTTTTTTTTCTTATTCCTTTAACCTCTTGCAAGAAAGCTGGAGTTTATCATCCCTCTTAAACAGAAATCAAAGTAACTTTGATCCGTGTTAAATTTCTGTTGATGGTGCCATTACTAATAAATTAAGCCTGTTACAGATAAACACTTACATACATGCAGGGCTGTATTTGTTGTAGTAACTGCATCACAGAATAAAATGTGTTTGGCTGAATAAAAAGAATATACGGCTGTTTTGCATAAGATTGGAATGGAAACGATACCACAGGAAATTTAGTTTATATCAACCACAAAAACAGGCAAACTATCTCCCTGGCCAGATTGAAGAGGAAAATTAATTATGACTGTGTTATTGTTCCCAGTGACATTATGTGTCTCTCTAAGAATCTGGTTCTCTCTAGACCAGAGGACAGGGCCTACACTCTTTGCCAACACAGGCATATAACCTGGGGGAGGAGCACATACCCTCGGCCTCGGGGGACTGGCCAGCTCACTGCCTCATGCGGTCTCCCTTTGTGAGGGCTCTGGCCCCACATGGCCCACCTTCCGTAAGGGCATCCCCTGCCCTTGGGCTCTGCAGCTCAAACCCTGAACCCCTCCTGTGTGAATCTCAAAGGTGGCACCAAAGAGAGTCTGAGTTCTTACTGAACTCCCGCCTACCTGGAGTCACTCTCCTTTCACTTTTTGGAGCCAGTCTAGGCAGAGGTAACCAGGCCTCCTTCTTGTGATGGTCATAAATCCCTATGCCCCTCACCATCCCTGATTCCTGAAGGCAGAGTCGGGCGAGACTCAAGCTGGTCTCCTGAGCTGAGTGATGCAGCGTCAGGGCCAAAGGCTGGGGGCTGAGCTTTTTCCTAAAACACGCGAGGGTCATGGCTAGTGCAGACACATGTCAAAGGATACAGAGGAACCCCGTTTCTCTATGGAGAGCAGCCCCTTTGAAAGCAAGCATGGTGCCCACAGAGGCAGTCCCACGCCCATCATTCCGCGGGCAGAAGCAGGCTCAGACAAAGGGGAAAATCAGTCCCTTTGATTTAGTGGAATTCTCTGGTTGGTAGCAAAAGAAGCAAAACCAAACTGGTCAACCTAGATTAACGTTAAGAATGCTAAGCACTCTAACGACCATAAAATCATTGGTTTTCACCTTCGACATTTTTGTGAGCAGCAGTGAATCCCTTGGGGACCCATCTTCAGCTAGAAAGTGGTCCCCGCTGCAGAAATATGGCCTCAGCAAAGCATCTGGGGCCGTGCTTGGCAATGGCCCCCCTGTACCCACCAGTGCACGCCAGGGATATGTAAGGGTCGTTCGGACCTTCCTGGGAACAGTAAAAATGGAGGGAGGCCTGACCAGAAGCGGCAAATATACTGGGCAGGTGTGCCCGCAGCCCCCTCCCCCACAGTGGCAGTGTTGGTTGTCAACCAGGAAACCTTTCATTGCTGAGCTCGGGTGGGCCCTCCAGGCATCACTGACAACTGACTGGAGCCGGCCTCTGGGTGTCTGCCCTTCCCAGGGCATATAGAACAGGAGCTCCCTGCAGGGCAAGGCCCTCACCCTAGCTCCAAGGCACTTACGAGACTTCCGGTTGGCCCGGGAGCGCTTCCTCTCCCGAGGCACCACCCGCTGACTGGGCACCTGTGTGGCCGACTTGACGATGCGATCCATGATCTCATCGGCTGCATCATCTGTGACGTTAGAGGAGTCATCGGTTCCCATTGTCCAGGAACTAGTGGATCCTGAAGAATTAAACAACCAGAGAACAGGAACACACTAGAGAAAATGTCAACGCTGCTCTTCTGAGCACAGAGCTCTGTCAGCAACAGATCATAGCCTTGGCCAGAGCGAGAACGTCAGCCTGCCAGATCCGGGGGTACTCACCTGTCCCCCACTGTGACCTTGACCGCTACTCCCACTCATGCGCACTTGGAGCATTTACCTAATACTACCTTGTGACACAGCTGCTGAAGGCCTCCACCTGATAGGCCCCGTGATCGTGGGAGGGCGGACATCACATCACAGAGCACATCACAGATACTCGGTGATGGACACCCAGTAATGTCCAGAGATACGTGTTAATTCAGCTCTCTGTCCATGGCTGTCTAGGCCTAGGGAATGTCAACTAACCTTAACATCTCTTCTAGTTAAATAAAAATCATGGATTTTGTCATGGTTTATCTTTGGATTACTTAATCTTTTTTTTTTAAGGAACTTTATTTTAGTTTTTTAAGGTTTATTTATTTTTAGAGAGAGCTAGTGCAAGCGAGTGCACCATGTCGGTGGGGGGGCAGAGGGAGAGAGAGAGAGAAGCTCAAGCAGACTCCCTGCTGAGCGCAGAGCCCAACACAGAGCTTGATCTGAGGACCCTGAGATCATGACCTGAGCCGAAATCAAGAGTCAACTGCTTAACTGACTGAGCCACCCTGGATTACTTAACCTTTAAAAATCATAACAGGAACGGCACCTGGTTGGTTCAGTTGGTTAAGCATCTGCCTTCAGCTCAGGTCATGATCCCAGGGTCCTGGGGTAGAGCCCTGAGTTGGGTTCCCCGCTCAGCAGGGAGTCTGCTGCTGTGCATGCGTGCATGCGCTTTCTCTCTCTCTCTCTCTCTGTCAAATAAATAAAATACTTAAAAAATCAAAACAGGATTACCTTCTTCAACTAGCAAAGCAGGAACAGACATAAATTTTTCTTTGCTTCTTGACTAGAAAAGTACATTTATAAATAATTGTCTATTAAGACAGAGCAGGTCTAAGTCTGGCATAAAAGCATCTGCCTATAGACAAACAAGAAGAAAGCACCATGAAGACATGAGCTCCCAAGTATCAAGAACGTGCCTTCGTGATAAATCAACTTCCTTGTGAAATCTCTTCTATAAGATGGGAAATATGCTTCTGTAAGAAGAAAGACATGCAATGCGCTCAAAATCGTGAATTTCCTCCACATACACGGTCCTTTGTAATAAACATACAACTTCAGAAGCCTGTAGGTGGGTGTTCTCAGACTCTGCCTATGGGACACAGGTATTTGGAGCCTAAGGTCCAGCTGAAGAACAGTCAGCTTTTCACCAACCACAGGCCAGAAATGTTAGTAAACATGTACCTTACATTCTCGAGTTCTATTCCCATACTAATTTTGAAAAGCTTTTGGCATTTGGATATTGACGGCAATAGTTGGGAATAGTGGCTCACAGTTCAGTAGATTGTGATTTTTGTGGACATGTGTTTGTGGTTGAAATTTTACAGTAAATACGTAATATGCTATAATTTAGTCCTAATTTCTGCCAGTAAAATGCACATTGCTGAATTGCATACATAAATGATTCACACTTTGCCAGAGGAGTAGCAGGATTCCTGGGGCTCCACCACGTGCATGTATCTATAGGTCAGTATGTTTTCTAATGACAACGTTTGTTGTTATTGTTGATGTTATTTTAAACATTTGTTGTATGAATGGGAGCAGAGCTACAGCACTGGCATATAAAAAAACAGTAAATTGTATTTTTTCTGCTTATGCCCAAGGGCACTTGATCTACTTGTTTCCATCCAATTAGATCTTTCAGCATCATAAAACCCTTTAAAAATAGGCTTCTCTCAGAAAGGAATTTTTGAAATGGCTGAACTTTCCTGCATTCTCAGGATGGGCCAGGTGGTCTAACTGGAGGGAGGAGGCCTCCACTGGCATAGCTCTTACACTGGGACCCTTCTGCACTTCTGAAGAGTGGTCTTCCTCAGATCAGACAGGGCAATCAATAGTACAATTGTGTTTTGCCCAGCAATTTCCTCCTTTCCCTTTTTACCTACTGATTTGTAATTCCGTGTCTCATTTTAAAATGCCAAGCTACCCTTCCAAAAACACGCGTTTTAATCAACTGTATTTGCTCATGATACATTTTCAGAGCACTGGGCCAAAAATGAAGGCATCATCTGATCTTCCTACTAAGGATGACCTCTTCTTCCCATCCTAGACATCCTGAGGTGTCTGCTTGCACTGTAATGTGCCAGGAGAGGCTTCAGAGGGATGTGTTGCCATATGTTCAGGATTGCCAGACTTGGTTTTGTGATGATGTCATTCTTTTATGACCTCAGTCCTGGTTCTGCTTTTTTATCTCCCCCCACCTTTGGTTACTTTCCTGCCTGGTAACTGTCTATATGCATTCTTTCTGGTCATGTATAGGATTTTTTTCCCTGGAAACTTGTACCCACATATAACATCAGGGAAACACTGTCCATACTTTTTGCAGACCCCCAAGAGGCTCACAACAGTCTCCCAAGTGTTAGCAAGACATTTCTTTTCTTTTTTTTTAAGATTTATTTATTTATTCATCTTAGAGAAAGAGAGAGTGTGTGCGGGTGCGTGTGAGTGGGGCAGGGGGGAACGCAGAGGGAGAGGGAGAGAATCTCAAGCAGACTCCCCCGCTGAGTGTGGAGCCCAACACGGGGCTCGATCTCATGACCCTGAGATCATGACCTGAACCGAAATCAAGCGTCGGATGCCTAACCGACTGAGCCACCCAGGCACCCCTCAAGACATTTATATATACTGAGATGTGGTAGAAGGAATGAAGCATTATAGACTGATAGCACCATATCACTTTATTTTGACTTCATTTTTAAAAATATGTAAATCGATAATGTACACTTGTTGAATTACAATGTTGCACACCTGCAACTAATGTAACATTGTGTGTCAACTATACTGCATTTTTAAAAAAATGTAAATTACAGTTTGAAAGAAAACACTGTAATTTATTTTTTCCCTTAAAAATCTGACCTAAAGTAATAGTCTAAAAGGGGAATAATTATATCAAAAAAGAGATTTTAATGTAATAAAAGTTTGCCTGTGGTTCTGGAAGAATTTCCCTGGATACAGACTTCCCTCTTGGCAGTTTGAAGATGTCATTCCGCTTTCGTCTGACTTCCATAGCTTCTGATAACAGTGAGCCCTCATTCTGATGTTTGTATCTTAGAAGGTAATTTATCTTTTCCATCTGACTTTTTAAAAGATTTTATCTTCATCATTGGTTTCTAGCAGTCTACCTACATTACACCTAGGCATGGTTTTCTTTTTATTTATTCTCCTTGGATTTGCTAAGTTTCTTAAATATGTGGGTTGATATATATCACCAGCACTGGGAGATTCTCAGACATTAGCTCTTCAGTTAATGCTGCTTCTCCTTCTCCTTCTGCTGCTCCAATTACACACAGGTGAGACCATTTGATTGTGCACCTCCCACCTTACATTTTATTCTGTTCTGTCCATTTCTTCATTATGCTTCACTTTGTACATTTTCTAATAACTTGTCTTTGAATTCACTAATCCTTTCCTTTGCTGGGACAAGTCTGCTCTTAAACCCACACAAGGAGTTCCTTATTTCGGCTATTTCTTTTGCAGTTCTTGAATGTCCATTTGTTTTATTTTTAAGATTAAGTTCCAATTTGCTGTTGAAATGATACACCTTTTAATCAATTTGTCTATATTTTCCTTTACATCTTTTAACATTTGTAATGGTTAAAACTTGGCTGCAAATTTCAACATCTGGACCACCTGCCTCCTGGTGGAGGGAGGCAGCCCTTCTTCTGTCATCTTAACTGCCTATCAAAGTAAAAACTCCGCTAAAAGGTACAGACAGAATCCAACATTAAGAAGCAAAGGAAGGAACTAGAGTGGTATTGAACTCACCTGAGTTGAGAAACAAAAGAAAAGAAGAAAAACATCTGGTAATTTCATAAAAAGCCTGAAGTGCAGCTCCACTAGGGAATTCCACATAAACCTTAGGGATCTGGAACACTGCCTGGAAGCCCTTTCAAGACTCCTCCATAGATGGCAGCTTGTGGTCCTTGGGTTGATAAGAAGTTCCAAGGAACTACATTCACCACGTAACCCACTCTCTTCTAAAGAAAACTTGAAACTACATTTATTTTTTCTTTTATGTTGAAGTTATTATTACTATCATTCTTTGTTTATATTTAACAGAGTTGACAACAGCAAAATTCCAAAAGCCCTGGTCGGTCTGCAAAGGCAGTTAGAAGTCACTGAAGGGCCTTCTCAGGGGTTTCTCCAGCTTGCAGCTCGACATTCCAGCTGCCCGCCATCTCGTGAGTCTGAATGTTCTCCCGAGCCTGGGACAATGCCTGATGGGCACTGCATGAGCTCATTGTTTTACCGAGTTTCTGTGATAGGTAAGCTAACCCACAACCCAGTTTACCAGGCCTGTTCTCTTTGGTCAGCCAGTATAGTGACTACCAGAACCACTGTCACATGCCAGAGCATGACAGCTTAGACAGTAAGTGGTACACCTTCTTCTAGCTCTGCACATAGCACGTGCTAAGCAAACACCGAGAGGAGAAAGCCTGTCCTCCAGAAGTTCGTCCTCTTTAGTGATAAAGTCTGTAATCTTGAGGCAGCCTGAACTGGGAGCTCAGGAGTCCATGGGAGGAAGGAGTGGCCCTCTGAATTGAGGAGTATGGAGGAGGAGGTGGATTCTGGAGGTGAATGGGGGCTGGGCCGGCAAAGAAAAGGGGACAGCATGAATAGCAGAGGGGGCTCAGGGAGACACGGGGTGCAGAGAAGGGTGGTGCCCATAACATGGGGGCGAGTGAGTGCCAAGTGTGGGAGACAGGCTGGGACCAGACTGCAGGGGGCCCCCAGAGACAGCCTGAATAGCGTGGGCTGTGTGTTGCAGGCAGTACGGAACCTGAAGAGGGACATTCATGTGCTGTCAGGCTGGATCGGGGAACACCACTAAACATTCTCAGGTGAAAAATGCACCTTAACTCTCAATTAAAGTAAAATATCCCTTCCAAGTTATGAAACAAACCTAGAAACTCTTATCTGTCTTTAGCACCTTTAGTTTTCATTTCTTCCTTGCCTCTAAAGATTTAAAAAGGCAAAAAGGGGACGATGCTTGAATCCAGCAAATTTTCCCTACACAGGGCCAGCCAGTGAAAACCTGAGGCTCTACGGGCCCCTCAGTCTCTGCCCCAACCACTCAACTCTGCCACGCCTGGCTGTGTTCCAGTGAAAACCTCATTTACAACATAGGTGGCTGGCTGAATTGGGCCCGGGGCCATGGCTTGCTGACCCCTGCTTTAACCCATGAGGGTCCATTCATAATCATATCTCTTCTTGTGTGAATGAAGTTACACTTATGGGAGCGCCGTGTGGTTTGGAGATAAGTACTACAGTGAGTCCCAGAGATATGAGTGAAGGCAAGGGTCTATGGCAGCATGGGCAGCCCTCAGCAGATACTGCCTGGGCACAGTCACCTGCACTGCCATGACGGGGACGGGACCAGACAGGGAAGCCGCCCCCCCACCCCGCCCCCAGCGCCCTCCGGCCAGGAGTCACCTCGGCTTGCTCGGCTGCGGGTGCGGACGCCCAGCACCGGGGTGGTGTCTTCCATGGCAGGTGACGAGGTCTTCAGCACAGCCTTCATGTTCTCATGCTCCGTGGCGTCCTCCGCGTAGCTCAGGCCCTGCGGCTGGCTCAGGGGTGCTGGAGGGCTGCCAGAGAACTTGCCAGACTGCAAGACCAAAGGAGGGGTTAGGGTGGGAGATGACTCCCCCAAAAACCAACTTCCGTTGAGGAAAACCTTTCTTGTTTATGTGCATTCCGCAGACATATTCCCTACGGTGGTCCCTAAGGTTGTGCATGGGCCAGTGACAAACATCCATGGGGACAGGAAGTTCTCTTATCAGAAAGAACAGCGCTGGTCCCAGAAGGCCCACAGCCATCCCTCCACTGCAGTGGCTCTCCTGACTCACTGCAGTACCTGCAGCGGGTGCCTGCTAGGGGCAAATGACATCAACCCGGGGAACAACTCGGAAAGCCCATCTGTTTCTAACACCAAAGCCCTGATAGGAGAATTAAAATACGCCCAGTTAATCAAATGTATTGAGGTTTTTTTTTTTTTCATTTAGCACCATAGAGCAGTTAAAATTTTCTTATAGATCACTTAGGATGTTAGCATTTAAAAAGTGGGATTCACTCACAGAATCCTACTATGGTAAGCACTGGGAAGCATCTTTCCAGAGCTAGCCCCATCCCTTGACAGAGAAGGAAATTGAAGCTCTCCAAGATTCAGTGACTTGCCAAAGGCCCCAAGGGAATCAATTGCAGGGCCCAGACCAGAACAGGACATAGAAATTCATGCTGAAACAGTTTGGCAACACTCATTGCTTCTGGCTGTGTCCAGAAATGGGGTTGCTCATATTCTCTAACTGTAGCTGAGCAAAGAATCAGGGCATATATGTTGTAAAAGAGGTATGCTAGCACAATGGGCCATATGTACACAAGGCCAAAGAGCTGGATGAGAAAGAGAAAGTCAGATTAATGTTTGCAAAGAGCAGTCCCACAGATCCCTGGCTTCCTCTTTTCATCGAGTGTCTCAGCCATGGTAACAGAGCCCAGGCCACATCTGCTTGTACTATCTGCACCTGCTCTCTCATCTTCTGGGGCCAATCGGCCCTGATGTCGTCTCTGGTTCTCCCATCTGCACCAGGGCCAGGAGGAGGAGCCCCTGCCTTCCCACCCCTGCACCCACGAACCCCAATGAATCCGATGGACGCCAGCTGAGAAAAGAGGCACAAGTCAAAGGATGCCCATGAGTGATGACCACTTCCGGGGCCGCTGTCCCACTTCCTCTTTGGTTTTAGGGCTCTTTCCCTGGTTATTCTAGAATCCAGTTCTCATATTTGGGTTGCCAAAAGCCTCAGCCAGGGGGGCAGGAGGGAGGATTCCCTGTCTACTTCCCCAATACGAGGAGAATATCTCCAATATTAGATCAGCTGAACTTGTCAGTCTTGACAGGGCCTGGGACTCAGGGATGGCTTGGAAAATGCAGTTAGCCTTTTGATTCCTGGCATACCCATTATGATGAGAACCCGTGTAAGGAGGTTAGTGATCACACAGAAAACAACCAGAAAACGATCATGCATGGTTTAGAGCACCGGATGGTGCTGAGGCCTCATGCTGCTTATGTTAGGTTAGACTACAGCACGCTTGGGAAGGTCAAGTGTGGCATTCTTCATGTTTATAAACAGTCCTACCTCTACTTCATCCTCTTCATCAGTCTACTCGAGAGGACAGGAAGGGACGGAAAAGACAGAAGGGATTCTTAGAAGGTACAGAAGTTAGCAAAGATGAGATCATCTCCATGTCACACCAAATTCCAAATAAAGAAACTGGCCACCACAACCAGGGTCCACCCTGCTGATGTGGGACCTGCCAGGCCCTGATTGCATAGCCCTCCTGCCCATGTCCAGACATTCCCTCCTCTCAGCCCCAAGGCCAGTTCTGACCAATGTCAGGAGGAATCTGTGCGGCTCCAGACCAACCTCCTGAGGCTGCCCCAGGGCACATAGCCAGCGTACTTGGTGTCCTGAGTACTACAGACCTAACTCCCAGCTCTGTGCCCTGCTCCTCAGCTGGCCACATCCTGTGGAACGTGCCACAGCCTGCCGGTCATCAGGGCCTCTGCAGGTGAACCCGCCTCCACCTGCCTGGTGCTACCTGTCAGCCACCATCCCCCCACCTCATCCCGAGTGCTTGAACCCTCCCTGCCCGGGCTGCCAGGTCTGGGCCTCCATGAATCCTTCCACACACAGGCCAGACAGAACAAGGGCAACAGCTGCCCAAGCAGACTGGGTCCCATTATGCTCTCCTCAGAAACATGAAATTCTGTTCTTTTAAAAATCTTACCTGCCCCTCATGGAGGCTTTCTGAGCAGACATGCCCAACTTTTAATTACCACCAGATAAACTTCTTTAAGTACTTTTTTTTTTAAGATTTTATTTATTTGTTTATTTGGTAGAGAGAGAGACAGCGAGAGAGGGAACACAAGCAGGGGGAGTGGGAGAGGGAGAAGCAGGCTTCCCGCGGAGCAGGGAGCCCGATGTGGGGCTCGATCCCAGGACCCTGGGATCATGACCTGAGCTGAAGGCAGACCCTTAATGACTGAGCCACCCAGGCACCCCATTCTAAGTACCTTTTAAGTAAACACCCCTTTCCTAAAAATGAATTGAGGGGGAAGGTCGTGTCCATCTCTTGGTTTTAGATTAAACACACCCCCAATGTAACCTGTGTTTCTACTGAGGTTACCAGGCCAGGCCTGCAGATCAGACAGACACGAGGTTTTTGAGAATTGACTAAACTTTCAGGATTTGAAATGACAAAATGCTTCCAGTTCATCACATTCCAAACCACCCCCAGGCAAACGGCACTATAGCCAGAGAGGACAGTCCTGCTCTATTTTTTTTTTTTTAAGATTTTATTTATTTACTTGACAGAGAGAGACACAGCGAGAGAGGGAACACAAGCAGGGGGAGTGGGAGAGGGAGAAGCAGGCTTCCCGCTGAGCAGGGAGCCCGATGTGGGGCTCGATCCCAGGACCCTGCGATCATGACCTGAGCTGAGGGCAGACACTTAACAACTGAGCCACCCAGGTGCCTCAGTCCTGCTCTATTTTTATGTCTACCTTAGAGCTTATTTATTTAACCGGGATGGTTGGCATTTTCTCAGCCATCAGCCCATGTGCAGGGTACTACATATACAAAATCTCCAGCCTTCTCGACATCCCCCAAAGGAACTAGCATTCCCTTTTTACAGAAGACAAAGCTGAGGTGACACGCCTGTGAAACTGAAGGAAACATTTAACATTGTCAGGACACCAGAGGGGGAGCCTCACATCTTACTACTGTCATCAGTTGCAGCCACCAACAGGAAGCAGCCTGCCTTATGACCCAAGAGGGATAAAGATTTTCTCCTCACCTAGCAACAGCCCCGCCAATGAGAAACCACTGCCACCAGGACCGCTCACCTTTATCCAAGGGACATGCATTGGAAGCAGCCCCTCCCAATGACCGCTTTGCTCAATAAAGAAATGTTCCTCTCCTTTGTTCTCTGGACTTGCCTATGGTTTTGTCATAGCCTGCGTGTCCCAAATTGCAATTCCTCTGCCATTCCTTAATAATCTCATTTTGCTGCTAAAATAACTGGCTGGTTCATTTTCAACAGAGCTCCCCACCACGCCCTGATGTGGAGGTCCTGAGACTGGCAGTCTGAGTTCTTTTTTTTTTTTTTTTTAAGATTTTATTTATTTATTTGAGAGAGAATGAGATAGAGAGAGAGAGAGAGCATGAGAGGGGGGAGGGTCAGAGGGAGAAGCAGACTCCCCGCTGAGCAAGGAGCCCGACACGGGACTCGATCCCGGGACTCCAGGATCATGACCTGAGCCGAAGGCAGTCGCTTAACCAACTGAGCCACCCAGGCGCCCCGACAGTCTGAGTTCTTGCAGCCCATCTTGAGTATGACAACAGCAGAAAGGGCCACGGTGGTCTTATGCTGCCCTGTCTATGTCACCATTTTGTCTAGAACTAGCTCGGGGCAAAAGGATGAGGAATCCCTTCATTTCTCACTGACTCCTACCTGGGAGGGCCCCCGGATTTTGAGAAAGGAAGCCTTCTGCATTTCAGAAACAGAGAAAGAAGAGAAGGGGCAGGCACACAAGGGCAGATACAGGGCAGACTCCACACGCAGGGCTTTCAGATTTTACCCAGGTTTCAGTGTGTCTAAAACAACAGTTGTTTTTCTAAAATCATCTCTGTTTAATTGCTACCACTTCCACATTCATTTACCCAGCATCTATATTAAAAATGATTTGCCACACAGTTTTCTCGAAAAATCATTTCCAGCTCTAATGTCCAGAGACTCCACCTGTTGCTGGGTTTTGTTTTTAGTGGTTTAAGTTGTGTACATGTGGTTTTCTAACCAGATCATGAGGACATCCTTGGGGTATAAGCTTGTGACTGCGGCGCTGGGCACACCAGGGGAACCTGAGAGTTGGGAAAAGAAGCTCTACACTTTGTCTTGAGTGACAATATCCTAAACTTCCAGTAGATGGCAGTCTCTCTACGTGAATGATGCCACTTTGACCAATGAAAACCAGACTAGGTTGAGGATGAACCCTGAAGCCTGCCCTGTCCACATTTTAATGGGAATTTAAATATTTTTCAGTCAAACTCTAGAAACATTTACCCCTGTTTATAAATAGGCAAGCTGGATGTTTTCAGAGAAGGGCAGAATTTGAAAATTAGTAGGATCTGTAAAAAAAAAAAATCTCAAGAATTTGGCAAGAAATTTTTGTCTTCATAACTATAAACATATTGGGCTTATAGTTTTCACCTGCCAATGTGTCTCACTTCCACAGAAATGAGGAAGCCCCTTTTAAAACTTTTAAAAATAACACCTTGGAATGAAAAGTGGGCCACAGTTTGCCCAGATGGATTCAGTTTGCTTCCTGTTGCTGTCCTCTGGGAGGCTACACATCCTCTGGAACCCAGATTTCAAGAGAGGAGAAGAGAGACTCTCAGCGGGTGGCACTGGCATTCAGAACTGTCAGCGGGCTGTACAAAGGGCCCCTCTGCAGAGAAGTGATCTAAGGGGTGAGAAAATTCCAGGGGAACAAGGAGTCTGGGTGAAGGGATGGTGAGGGGCTGAGTCCCTGGTTGTTCTCAGAAATGCCTTAAAATTACAAAATTTTTAAGATAATGGATCCAGTCTCCACATCCGTCAAGCATGTGGGCAGTAATCACGCACCCTCTGTTTCTCCTACAACATGCACACCCACCTGGAGACAGAAGGCAGAACTGATTTTATTCCTCTCCAAAGAAATCTGCCTGACTTGAGCTCAGTTGAGGCTTGCAACCCTCAGGATGATGGCACTCTCTATCACTTGGACATTTACCCATCCCATTCTCCAAACCACTGAGAGCCAGTGTACTTCTCAGATCCATATACAGATGGGTTAAGTTTCATAAAGACCCACCAGAAAGAGGCACCTGCATGGTAGGTCTTTGTCTCTGGCATCTTCACACATCCCTTTCCCCTCCATTGACAGAGCGTCTCGTGTCTGAATGCCCATGGCACCTGTGGCCTGCAGAGTTTGGGGCTGAGGTGGGAGAAGGGAGCCCAGGAGCAGGGGAAGCATACAAGCGTGCAGCCCTCCACCCCCACCCCCAAGGGGCTGTAGGGAACTCCAGTTGGATTTACTGTTCTGCGGATCTCTCCCCACCTAAATATTCTCTGACCTAAGGGACTGCCAAGAACCCCTCAGGTTATGTCTCTGAGCCACCACATCCGTTATTTCTCAATTCAGATGCCTCAAATGGGTGGTCGATGCATCAACTGACGGGTTGTATAGCATTGTTATAACGATTAAAATCCTGAATCAATTCCTAAATCAGTTTATCTGTCTCCCTAGGATAAGTGGAGTTATCTTCTATATTTTTTTCTTCTGCAAAAAAGCACATCCCAGAGTTTGAAAATGGAATCAAGCCTTTAATGACACCACATCCTACAACACCCCAACATGGGTCAAAATTCCTCCACTAGCCACATACCCTTCATTTACACGTATTTGCCTCACGTCTGTCATATAGCAGATTTTCACTGTAATAGGAGAGGAAGAGTTTAAGAGCACTTTTTAAAAGATGGCATTTTTTTCCAGTCAAAAAAAAAAAAAAAGCACAGCCCCTAAACTGTGGGGGTCGATCTACTTTCACCATAAATGACACAAAGAGATGGAGTTCACGGAACTTACGTCGGTGATCATCTTCCCTCTGGTCTTATTTCTCTCTCTGTGGTTGGCCCGTTTCTGTTTCTGCTGCAAAACCCTTTCCCTGGTGGTACGATACTCCAGTGCAAATTCACTAATGATCCTGCAGAACTTGTTTATGTTCACTTCCCGAATTGCATAAGGTGGGTGACCCATAAAGAGCAAAAAGGAATGGAACCTGCAATGAAAAACCCAAGAGTGGTGATGACTTTGGCTCTAAGGAACAAAAACCAGCTGCCTAAAAACTTTCAGCACGAAACCAATCAGGCAAGCATTGTTCTTCATTCCTGGGGCTCTGGGGTTATAGAATCTTCTTGAGCAAAAAATTCAACCAGAAGTCAAGTTCAACTCACTTTCTCACTGATGGAAGATGTCTAGGTGGTAGGATTTTAAGAGATTAGTTACTGTTTTCTTTTTGCTTATAAGTGTTCTAATGTTTTTCTAAAATGTATGTGCAAAGCTTTTGTAAGAAAAAGGATAAAGCATTATCTTAAAGAAAATACTGCACAAGTTTCTAGGTTATATAAGAATTGAATACGGAATAAAGAAATATAGCTTAGCAATTCTTGAGAACATGCTTTAATGACTACTGGAATAAACACAATCATATGAGTTGTTAACTGATGGTTTGTAAAAATGCTGATTAAGTTTTCTGTGAGTAAATATTCTGAAATATTTTCTTATATTACATACAATTTTTTTTTTGAGAGTGTGCACAAATGAGTGGGGGGAGGGAGGAAGGGCAGAGGGAAAGGGAGAGAGAGAATCCTACAGTCCTATGCAGGCTCCACGCCTGGTATGGAGCTCAACGCGGGGCTCAGTCTCATGACTCTAAGATCATGACCTGAGCTATAATCAAGAGTCAGATGCTTAACAGACTGAGCCACCCAGGCGCCCCACATACAATCTTAATTTTATTAGGAAACACCACACAGCAGCGCAAAATAAATTTCAGCTATTTAACTTTATAAATTAAAAATTATTGGATTTTATTGACTTAAACATTTTGTAAAGGAAATTAAATAAGCAAACATGTACACCATTTCTAGTTATCAGGAAATGAGAAAGAAGATACTAGGAGACAGAGGGACATGTGTATGTAGACCAAACAGTCTTCTATAAATGATCCCACTATTTGTGGACAACTACTTTTGTTTTTGATCATCTAATTTGTACAGTTTGAATAGGGGTTTCTTTTCTTTTTTTTTTTTTCAAGTGAGGGAAATGGGCTTATTCTTTATGTGAAGAATAATAAAGTAAAACATACAACTTGTAAATAAAGGGGCCGAAAAAAGTGCTGTTTAAAGTCAGAAAATGTAGCTAGAACTATAAAACTCTTAGAGGAACACAGACTGTAAGCTTCATGACTTTGGATTAATCAATGATTTCCTTCTTACATGTGACACCAAAACCATCAGCAACCAAAGAAAAAAATAGATAAACTCGACTTGATCAAAATTCAACACTTTGGTGTTTCCAAAGACCACCACCAAGATTGAAAAAACAACCCATGGAATGGGAGAGAATTTGCAAATCATACATCTGATAAGAGATTTGTATCCAGAATATATAAAGAAATCTTACAACCCAACACTAAAAAGACAAAGAAAATATGGACAAAGGATGTGAATAGGCATTTCTCCAAAAAAGATACACAAATAGCCAATAAGTGCATGAAAATTTGCTTCATATCACTAGTCATTAGGGGAATGCAAATCAAAACCACAGACAGTAACAAGTGTTGGTGAGGATGGGGAGAAAGTGGAGCCCTTATACAGCAGCAGGTAGGAACATAAAATGGTTCAGCTGCTATGGAAAAGTCTGGCAGTTCCTAAAAAGTTACTACCTGACATTATAGAGGGGATATAGGATCTATGATCTATGATATGTTAGCACAGGATAGCGTATGCAAGAAAAATCCAGGGGACAATCAATCAGTCTCTTCGCTCTGTTCCATCATCCACTCTTTTCCCCAAGTGTGCCAATGATTATGGGGTCCGGCCCAAGAAGGGGAGGGGTGGAATTTGGGGTACCAGGAAGCCAGTGTGGGTGTCACCTGTCTCCCCATCTCTCCCCCTGGAGTGCCAGCCCCTTGCGGAGTTCTCCGGAGGCCTTCCTGCACTGGCCCGTGTGCGCGAGTGCCTACCACCCTGTGCGTAACGGCCCCACGAGTCTACAGGAGCGAGTGAGCACACCTGTTCAGCCGCGGGGTGGGACGAGGCTGCTGGGGGGTTGCAGCGTGAAAGGAAAGGCGAGTATGCATGTTCAGGCATGCAGAACGAGATGTTCTTAGTCATGCAACGGTTTTGAAAGCTGAGTTTTACCTAAAGAGGATTGTCTAGGTTCTTTTATCTGCCCCTTTACCCAGTGGAGATCCAGTGGAATAACTAAGGGAGGGCCAGACAGGAAGGTGGGTGGCTAGATGTGGGTTCTCATCTCTCTCCAAGGAGGCCCTGGAGTGGAGAGAGGTTTGTTGAGAGGCTAAGAGGTGCTGAGGCCAAGAAGGATTTCTCTCCCACCAGGGGGTCCCTGTGCAAGATAGAGGGTTCCAGGCCCAAACAGAGCACCCCTGGCAGAGTGCAAAGAGCAGCGTGGTTAGATGAGGAAGCAGGAGGGTCCGGCCAGACTCGTCGGGCCTCACGGGATCCTGCGCGGTATACAGTGGGCCCTAGGGAACACAGAGGGTGTGAGCAGAGAGCCCGAGGATCTGAGGAGATGAGTGGAGCAGGAAGAGGGGAGACCTGACGACTTGTCCCTTCAGATGCCAATCACAGCAGGGGGTGCCAGCAGAGGCCAGCCTGGCCTGTCCACATGGGAGGCTCGTGGGGTTCCAGACGGCTCCATCCGGGAACCTATCCCCTTCTTCACCACTGAGCTCTGGAAATCACTGTTCTTCCCCAAGGCCAACTCTGAGAGGGTAGCAGGGGCGGGTCGAACTCTTGAAGTCGAACCCAGGAGGCTCAAAGTTTCGCTGTTTACATTATCGACTAGGTCAGCAGACTGCTACCCCACCAGGCAGGGGGTCATGAGGCAGCTGGACTGAACAGTGAAGCAAGCCAAAGTTATTCTCTCTGCACGCGTGAGTGTCATGAGAACACATCTGCAACTCTTGCAACCTGTGAAGGTTTGCGTTCGTCCCCAGGAGCCAGATAACCTTCACACGCTGAGAACCTTTGAGTAGTGTCTGTGGGACAACTGCTTCTTTCAAAAAGTGCCCTATTAAATGGATTTCTAATTACACAGATAAAAATATAACTCTTACACTTGCAGGTGAGGATATTTCCAGCTTTCTACTCTGAAGTCTTCTATCTAGGCTGGTCTGCGTGCCCCAGAGGGTTCCACCTGTATCCACCTCAGCTAGGGTTTTCCTCCTCTCTGGGTCTCAGTTGCCCAGTGTGCAAGGGGAATGTGTTAGATCAGAGCGGTCACAGGTGATGTTCCTGGGAACTGCTGGTAGTTGGGGAGGGGAACAGGAAGCAGAGCCTCTGGGGCTCTCAGGCCCCCATGGCCATTTCAACAAGATATTCCTACTTTCATCACTTCTACATATCGCGTTCCTGCTACCAACTTCATTTGAAGCCAGGGTTTTATGGTTTAGGCGCTTTGGCTTGGCCGCTACCTGGACCCACCCTTTAGCCGTGGCCCTTTATATTGCCCATGATTCCTAGCTCGTGCTGCTCATCCCCAGTGGGACAGGCACCAGCGAGGAGACAGGGATCTAGGTCATGCAAGAGCAACCATCATTTGGGTGACCAGCTTACCAGGGAGAATAGGACAATCAGAGCAAACATTATATGCATCTTATACACACACACACACACACACACACACACACACACACACACACAAGCCTATAGCTTAAGGAATAGCTGTAACACCAAAATGAGTTTTCACCTGTCAGGGATAAAATGGCTAACGTGATCAGGCCTAACAGCTTTACAAGACTTTCAGAAAATTGCTCCAGTTTCAGGACATTCCAAGTGGAAACTATTTGTTTACTTGAGCGGTTTTAAGTTGGAAATTGCTCGTATCATACGAAGCACGGAGGGCCAAAGCAGCTCACGTTCCCTGCCTCCACTTTTTAAACATGTTAAGAGCATAGCGTACTTTGATTTCACTAAGAAATCTAACCAAACCTCTGATAAGTCCCTCCACTGCAGGGGGCCCTGTGAGGTCAAGGTGGAGGGCAGTGAGAGGGGTTTACGACTGAATTCCAGAAGTACTGAGTAATGGACAGTCGTCAACCTGGAGGGAAGATTCTGTTCCTTATTCTTGTCCTGGCTAACATTTAAAGACTACCACCGCCCTCTCCGCCCTACAACAGTCTGGATCAAGACCCAGGAGGTACACAGTTACTAAAACAGCAAATGGCACAAGGTGGGTAAAAGCTCGGAGGCAGACAAGACAATTAGGTTGTAGGGGTTCAAGGAGGGTGAGGGAAGGAAAGAAAAAAGAAGGTTAAAGGAGGGTGGGAGGCAAGGAGAGAGGTAAAAAGTTAATAAAAAAATACAAAACAGACAGGGATAAATGAAAATACCGCCCCTCTGTTTAAAAAAATAATCAAGTGCTTAGACACTGGCCTGGGAATGTACCTGAGGGGGGCAGGTCCCTGGGAAAGGCCCCAAGGGGAGGGCTCCCTTCCCAGAACCTCGATGAGGCCTGTTTCAGAAGGCCTGTCACCAGAGCACCTGCTCCAGGTGGACTACAGCCTGCAGGTCTGGAGACCTGCACATCTACTCAGTAAGGCCCGGAACAGAGCATTCGAACCCCAAAGGCCAGGCCAGGGGACCTACAACCATACTCTGTAATACCGCAAAGATACTCTGGTGGTACGTGGTCAGAAACGGCCTGGCCCAGGAAGTCAGAAAACCCAGGTTCTTGTCTCGGTGTTGCCACTGCTTACAGGTGAGCCAGCCCTGGACTGCTATGGAGCAGACCCCAGCCAGCTCCCAGACCCCAGCTAGCCTCCTTGCTGGCAAGCAAGGCCTCATACAGCCCTGCGTGTCTCCCAGGGTCCTCTTGGATCCTGGGACTCTAAGGGCGGCTGGTCCAGAGGTGGCACACACTGGGGGCCCAGGCCTCATTTAGGCAGGCTGCTGCACAGCAGCCTCAGAGAATCAGTTAAGTGGAAGGTTCTGGAAGGAGCACTGTAGATTATATAAAGGAGCTTTTCTAACAAGTCAAGCTGCCTTGCTAGGACACGTGTTGTATGCACGCAAAACTGTTCAAGCAGATGCAGAGATACAACTTGTCAGAGAGCTTAGAGAGGCAATTCCGGATCAAATGGGATTTTTGGATCACATTACCTCTGAGATTCCTTCCAACCTCAAAATTCAATGGTATTACACTATTGGGGTGTGTGTGTAAGAAAAATACCCATGAAACAAACATGGGCAAAGGTGTACTTTCTATGTACCCAGAACTTACAGTACAACTTTTGTAAACTTAACCTTCAGATCTTGGGTTGTAGAATATTTTTAACGTGCCATTGTATAGGTGTTGCCATTAGTTCCTTCATCCACTTACCTGTTAATTATTCTTCGATGGACAATCTTTAAAATTATAATTCGCTCTGCACAGTCTTTTAGGAACTCTGACATTCGCTGTTTTAAAACTGGTTTCATTTCATGTTTTGCAATTGCCTTGAGGTGATCCCATGAAGCTTTGCATCTTCTCTCCATCTGACATAAATTATCCTGAAGTTGATCAAAGTCAACCTGAAAATCAGAGGGAGAATGATGGCAAATGCACTGAAACAAGCGGACACCAACCTGAACCAGGAAACTCAACTGCCTCCGGGAGAAACAATCATCAAAACCAAATTGACATCTTGAAATACAAATATATTTATGGCTTAAAAATCATCCACATGTGTGTATTTGTCATTATCTTGACATCAGATTATTTAGTGATAAAGCTATTCCCCCCAATGAACCCAATGCAAATATCACTCCCCCACCCCCACTTTGGAAAGAAATCTTAGGAAAGTCTTTGGGAACTGTAAATTAAAACATGATATCAAGGAACCAGTACAAGATGAACTGAGCAGATGTCTCATAAAATTTTTCAGAGCACTCTTGTTCTTCAGAGATGATTTTTCACTTAGGGTTATAGGAACACACCCGTCATACAGGGATGGTTCTAATATGGTGGGGCCGGCTCAGGGGCGGACGGCGTCTCTTCACAGTGATCTCTTTTACACTGTGTGACAAATTTTATTTCTCCACCCATTCGTTCATTTGACCCACACCCAGGGAGAAACTGGTGTATGTCAGTTCCTATAGCAGGCACTGAGAATGCAAAGACAGATGTTGAATGAGACTAAGTTGCTGTTCTCAAGGAGGCTCATTGTATAGACAGGTGTACAGACCAAACGCTGAGGATGTACAGAGCCCACAGGTATGCATGCGTGTGTGTCTGTGTGTGTGTGTGAGAGAGAGAGAAAAAGAGAGAGAGAGAGAGAGAGAGAGAGGTCTTGCTGGCAGATGTAAGCCATGTGTGCAAAGAACAGATGTGACACAGCTCACACTGTGCTCTTCAGGGAAGTGGAAACAGTCTGGATTAACTGAGGTAGCCTGAAATGAGGCTTTCTAAAGTGATGCTTTTACTGAATTTCTAGACTAGAAATTATGTGAATCAAAGAGTTCGTCAGGGCTGTGGGACAGGGGAAAGAAACTCAGAAAGCGGGTGGTGGGGGGAGGGAGGCAGAAACAAATAGGTGAGCTTTAGGGAAGAGACTGAGGGCACAGAAGTAGATGCAGAGTGGGAGTTGGCGGGAGAAGGTGAACACTGGGCAAATCAAGGTCAGAGGGAGAAAGCAGATGCATGGAGGTGAGGCGCCATTGCTTAGATGACAGAGGTCAGGGGATGTGAGCCTGGATGGGTGTGCCCAGGGCGTTTGCTGGAGTGGTCCTGCCCTCCACGAGACAATGGAGGGGATCAAGTCAACGAAGGTCAGAAGATCTATCACCAGATGGGATGAGGCCAAGCTGAGCACAACAGATGCCCTGGGGACCAGGCAAGACAGGGCAAGTCCTGGGTTTCTTGGGTGCTGAAGAGCCAAAAACAGAAGGCAAGTTTAGGCGGACCCCTGGGATTCAGGTAAGCAGGGGGTTCATGGGACTTTGGGAAAAATAATTTGCCTGAAACCAAAGGAATTCTGGGTCCAGAGTAGAAAAAGCTTCACTTTCCTAGGATATAGTGGAGCTGAGAAAAAAAATCAGGTGTTCAGCCAAGAAGGAAAAAAAAATGTAGAGTTAGAAAAGCACTAAACAGTTCGAAGAGTAAGTCTAGAAAAGGATCCGGATGACCTGGGACTGACAACTACTATGTCTAGGAGATTTCAAGCCAGTTGTAATATGTCTAATCCTAGCTCCCTGGATCTGTCTTCATTTGCATCTGGCAGCTCCCTGATACACAATAAAATAACCTCCGTTCCGCTCAGACAGGCCCCGAGCAGGCCCGTGCAGTCTAACGTGGCGAAGCTTGCCCGGCGCGGCAGTGGGTAGATCAGCCAGCGGACGCCGAGTAAGAGACGGTTTTCCGAGGAAGAGTCCACCGTGAGCCCTTAAGGTGGGGGCAGGAGAAAGTATCCAACTGCCAACAGAAGCCAGGTGGGGGAGCTCTTGATGAGCTGCAATTTGAGGGTTGAGCTTAATGTAGCTTCTCTGGACAGGGTTGGAAGGCTGTCTCATCTGGCTGCCTGTCCAGCCAGAGGCCATGGGCCCAGGCCACCTGAGTCTTCACAATTATCCCCTGATCTCAGGTTCAGTTACTAGCTCCACTTGGGAGGAGACAAGCGGATGCACAGGAGAGGTGAAGTAGCTTGTGAGAGACCACACAGCTCTAAGTAGTGGAACTGGGATCTGAACCCAAATCTCTCTGGCTCCAGAGTCTAAGTTCTCAACCAGCATGCTGTAAGCCTAGATTTGCCCCTAAAAAATTCCACCCCAGAGACAGCACTGGCCTGGCCGCCTCCTCTGAGAAGGAAGTGCTTGCCAGGAAGACCTCTCCTGATGACTGACCCACACGGGCCACTTTCGTGTGTAGGAAGCCCCATGAGCTGTGCTCTGAAGCAGAGTCAAACCTTATCAAGTCAGACTGGGACACTGTGGGACAGCTCAGGGACATGTCTACCCTGCAGATGCCAGAGCAGCCTGCCCCTTGGGGGCCGCAGTGCTGAGGCCCCACGGGCGACACACCAGGGGATGGAGGGAATGCAAGTAGGGCTGAGGTTTCCTGAGGCTTATTTTGTGCCTGTCTACACAGAAGGACCCCTCAATACCCCAAAAGGCTTTGGGAGTAAAGACTGAGAAGTGGTAGATGGCCCCTTGCAAGTCACAGGGAGCTGGGTCAACAGTCATCTTTAGCAACTACCACCGTTAATAGGTAAAATCGACCTGCACTTTTGGCTTGTGTAGCCAATCTTTGCATAAGGATAAGTTAGTTTGTTATTACTTAATTAAAAACTGAACACCCTTTGGGAAAGGCCTGATACTGGGGTGGGGTGGGGGGCGGCTGGGGCAGTCACTGGGGGCCAGCCTGGTGTCAGAACTCCTAGGCCAGGCTGCTTTTGTTCCAAGCAGGCTCCACCTAGAAGGCAGCCCTGGGAAAGAACAAAGGACCACATACAACTAAGGAACTGATTTGTTCTGTGTGGGCCTGGAAACAGGACAAATATGACTGCAGATACGTAGCCGACTCCGTCTCAGATAGAGGTATTCCTAACAAACCGCCTTCTGAGAAGGTGCTCACGGCGGGTGTCAGAGCAGCTGCTGGAGGACCCCCCAGCTGCCACACGCAGAAGGGCTTTTGGTCTTGGTCAGGACACAGATGCAATATTTGTAAAGACTTCAGAACAGGGCCTGGCACGGAGTAAACACAGGAAGGGTGCCTGTGAAGTAAAGGAGTCTGTGTTCTCAGAAGCCTGCGGTCAGCTGTTGGAGCTGGGGGATCGCTGGCCATGCCTCCTTCTGCCACAAGGCAGGCCCACTCTCAGGCCGGCCCAGGGCCCCCCGCTTGCTGTACTTGGCAGCTGCCGGCCTGTTGCTCCTGAGGCAGATGAAGGAGGGTCCCAGCCCCTGGGGCCCCACAAGTCAGTTTTGTGGGAGAAGGCGGCAAGAGAGAGTTCCGTGAGGGAGACTTCAGGGGGCCCCTTCCCCACTGCCCACCACCCTCTCTCCTCTTCTCATACTAGGGTCCAGAGTGTCCCAGAACTAAAGGTCGTCTGCTTTCAGCTCCTCAGCCTGCCCAGGCTGGGTTTCCAGAAGTTTCCCACACACTGACCTGACTCCTGTTGCCCTATTCAGCCCTTCCCCATGCGTTTCCTGTTGCTCCCGAGACCCTCACATTGTCCAGCTGTGCTGAGTTGGGGATTCCTCGGGGGTTGTTCAGCCTCAGTGATGCTCCTGCAAGTGGGGGCAGCTGGGAGTCCAGCTACTGCAATGGTCTCTTTTCTAATAAACCACAAGTTCATGAAGATCTTAAGTGTGCACCCAATTTAAGAGTTTGCAGCCGAGGGGCCAAAGCTATATACTGTTTACAGCCCTATAAAACTGTTCCCTCTGTGTAAGATAGGAATAGCCAGCCAATCCGTGAGGGAGCAGAAGGCCAGGTGCCCTCTCTTTCCTGGCTCCACGCCTCACTGCAGGGTCCTATGGAAGTCTGAGGAGGAGCCAAATTGCATCGTTGTGACATTTTTGCCCACCCAAGGCAAGTGGAGAAGTTTTCATGCTCGGGAGAATCCAGGCCTGCTGAGTAACACTGCTCCACGGCGGATGCAGGGCTTAGGACCGGGATGGCGGACCTGCCTCACATAGCTCAGCAGGGAAGAAGCTGATGGAGAACCAGAGGTGGGAAAAGGATCTTAAAAGCCCATTAGAAAAGGCATCAGACAAGTCATATCCACAAAATCTAGAGCAAGGGTTGCAAGCAGCACTTGGACGTTTTTACTTAATAGAGCCTATGTTCCTCAGAGCTGACTGACAAAGATCCAACATCTGAGGGAAAGGCATGGCCCCCTCCTCTGCACCCATGGACGTACCTTGGCTGACCTGGTGACGGCCCCGATCTCAGAGTACAGATCAGAGCTGTCTGGGAAGTTTTCCACCACCATGGTGCACACGTGGTGGAGAAGTGACTGCTTGTGCACGGTGTCTTTGACTTCTGGAACCTTCTCGAGGTAGCTTAACTCAAACGCTTTGGCCTGTTTGGTGAACATTAAATAAAAGACAAAAACAAGTTTTACACAGGCTCTCAGAAAGGCACAAAGGGCTAGAATCAATGCCCTGTTGGGGTAGCCTAATATTTCGTTCCTCTGTGACTGGAGCTTCTCAGGCCACATGTTCCATCACCCTTAGCTGATCACATAGGGACCAGCTACAACTGAGCATGAAATGGGCCTCCAGCCCTTTTCCACCACAGCCATCAGCCACAAGCTGTCCCAGGCCTCTACCCCTAACTCAGGGAGCTGTAGGGCTGGGTTTCTGCCATCTGGGTATCTACAACTTCTTTCTCTCTTTGCCCTCTACTTTCCTACCTCTTGACAAAAGACAGGCCAATTTTTTTTTTAAGTTGGTTTATAATGTGCATAAGTACAAATACTTGAGCGATAAGTTCAGGAAAAAATGGGGGAGGGAGATGGGAGAAATTCTCTCCAACGTCAGTTTTGAGAGTAGCCAAGCCACATAAGGGACAGGATGCTTATTTTTCTAAATTTTCTTATTTAATAGCAAGATACAGACTCAAATAAATAGGCCCTGATAAGTGAAGGACAAAATTCCTTTTAGATTTTCCAGCAAGAAAATACAAATGTTGCTTCATTTGTGCTTTGGAGGACCAGAGGTACAACCTCCCTCAGCTAATGAAGGGCAGGGATTTTGTGACAAAGGAGGCAGGAGAATAAGGGATATAAAACACTTACATTAGTTCCATTTAGAAAGTTCCCAATGGCTAAGAGAGTAGACAGGATAAAGCCCAAGGTTTTATTGTTCTCCAGTTGGTCTATTCCTTCCTTCAGATCCAAAAGTGGTTCTGCCACTTCCTTTCAATTAAAAAAAGTTGCAAGGTGATGATAAAGAATGCACATTTTGGCTTTACTTTGTTCTTTTTAACTTTTGTACAAGGTAACCAAGTGAAGTTCTCCTTGGTATAAGGCAGTCCCATATGATGGGCCCATGCCGCTAAGTATGGAAAAGTGCCAAAAGGCAGCGGGGAAGTCTAGTCCTCAAACTCTCCTCAGTGGAGACCAAATGGGTATGTGTGGCTACCTGTGCTGGGGTGACAAGTCTCCCCCTGTTCCTGCCCATCTGCCAAGCTCAGGCAGGACCCTTAGACCACCCTCCCCTCTCTCTACTTCCTTTGCATGTACCTTCTGCTTCTGGACCATGGTCTTCCTCTTCTCTTTCTCCTTCTAGGCAGATGACTCCAGAAACTGTCCCTCACTGTCCCTGGACCCTTCAGGTTTCCTAACCTCCCCTCTGGGCACTCTGTGGCTGGCACTTCTTAGCCCTGGTTACTTTCTAGAAGACTGTCATCCTCATTACTGCCACTGCCTTCGTAACTGCCACTCTCTCAGACTTCCACACTGGTTTTGAGACTACGTCACACCAAATCACCTCAGCAGTCCTATATCTCTTCATCCTCACTTGATTTCTGAATGAATTCAAACACCATGGTTCCCTCCTGATGCCCCTACACGCACTGCCACCTATCTGGTCCTCAGGATAAAACCCTGCTGCCTCCTTTGCCAGAGGATGGAGACCTTACAGGCTCTCCTATGCTTTGAATCTGTCTCCTTTGGGCACTTCCTCTCAATTAAGCTCATTCCAGCTCACCTTCCATCTCTTTCCTCTCTACTGGTTCCTTCTGCTCAGCCTGTAAAAATACTCCCATTTCCCCAGTCCAGAAGACACCTGCTCCTTCCACTTCTTACTCAGATGAATCTTCCCATGCCTTCACTGTTAAGGTTCCTTTCCTTCTATTCTCCTCTCAACCTCTTAGAGTAGCTCATCCTCAACTTCCTATAGAGATTCTCAAAGTGACTCTGCCAGGCTAACTGCCACAGACAATGGCAGTTTAGGTGACTGTCATCAGGTGGAAGGATTATAAGTCACTTTCTATATTGTGCATTTCTATGTTTTCCAAATTTTTACAATGAGTTTACATAGAAAATTAAAAAAAAATTTTTTTTTAACCAGTCATCTGGTACCCTGAAACAAGTGTCTGAGGCTTTCTCCAGGCTGCCACTGGAGAAAAATGCCTCACTGCCAGGCCGCCAATCACTCAGTGCAGACACAGCCTCATCATAATCAACTTGCCCTTCAAACCCTCACTCAAGAATGATACCTCACTCCCTTCACCAATACAAAACTGACTTTCTCAACACTGGGAGAGAGGGCTGGCTAACTCCCTTCTTAAGCGTATACCTTTTCTGTTGTTTCATAATCCATTTTGAATGCCCAGAGGTGGAGCCGAGCCGAGAGCTCGCTGATGGAGGAGAGCGTGAGGAGGAACTGCTCAGCACTGCCCAGTGGCACATCAGGGTTGGCCAGCTGCGCCTCCTGGATCTTCTGCTTCTCTTCTTCAGTGGGAATCATGGTCAGAATTTTCTGGAAAGGTGGAACAATGTAGTATATTCTTAGTGACAGACCCTACCCCAGCCCTTTGATGTTTCCCAAATCATACTGTAATTTTCCAACCAGGTAGTAGAGAAATTCCATTGTCAGTGTTCATATAATATGTAGGTGCGCACCATTGTAAAACAAATACCATAGAGAAGAAAAGTCCCAGGTAGAGTCTAAATTCACTTTCATTTATTCTAAAATGGTCTCTCTCTCTCTCCTTTAATCTCCTGTTTCAGAAGGAATTTAAAAATCTTGCCCTAAATTTTCTGGATCTCATACATAAAGCACATTCTAGGCAAGAAAGGGGGATGGGACGTGAGAGAAAGGGGAAAGCATAAGCTAGAAGGTTAGAGAGCAGGTCCCTGTTCCCAGAAAAAAGAGAAAATTTGTCTGGACTATATGAGAACTCAGACTGGCTTTTGCACATAGGGTATACTATAATTTTAATTGTTATAAATATTTAAACTATATTTCAAATTTAAGGTAGAAATGAAAACTTTTTTCATTCTTATTTTTTTAGGGAGGGAGAGAGAGGCAGGGAGGGGCAGAGAGAGAGGGAGAGGAAGAGAGAGAATCCCAAGCGGACTCCATGCCCAGCACGGAGCCCGATGTGGCGCTTGATCTCACAACCCTGAGATCATGACCTGAGCTGAAACCAAGAGTCAGACACTTAACCGACTGAGCCCCCAAATGAACACACTTTAAATAATATCAGAATCAAGTCTGGTTGAGGAAAAATGATGATGGTATTTATAAAAAGCAGTATCTACCTACTAATTTAAAAATACCCTTTGCTTCTATTTGTTTCTGGTTAAAATTAATGATGGAAGGCAGAGGAGGCAAAAAGTCATCAGAAGGATTGATTCTTATAGGTTCAAATTCCTTAGTGACTATAAGAAGTAGTATAAAAGAAGGTAATAGTTCCCGTTATATAACATTTCACAAACAACATTATTAAAGGTAAGGGGTCATTATGTTTCTCTCATTTCTCCTTCTCCAGTATCGTGCCACACTTTTTGGTAACTTCTGTTAATTCATTAATTCTAAGTGGCTTTGGTCACTGCTCTATAGTAGCAAGCATCTGGAGAGAAGTGGAAGGAGCTCTGGTTCTGGGTAAGATGGGGTAGACATCCTCCACCCCATCTCAGTGCTACTGTGTGCCGTGGACAGCATGAATGGAGCAGGTATTGGAAGACTTTAAGAAGTACACGGTGGCAGGTGGATTGGGGAAGAAGATCAGAATTGGAAGTTCAACTCAACTGGTAACTAGTTGACCATCTGTCCTCTGGTATTCCCCAGCCAGAGCTCAGGTAGCCCCAAACCTGGAAGGGGGTATCAGGTGCAGAGACAGCTCCAGGGCAATCCTCTAGCGCCGACTTGAGCAGTGGGAAAGGGGTCTCCTAGTAGCGACAGCAGTGGCAACAGGGGCTGGTGGTCTCCTACAGCTCTGGGGAAGGGAACCTTGCTCTCCAATCAGTGGGGCTATGGCCCCAGCAGGGCCAGACTAAGGGAGTCGACAGGGTAAAGCCCAAGGTTTTATTGCTCTCCAGTTGCTCTACTCCTTCCTTTCGGGTCCCAAAGTGGTTCTGTCACTGCCTTTCAATTAAAACATTGAAAAAACACAATAAAGAATGTACATATTGGCTTTACTTTGTTCTCTTTAATGTTTGTACAAGGTACAAATAGGTACAGTTCTCCTCGGTAGACGGCAATCCCATGTGATGGACACATGTCCCCTGGGCACGTGCTGTCTTCTCTTGGCTTGGCCCCAGACATGGGAACAGTCACAGAAAATACATAGCAAAGTGAGGCGACCAAGCCCCAGCTTTTAGCTGGATGACCAAAAAGGAAAGCCCCAGGGAACTAGAAAGTATTCGGGAGGTCAGGGAAAATGAAGAGCCTGGCAAAGCAAATGCAAAATATTATTTAAGAACTTCTGGGGTCGGGGCGCCTGGGTGGCTCAGTCATTAGGTGTCTGCCTTTGGAAGCTCAGGTCATGATCCCAGGGTCCGGGGATCAAGCCCCGCATCGGGCTCCCTGCTCAGCGGGAAGCCTGCTTCTTCCTTTCCCACTCCCCCTGCTTGTGTTCCCTCTCTCCCTGTGTCTCTCTCCATCAAATAAATACATAAAAATCTTATTAAAAAAAAAAAAGACTTCTGGGGCCATCCCTGAGCTGTTTATGTGTCAATCTGACCTTAAACGTTGTATCAAAGACTTTGAAAACTGAGCTGACACTGGAACCACAGTTTAAAAGAGGCAGGTCAGAACCTGTGGCCTGAACCCAAGCAAGTGGGGAAATAATTTATTTCCTCCCTCCCTCCTTCCACCTTCCCCTTCTCTTTCTATCTTTCCTTTCTTTCTTTTACGAGACCAGAATCACTAGAAAAAAATACTACAAGAAAACTACAGACCAACGTCCCTGATGAACCTAGATGCAAAAATCCTGAACAAAACTATTTTGAGATATATTACATATATATAAACATATATATATGTTTAAGATATATAAACATTGCTGTATTTCATAAAGTAATATATTAAAAATAATTATATTATTTATATATTATATTATTTTATATATTTAATTTATATATATTTATATATTTATATATATTATTAAATATATTATAATATATTAAAAATAATAACAAGATTGGTTCAGTACAAAAAAACCAATAAATGTATTTAATGTAAATGTAATTAATCTACCATATTAATGGTCTGAACAAGAAAATTCACATAATGGTATCAACTGGTGGGCCACTTGGGTGGCTCAGTCAGTTGAGCATCTGACTCTTGATTTCAGCTCAGGTCATCATCTCAGGGATGTGGGATTGAGCCTGGCATCAGGCTCTGCACTCAGTGGGGACTCTGCTTGCGATTCTCTCCCTCTGCCCCTCTCACCATCCTCCTCTCAAATCAATAATCTTTAAAAAAAAAATAATGTCAATTGAATCAAAAAATATTTCTGATATTTTTGATAAAATTCAGTATCCATCCATAACAGAAAACTCTCAGCAACCCAGCAATAGAAGGAATCTCCTCCAGCTGATAAATGACATTTATGAAAAACCTACAGCTCATATCATACTTAATGGTGACAGGCTGAATACTTTCCCTCTGAGATTGGGAACAAGACAGGGTTTATGAAATTTAAAAAAGACATATAGATCAGAAAGGAAAAAGCAAAACTATTCCCATCATAGACAGCATAATTGTCTATGTAAAAAATTGTGAGGAATCTACAAAAAATTTATAAAACCATGAGTTTAACAATATCATATGATTTAAGGTTAATATATAAAAAACCAATTTATCTCTATATTGATAGTAAACAGTTACAAACTGAATTTTTTAAAAAATACTATGTATAGTAAAATATTTAGGTATAAATCTAACAAATCATGTGCAGATCTATATGCTAGAAAGTAAAAGTGCTGGTGAAAGCAATCAAAGACAATCTAAACAAATGGGGATATACTATGTTCCTGGACTGAAAGACTCAATATAGTCAAGATGTTAATTTTCCCCAAACTGATCTACAAATCTGACTCAATTCCAATAAAAATACCACCATGAATTTTTTGTGGATTTAGACAAGCAGGTTCTAAATGCTATATGGCAAAACAAATGAACCAAAACAATTTTGAAAACAGGTAAGATCTACTCTAGAGCTAGAGGAATAAGACAGTGTGGCACAGGTCATGGGACAGACACACGGATCAGTGGGACAATACAGGGAGTCTGGAAATAGAGGACACAAATACAGCCCAGCGATTTTGACCAAGGTGCAAAGGCAGTTCAACAGAGAAAGGATAGTACTTTCAACAATGGTGTTGGAACTGGAATTCATATGCAAAAAAAAAAAAATGAACCTCAAACCTTAAAAGTTACACAAAAATTAACTCAAAAGGCATCACAGATCTCAAAGTCAAAGGTAACACTACAAAACTTTTAAAAGGAAACACAGAAGGAAATTTTTGTGACCCATGTTAGGGCAACAAACTCTTAAGACATGATATCAAAAAAGAATAGGTTGAGAAACTGTAACTTCATCCAAGTTAAAAAGGCCTTTCCTCTGTGAAAGACACTGTGGAGAGAACAAAAAGACAAATTATAGCTCCTCAAAGTTGTTAAACACAGATTTACCATATGACCCAGGAATTCCATTTGTAGGTATTGACACTAGAACAATGAAAACTTATGTTCACATAAAAACTTATACGTGAGTATCTGTAGCAGCTTAATTCACAATTGCCAAAAACCAAATCAAGCTACATAATCCTTCGACAGACGAACAGACCAACTGTGGTACGCCCCGGTAATGCAGCGGTGCTCAGCAATCAAAAGGGACCAATCTACAGTTACATACCACAACTTGGATGAATCTCAAAAGCATCAGTCATGCTGAGTGAAAGAAGCCAGTCTCAAAAGGTTACCCACTGCACGGTTCCACTTTTATGACATTCTCGAAAAGACAAAACCATAGTCATGGGAAGAGATCAGTGGTCACCAGAGGCTCCAGGTGGGTGAAGGGTGTGACTAGAAAGAGCTAGCACAAGACCTTTTCTGGGACACAGGGTGGTTCTCAATCCTGACTACAATGGTCACTACATGAATTTATAGATCTTAAAACTCCTAGAACTGGACAAGTCAATTTGCCTTTATATTAATGCAAAAAATTAAGAATAAAATAAAAAACTGGACAAGACAGCCTAATCCACAAACGCACAAATGTTCACATGACTGTGATTCAGGATCTACCTGGGTGGGGTGGCTGGCATCCTGGGTCTGATGACAGAGTTCTCAGGGCTGGTCATCTCTGTAGTTTCTTAGAAGCCAGTGATGCCAAAGTGTTCTGTGCTTTGGTCATGGTGACGCTGCAGAAGGGGAGCCTAGGTTTCCTTCATCGTGGCCCTAACACTGAGACGGTGTGGGTAGAATCTGAGCATCTGGGCACATATTCAGCAACAATGCTCCTTGCTCCCCCAGAGGCTCACGCTCTTGCTCCCACCTGTCTACACAGATGGTATTAAAAAATAACCAAAGCAATCTGAGATGTCACTCCTTTAAAAACATCCAGGATCTGAACTGAACTAGCCTTTATATTTTAACTTTCATACTGCTTAAGTTGTTTGAAGCGTGTACGAGAATTCCAAAACAAAAAATTGTCAGTACTTTTCCCCCATTCCTCAGAAGGCATTTTCCTGCAATGATTTTAGCTGCTTCTTTCCTTTGGGAAAGTAATCAAACACCTTTTGTTTTTTACTTCTCTGACTAATTTAAACCATTTGTTCACCACTGAAGATTTATGAGGTTGCCATCTGCCAGTTTATTTCACTTTATTTTTTTTACACATCCCTGGCGATAAAAATAGCCATAAGACGGGGGAACGGCGGGTTGAAGCCACCTTCAGTGAGCTGATGGCCCTCTCTTTCCAGGAGCAGCTGATAAGGGGTGAGTGGGAAGAGGTGCCTTTAATTTGCTCTCCCACCATGTCTGTGAATTTACTGATGATTTTATGGTCACCATTTGGTTTCATGGGGAAAAAGATATCAAACAAAACCACTATGTAATAATCTCAAGTGTTGGTTTTCTTTTTTTGCTTTCGCCCAGACGGTGTCCCACCAGCATTGCTTTCAGTCTACTTGCTTGGTTATCTGAAAATCGCAGTTCAGAGAACAATGGAGGTCTCATTTTTTGTGAACCCAAATGCTTTTGGGTTTGGCCATCTCATTCACCTGCAGATAAGATTATCACGAGTAATTATTCTGCCCCATGAGTTTTGAGCAGAACCTGGCTAGAGCTCTGGGTGAGAATCTAGCACAGGGGTTTTGGTGACAATAGCAGGAAGCTGGAGCACTCAGAGCTGAGGCTGGTTTGTGTACAACTTGCGTAACCTCATGAGTCAATGGCTCTCTATTCATGCACTTATTCTTACGCAGGGATTTTTTTCCCTTTACTTCTCAAGGTGTCTTGATCGTATTTTCTTTCATTTTTGTGACTCCTCAGTGAGGCATGTGGGGTAGAAACTGTTGCATCAAATTTGCAGGTGACGTGGTTTGCCTGAAGGTAGGCTGGGTCAATCAAGGCAGAACCACCGAGGAGCCGGCTCCTCCTTTCCCAGCACCATTTCCACAATTTGTGGCCATTCAGCCAGAAAGGCAAAACCACCAGCGTGGCTAAGGCGCCCAGCTGCAGGGACATTCTGGTTCCCTGGCCCGGCTGCATCACTGTGGCTCCCAGACCCAGGCTCATCTGTGTGTCCAGCGCCCACTCGGATGGGGGTTGCACCGCACAAATGGCCTGAAAATGTGCTATAGTTTTGTATACTCGGCCAAAGGGACTTTCCGTTTCTAGGATACTAGCAGGCCTGGCAGCCAACGTGAGCCAAGGTCAGTGTCATTTGGGACCATCCGATTGTGCTGTTCTCTGTAGATACGGACGATAAAAATTAGAAAAGCTACAGAAAAGAGGAAAACCCTTCATACTTCATTTATGATAAGCTGATGGCATCTTTCATTTGGGAAAATATCATGAATACTATTTAGAGATGGCCCCAAAATGTGCTCTAAAGTTTAATACTCTTATGAAAGATTACTTCCTTAATGAAGTAGCTAACCACTCTCTCAGGTTTTCGTGACAAAGCTGGATACATATCACTGAGTTGCTAGGCAAAGCCACAGGATGTAATTTAATACATCCTAATCACATTTGGTACACAGAGGTTTCAAATGGCCCTATTAAGCTGTGGTACCATGTTACAGTGCCTGCACCCAAGAAGCAGACTGTTTGGCAAAAGGCCCTTTGGGCATTAGCTGGAAATCTTATTAGTAAAGATCTGTAAGGATACACCTTCCATCTCTTCTCAGTCCTGACTTAGCTCTTGAACAACAACAAGCCCAGAGAGTAAGTTCTGGGTAGTGGCTCAGGACATGGATCTAGAGCAGCTATGCCCCCTCAGGTCCGTGAGAACGGCCAGAGAGGGCAGGTGACAGATGAGCGTGTCTGGTTTCCACTGGACTCTTCTCAGCATGACTAACCAGAACTGAAAAATATACATGGTCCCTGGGGTGCCTGGGTGGCTCAGTCGGTTAAGCGTCTGCCTTCGGCTCAGGTCATGATCTCAAGGTCCTGGGACTGAGTCCCAGTTGGTTGGACTCCATACTCAGCGGAGCGTCTGCTTCTCCCTCTGCCCCTCTCCCCTCCCCCCCTACTTGTGTTCTTTCTCTCTTTCAAATAAACAAAATCTTAAAAAAAAAAAAAGAAAAGAAAAGAAAAGAAAAATATACACGGTCCCTGGATTCACGTGGGCAGCCTTCTGATCAGGTATTCTCAGGGGGATTTTGCCCCCAGGGCACATCTGACAAAGCTGGAAACATATTTGGTTGTCCCCAATGGTGTGGTACCACTGGCCTCTTTGGGTGGACACCAGGGACGCTGCTAACCATCCTACAACGTAGAGAACAGCTCCCGCAACAAAGAAATGTCCAATCCAGAATGTTGGTAGTGACACGGTTGAGAAACGCTGTTTAGATAAACACTGTGATAAAAAATGTGCCAGCCCCTGTGCTGTTGTGAGTGGGGGTGTCCTGACAGTGCTCAGGTTGGGTTCACTGGTGGTTCTAGCTGTGTCCTCCCGCCATAACCGTTCCGCACATCAGCTACTTCCGGGGGCACCCTGTAGGTGGCGCTGTGAGGCAGACTGCTGGCCTCAGGAGTCTTCTCCCTAACCTTTCAGATTCCCTCTTGTTCTTTTTGTCACAAGAGCCTGGGCCCTGACTGACACTGGGACTCTCCCCTCATCTTCAAGATGGGAAACACAATAGTTGTACCTCACGAGCATCTGTGTAGAGCACATGGCTTGTGCCTGGCCCACATGAAGAAAGCTACGGAAGCCACGTTTGGTGGGCCTTGTTGCTCCCGTACCCCTCAGTGGCACTACTGTTGCTGGCATTACTCCTTCCTGGATCAAAGTCCTTGCTGGAAACCAGTCAGAAAAAAACAAGTAATTTGCCTTCTTCTAAAATCGAAGTAACTGATTGTATCTGAAATTTTCCCTGCCCCTGGAGAGCTACGTTTCAGGAAAGAACAAAGGCAAAACCCAAAGGAAATCAATCTTTCCTGACAGACTTTCAAGTTCTCATGACAAGAAGGGGAAATATTTTTCACAGGGGAAGATGTCATTCTTCCCTTCCATCAGGCTGGCTCTGGCTGCATTTGAAGCCTCTCTTTGCATGAATCTGAAGCTTTTGCAATCTCCCAAGGACACTGCTAAGTCAATAGGGTGGCTGGAACGTGTGCTAGGGCCTACCATGTAGTTCGCCCTAGATGAAAGACACGTTGCACTGGGTTCTTCCAGGTCGGCAGCTCTCACCTGCCTAGTGGCCAGCCAACGCTCTGCCCTTCCCTCACTTCTCTGGGGGCCCCAGAGAGGGACTGTCTTGTGGGTAGACGTGGATTTTGAAGGGACACTACTAATCTGGTATAAACCTCTAGGAGCACAGTTTTTCCTGTGGGGGCCTCTTCTTTCCAAAGCACAGAGGCATGCCCGCCCTGCTGGGTTCAGACCCACTTGGGCCCATGGGCCCCACTGCTCCTTCCCACACTTGGGGCCATGGATGAGCCTTGTGCCATGGTCCTGGGCCCTTCCTCTCTGTCAGGGGCTCATTCTACCCTCTGCAGCCAGTCTTCACTGGTCCTGTCCACTCTCCAGTCCTCAGATAACCCTGCACATGAATGAACCCCGACTATGGGAAGGCTTTAAAGGGATCCCTGGCTCCTTGCCAATAGGAGGATGGAGTGTCACCCAATGCCACAAAGCAGTGTCCTCACATCCCCATGGTGACCCAGCAAGCCCCAGGCTACATTGCCCTTCGGGAGGAATCTCCATGCTGGGCCGCTTGCCCCACTCACTCTTTCTTTGTTGCTAGAAGAGGAGCTTTAACTCGCCAGAGAGAGGCAGCAACCCATGGTGGATGCAGAACGGGGCCTGGTGGAAGAGCACTGAGCCCGGCAGGCCCTACAGACCCAGCCAGTGACCCCTCCCTCTTTACTGCCTCCATTCAGATCAACGGTTGCCTACGGCGTGTGGTATGGGTTCTTATCACCCACAGCTTATCACCCACAGGCTAGCTCTACACATCCCAAGGTCATTCACAGGGATGTGAGCACTCGCAGGAAGCCCTACTCGCGAGATGGCTCATCCAGCATGTTCAGTGGGAAATGACGTGAAAGAAGATCCCACCAGCCCCCTCAGGAGGTTATCCTTGTCTTCTTTCACGCTGAGGTAGGTGAGCGTGGTCAGAAGGCAGGCAGCAACAGAACCAGAGAGTGAGGCTCACTGAACTTCACAGGCCAAGTGGGGCTTCCTCCCATGACCCAGAACTTAAAAAAAAATATGTGAGAATTATTAACACTATTCAGAGTCTGGGTGAAACAGAAAAAATGGCAAGCCACCCTGTGGAGAAAGTCATATTGGACACAGTAATGCTTTACATATGGGACACGTCAACAGAATACAAATAATGCTTGATAGAGCTTCTCTTACCTCAATTCCTTCTTTGTTTAAGGCATATTCATCAAAATTCAAAATGGCTATCTTAATTGTTCTCGGAGGGGGCAGCACTGTCAGGCCAATATTAATGGCATTGCTCCTCTTGGGGTCTAGGACGATGACCTCCTGCCTTTTTCCATCTGCAGCAGTTTTCTTGGTGATAAAATAAGGAGAATCCAAGATTAATGCATCATCTTTGGTCTTTTCTGTGTCTCATTATTTAAAAGCAAACTCACTACTTATTTAGAGATGAAAACAAATGGCCCCGATTCAGCTCAGGGAAGGACTGGCTACTGCTCAGCACAGAAGAAAGAGATCAAGGATTAGCTCTGAGAAGCCGCCAAGCATGGGTCAGCAATGGAACTTCTCGAGTCAGACACATTACAAAATAAAATTGATTTTCCTTCAATTGGGAAAAATGTGATATTTGGCAAGAAAAAAAAAAAAACCCTGTTTTTTTCCATAGAAGCAGTGGAAACAAAACTAAAACCTCTCAGAACTCCCTTCCTGCAGGCTGCAAGGTGTCGGAATGTGCCTTGGTTGGCCCCAGCGCACGCGGTATGAGCCCAGAGATGGAGACCATCAGTATACACGCTGAGAAGACAAGAGCGATGAGGAGAATCCACCATTGTTGGCCGGTCAGCTCCTCTGCATCCCCGGCTGCGTTGTCTCAAGGCTCCTCTCACCATTTCAACATCCTCTGTCCCTAACAACAGAGCACCTGTCACACTTAGACACCCAGGTGGCTGCCCACTGGGTAGGTGAAGAGGGGCCTTCCGAGGAAGGGAAACCAAAGGGAACCTGCTCAAGACCAATGAGGGATGAAATGGGCACAGGGGCCAAAGAGGGGGACAGGTGTCCTCACAGAGCCCTTGTGTATATGGCTTCCCTGCTGACCTGGGTGCTCCATGGGAGGCAAGCCCTGGGCTAGCACGTGACCAGAGCCTAACACGTCTGTGAGGGGGTAAAACCAACCAGTGCCAGGGCCGAGATGACAAGGCCCTCCACTCTCCCCTTCAGTTCTCCAAAAGTTAATGGTGGGAAAAAGTGGCAGAGATCCGGCTCAGCAAGCGCCCTGTTCGTGCTCAGGTTTCTCTTGAGACAAAACAGAGCTGGGAGGATGACTGTGTTCACGTATGTAGCAAGCCCAGGATGACAATGATGAGTAAGGCACAGTGGATCTCCTGAAGGAAAAGACCCATTCAGCACGACGGTGGGTGTACTCCCCAGGGGAAAGGGCTCAGCGGCGGGGTAACTACCTCACCTGGGGGGTGGAGGGGGTCAGGGTCCGGAGGGGCTGACACTGGAGATGGGCCCTAAACAATGTCTGGGATGGAGCCTGGAACTGGGGAGCGAAAGAGAGAAGAGGCTTTGTCTATTTTGCTGGGAACGGCCAGGGATGACGCTGGAGGCTTGGGGGCCATCGGCAGGGGACGTCAGGAGCAGCCGCTCCAGTTCTGCGGCACGCAGGGCCCAGCCGAGGGGCTGAGGCTGCTGTCGGTCGGTCTGCTGTGCGGAGGCCCTCTCGACTGGCCGGGCCTGCGAGCGGCTGGGCCCTCTAGAGAAGCTGGCTTGCTGTAACCCTGGAGGCCGGAAGCTGGCAAGGAGAAACGGGCTGTGGTTCCTTACGTCCTCCTAAGTCCGTCCAAACTCAATTGCTAAAATTCTATTTTAAATCCTTAAATATGCGTTTGGGAATAAATTAAAATTTCCTCACGAAGAAAAGAACTGAAAGCATCCCAGCTGTTCTGGGGCCTGGTGGCCAGGAGGAACAATTCTTGTGGGTGTGATCAGTTTGGAAGGCCCAGGGACATGTGGTGTAGAAGCATCCCTACTCTGCCGGGCAAACGGATCTTCTACGTATTTAATCAAGTAAGCGTATTGGGAGTCCCTGAAATTCAGCTTTCAAATCTAAGGTATTTTTTTGTGTGTGGAAAGTGAAGAAGGAATGAGCAAAGGTTTGGCGAAAGGCTGGGTAGAGGCAACGAAGAGGGATGCCAGGACATGGGGCCTGGAGACCCTACGGTAGACATCCGGTGAGCACAAGGAATGGTGCCACTCGAGGAGGGTAGCAGGCAAGGCAGGAGAGGCAATACCCACAGCCAGGCTCCAGGACAGGAGGCATTTTCTGGAAGGCAGGGATTCCCTGGGCATCATTAGCCCTTAGCTCCTCATCTATATAGCCCCTCTCACTCCAAGAGCCTGGAAAGATGCCTGGGCAGACTCAGCCCAACCAGCGTTTGTGCAAATGAGAAAAAGATGCCCCCTCTGGAGAGACACAGCCCCATGGCAAACAGCTTGAGAGAGAAGCACCACTCAGAATTCAGCCCCACCCACCCCCCTGCCCCTGGTCAGCATTCACTTACGGCAAACAACCTGCAGACACCTATGGGACGGCTCTGAGCCTGACACTTCCTTGTCCCCATTCCCAACAGAACTCAATTTACACCAGTGGACGCGCCCACACACTTCCCTATGAGTCAGGGAGCAGCAAGCCACTGAGCATCCTGAAATGACAGGGAGAGCTGTCCCCAAAGACGACTCCATGCGTTTTCAGAGCACTTCAACCCACTTGGTGAAGGAAAGAATAAGAATTAAATATCTGAAATTGAACTTTTCAATCTCTGGATTTCATCCAAGAGGTGTTTTAAATGTTGTTCTTCATAATTAAAACAGACTCCACTGGATGCTGCTGAGCACCCAAGTGCCCCAGGGTCTGTTCTGCCTGAGACAAAGGAGGGGTCATGTGGGGATGTCCAACTCTCTCCTTCCCTCCCACAATAACCTAGAGAAGCACCTTCAAGGGTGAGCCAAAGTTCTCTGTGCCCGGGAGCACATGTCCATGTCTCAGGATCAGCAGTCATCGAGTCTGATCGCTTTCAATTATCTTTCTGTGGTCAAAGCCCCAGAGTAGCAAGTGTGACCTTCACGATGTCCTTCACATGGCCCTATGACAGAGTACCTATTTGCAGGGCCCTGCGTCTTAGAGCAGATTGGTTCCAGAGAGCAGACCCCAATCCGGGAAGCTGACAACTAGGTGAATCTGGGGCTGCAGGGAATGGTCACAGCTCTCCCCCAAGCCTTAGTAGCTAGCGATGACCACTTAAATTAATGACCTTCTCTATGCTTCTCAAAAATCCTCTAACCTTTGTGGCCGTGGGTGCTGCCTATTTGAAGCTTCTTCCTGGAAGGGCTCACTGCTGCCTTCCTGGAAGCTAGACCTCCAGGCTTCTTGCATAGCTTGGAAAAAGGGAGTTGAATTGTTTTAGGGACCTCCTTCCTGACCCTTCTGAGAGATCTCGGCTCGCCTTGACAGAATCCCTTTCCATGAAGGGTAACCTCTCCTCTTACCAGTTTGGCCATCTACACTGCCCCCCCCCCCCCCGCCCCTGCTTAGCAATATTCTTGGCTGAATCAGAAACAAAAACAAACCAAAGCCCTACATGGCATCCAAGGCTGAAACATTTCCCCAGAGACAGTATTTCTGGAAAGGCAACTATTGGCATGCTGGAGGATCCCTGATAGCTGGGGTTTCAAAGGTGGTGCTCTCCTAGACGCTAAGCATTGCTGCCTGGTCCTGCTCAAGAGTTCCGGTTAACCAGGCTCTCTGGAAGCAAAACTGAGCCTGGCTTCTTCCCAGGGTACCCTGACCCATGAAAGAAGTTTCCCCTTTCCCCTGAACACTTCAGGACATATTTGGAGAAGTGGCATGTTCAGATACAGCTTCACAGTGGTTTCCCCACCCTGCCTCGCTACCACTCTGTTGTTGGGGCAACTATCTTACCTCCGAGTCTGCTGTTCCTGTTTTCACTTTCCACCAAGCCCTAGTCTAGCATGCTGTGCCCAGAGCCTGGGCCCTCAGGAGCCTCCTTCCAGCACTCCTTTCCTCCCTGAGAGTTCTTGAGACTCACTGAGGTGGAGGACAGAGCTTTGGCTGATGACCTTTTATCAAAAAGCAGTAGAAACAAAATGGAATCCAAGGACCACATGGACAGACCCGGGACCCCTGAAAGGGAGCTTCAGCTGGGATCTGCCCATTCATGGCTGTGTGACTTTGGCAAGTCCCTGGACCTCTCTGTGCCTTAGTTTCCTCTCTGGTACATATCTCACAAGGTTTGCTGTGAGAATCAATGAGACAATGGATGTAAAGCAGTGAGACTAATGCCTGGCTCACGGTAGGCACTACAGAAGTATTTGCCAGAACAATCAGAATAATATTACTGGGATTAATACATGTAAAGTCCTTATGACAATGCCTGGAACATACTGCTTTCTAATAATGAGTTCTTACTTATTACACCAAGAGTGATTCCTTTTTATTGTTTTTACTCCATTGACATTTTAGAAATATGTGGTCTAGCAATGTATGTTTTTCATGCCTAATGCATTTACCACGCTTACTGATCAAATGCACCTCTACAAACAGAAATGTCAGATCAGATCAGTGTCCCCACCCTGGAGAGTGATAGTTCTAGCGGCAAGTGTAGAGACCCAATACTCAATGTAGCCCACAGAGCTGCTTGCCGGGCACATGGCACATTGCATGGGGCTTTGTGAATGACTGAAAATAGCTCATAAGTGTTCATTAGAGTCTAGACCTCCAGGCATACAGAATCCCAGAAAATGAGTACACTTTCAGGGGTACTAATGATCTTCCAAAAATAAATGTAGAGAACATCTTGGTTTATGTTTTTAATGAAGAGTATCACGGTGATTTCCACATGCCAAATTCCCTTCCGAAGCTAACAGACTGGTCTCCAGGACTAACACAAAGGGATATTCTGGAGAAAGTACAGAAGATTCTCCTTTTCCATGGCTGCCTCCATGACTGATGGGTAAACATTAAGTCACTACCACTAGCTGGGAGAAATTCAACATCATGTATCTGAGGAGGAAACAGGCCTGATCAATCTACTGACACTTTCTGAAGGAAAACCAGAAAATGTAGTTCTGTTTACACCAACACTTTACAACTGTGGGTACACAAAGAATCTTCGGTGGTACTTCTAAACATCAGTGACACCTGGGTTCTATCCTCTGAGATTCTGATCTCCTTGGTCTGGAGAAGGGCACACGGGTCATAGACGTTAAATAATCTCTTACACAATTAGAGTCACTGATTTAGACTTTGTGTAAGTCTAAAGGCTTTTGAGACAGGATTGTTCTTTCAAGAGGAATGCAATTTAAAAATAGGAAACGAAAGGCAGGGATAAGAGATTATTTCTTAAAATAGAAAAAGAGTAACAGGGTCCTCCTGTCCATTCTAAGATGTAACGAGGACCGGTTCTGCCATTTTTATGAATGATGTAGGATAAAGTCCCAACAGCTATAGACAATACAGGGAGGTTTTTGTTTTTTTCTTAATCAATGTTACAACGAGACTGACATGCCCAACAAATGCCAAGCTCACATCCCAGCACAGGGAGCTAAGCTGTCAGCTACAGAGATACAGTCTTTCCACACTCAGGGGTAAAGCAGCACGGGAGGCTCTGGGGTTGGGTGCAGCTGACTCCTGAAGACACGGGTACACATTCTGCCACAGCTAACACCACGCAACCACATCATGGGTGTGGCTCTTGGAAATAAAACAGGAAACCTGGCTCTTCCTCTCCACACAGACCTGGGGCTTCTGTCTGTGGCACACCACGGTAGGGAGGACCAAGGTCCAGAGTAGGGCTCCAGTGAAGGCAGAAAACTCCTCACGAGGGGTGAGTATGAAATGAGAAGTGTGGGGGTGGGGGGAGAGGGGACAGGTGTGGAGGCATGCAATCTGGGCAGGTAAACAGGGCTTGGTTTCCAGTCTCCTGGTGCTTCCATGAAGAGTCACTCCTTTGAATTTTTAAAGGTTGATTTTACTAGAAATAAAGGATGCAACCTTTAAAGAGTGGATATTCAGTGTACAGAACTTGTGACCCAGATGGTGCTGTGACTGAACGTAGAAACTGTGCTCAGGATGTGATTTATTAGATGAACAGCCCTAAGCTGGAGAACACTCCCATGAAATGCATGACCTCTAAAATGCTTCTCAGCATCGCTGTCACAGACCCTGGGTCTGGCTCAGCAAAGCACAGGCTTTACAATGATAAATCATCCCTCCTCACTCCCTGCTAACTGCCAGAAGAGTGACGCCAGAGGATATTTTCAAAACTGCCTTTTGAGAAAGTGACAATGACAATGAGGCCACGATACAGATGTCATAAAGATGTGACAACTGTGGAATTTTCCTAAGTCCTGTAACAAGGGAGACCGATACACATGGGTGAGCATTAAGGCAACAACATCACCAATGATGTCTAAATAAAGACTGAAAATCCCATAGTTAGGAATGGAGTCTCTGAGGAACTTGCCAGAATAGGCTAGCCTTATCGTGAAGTTTAGGAAAAAAAGTATTAATTTCCCAGTTCTTCTGCAGTAGTCTTCTATAGCTGAGGCCCGCTGCAAAACGGCTACATTTCCCATGGTAATGGAGTGTGTCTAGTACCCTAACCAGGAGACCCCTGAGGGAGAAAGGGAGTGCTCTTGATAATCATGCCGGGACAATAGGCATACACCTGGGCCAACCTGGGTACACCAGATGTATGGTCGGCCCACTTAAGTTCCAATGCTGGGTTTTGAACTTCCAGAGAGAATTCAGTTTTCTGAAGGCAATGTTAAATAAAAGAACATTTCTGTATGTCCTGAACTAGAATACAGGGAAGGAAAACCTGACTCTCTTCTCGGGGGAGAATAAAACGGAGTAGGGTAGGCGGTGGGGGAGCCAACATGGAGAGTGGTGGTGGAGGGGATCAACACGCTCCTCACTGGTGCCTCATTTTTCACTCTAAATCAGTGGCGCACAACTTTGGTTGAGTCCCTGGGGAGCTTTTAAAAATAACCCAGGCTGGGGCTCACCCCAGACCAAATAAATCCTCATTCTCTGAATTTTCTTAACAAGTCACTGCTAATTGTTTCTGATATACTTCGAAATGCCAGGCTAAATAAAGTTGAAAAAATTTCTCCAAACCCATTTTGCAACTCCCTCTCCATAATAAACCTAAAGAGCCCAAGGGAGTAAGACAGGATTGAGTCCCCAAAAGGGGAAACCAAGTCAATTCCTTCCTTCTGTTTCCTCTTCCACTTCACACCTGTCTGAGTCTGTCTGTAACTTAGGATCTAAAAACTGCCTTTTGGGAGCAGGAGGGACTTTGCTACTCTTGATTAGGCACACAGGTTGAAGACCACTTCCTGGGGACTCCTCAGGATGATGGCAGGTCCACAGGGACATTTTCCCCTTACCTCCAGGGGCTTTCTGCCCTGACATCTTTCTCTGGGGTCACTCCTCTGATTTCCTCTGTGATTTGCCACACCTCAGACCAGCAGTAGAAACACAACATGATGAAACTTAGCACAGGATTTCTGCCTTTCTCCACAAAACATAATTAAAGTCATCTTACTAAAAAGCTATATATATTTCCTGCTGAGAGAGAAACATAGCTCCAGTTTCAAAAACTATTTGGAAAGGAAATACAAAAGCATATTTTTCTGGACTTATTTCCACTAAGTGGTCACCCAGCCTTGGGTCTGGAACATGAATCTTTATTTTGGGGGTGACCTGGATGGTCATAAGAATGTTCCGGAAATCTGGTCTGCTATAAGTTTTCTGACAAAACCGAAAACCAGTTCCTTCTGCTCTGTGCTGGCTTGTGAAGTCTATTCTGTTTTATTTGTGTTGCTCGCTATTGTGTTTAATGAAAAACTTCTCATGAGCCAGAATTCGGAAGTGGCTGTTTACAGCTGTGTTTTATGAAAATCACAGTCAAGGATTAGAAACAGAAGTAAAATTGGTTATATCTGCATTGCTAACGTACACTTAAGGGATTCAACTCTCCAATGTGATGTATTTTAATCTTAATGTGCATTTTCACCTTTTGTAACATTTGTGAATTAGTTCCTGCTCACATGTCTTATTGCCCCCCCCGCCCCGGCCCGCCCCACCCAAAGAACAAAGGTATGGCCTTCTGGGTCCCACTGAAGAACATACTTGAATCCATTTGGTAAATTTTTCAATATACTATTACTTTTCTCTTACGCGCTCACCTTATAAAAACTAGGCAAACATTTGTCCTTCAGCCAGGCAATGAAGTATTTTATGAGGTCACCACCTACTTCAAGCAAGAATGGAACTTCGGGCTACTGAGAGGGCACTAACCAGACTCTTGTCACCAACCAGAGTAGGGCCACGAGAAGGAGGGAGGCAAGCGGACTGCCCATTTTGGGTTCTCTCAGTGAAGCTTTTAATCTTGCTATTTCCTTTGTAAAAATGCAGTCAGAAGTAACTTCACTGCCGAATCGATACTCCCTGTCTTCCTCCCACCCAAGTCATGGCCCAGCAACCTACGGGTGCTGAGCAACCAGGGGAAGCCCAGAGGGCGCACCAGCCAGATGAGCCCACGATCCAGCCAACTAGATCGGTGGGTTGGAGAGTGGCGTGAGGGAGGGCAGGTCCTGGGTAACCCTGGGCCACCTGAGACTGCTCTTTTAACCAGCCAGGCCTGTCTTCTCCCAAATGCCGGGCTACACTGGAAGAACCGAAGGGGGCATGTGGGTGGCTCAGCACCACATGTCACTAGTCCTGGCAAAGTCAGGACACAGACACACAGAGCGGGTGCCCAACCTCACTTTCCTTGATGTCATTTCCTAGAGAGGACAAAAGGGGGATCTACTTACAGCTGAAGGACAGCAGTGACAGGACATGATTTGCTGTGTTGGATCCTAGCTGTCTGGATTTATAAGCAGGAGGAAGCTTTAATTGTGACACGGGGGGATTCCTGAGGCTGGAATAGTTTAGATTCACATCCTTGCTGAGACTGGGCAGCAACTGACACCAGGGTGAACTCAGGAAGAGCAGCCCTACTCCGGCCCCCCCCCCCCCACCAGGCACTGACCCTGTCACCTGGCCCCTTGTCTGAAGGACACTCTTGTCCTGAGGATGCTGCACATACTTTGTGAATCAGAATTGGTACTCGACTGCCAGGTCGGGAAGCCCAACTCAGGTAGCTTTAGACTCACCCAAAATGCTGATAAATGGAACAACACATGGAGCTAAAACTAATTTATGGTAAGTTCTTGCAGGTAAGTCTTGCAGACTCTAAATTACTGTGTGCTTACAGCCGAGGTTCCAATTACCACTACCATCAACTATAATCAATCAAGGTAAGAGTAAATAGACCCATGGATAAAGTCCATGTGTTTGATAAATTTGCAAGATGACTTTCCTCCGGGGAAGAATGAAGGGGAGTAAATTGGAGGGAGAGACAAACCATGAGAGATGATGGACTCTGAAAAACAAACTGAGGGTTCTAGAGGGGAGGGGGGTGGAGGGATGGGTTAGGTTAGCCTGGTGATGGGTATTAAAGAGGGCACGTTCTGCGTGGAGCACTGGGGGTTATGCACAAACAATGAATCATGGAACACTACATCAAAAACTAATGATGTAATGTATGGTGATTAAGGTAACAATAAAAAATTTAAAGAAAAAAAAAGATGACTTTCCTCCAGTTAATGTCAGCGTCTACGACTGGGCTATGCTAATGTTCTCTGGTGAATTGTTCTATCTTTTCCTCTGGGTTTTTTGGTTCTTTGAAAGCTACTTTGCCTAACGGTGTTTGTAGGCTGCCGTCCATGTTAGCCAATCAAGGGTCCTGTACTCATGCATCTTACCTCTAGTATAGGGCACAGACTAATCTCTAAAAGGTCAGATTTTTATACTGACCACCTTTTCTCCCCCCACCACATAGCCAAAGCAGCACGAAGGGATTTTTAAATACAACAGATCTCTCAGCCCTACTCAACAGTGGAAAGGAACTCTGCAAATCAAGAAGCATTTGGGATGCTAGCGGTACCTTGGAGACGGACAGTTCCTTAGATTTAGACTCAAACAGGTGCTCCAGCCTGGAAGTGTCCACCTTGATGGGTTCCAGTTTCGACCACAGGAATTCTCTGCAGCGCCGGTTGTTCTTACATGGCCACTCGAACGGCCGCACTTCATTCCAGAAGAGACGGATGGTCTTCTTTTTCTTGGTGAATGCCGGCTGACCCCGGGGGACCTGGGGCCACCCTAAGCCCTGAGGAGCGTTGACTACTGGAGGAGGAGCCAATAAATTACCAGGGACTGGAGGGGGAGGCACGCTGTCCAGCAGGGGCGGTGGGGGCGGGGGCGGCAAACCCAGAAAGGTGGGTGGGGGTGGGGGCGGCGGCCCCGGGGCCTCCCTGGGACCCAGGTCCACGTCCAGGACGTCCACATCATCCTCCTCCCCCAGGTCGGTGAAGTCCATGTCTTGGATTCTGAGCTCCCTCGGGTTGGCCATGAGCTGGTCCCAGATGTAGTCAGATTCTGTCTTCGGCTGTGTGGATGCTTTCTCTGGGACCTTGTCATTAGGCTCGGGGTCAGGGGAGACGGACCCTCTCCCTAGGTCCCCGCTGTTGAATTTCTCAGCGAAGGCTTTCACACTGCCCCGATTGTCCAGACAGCCAACGTCCACCCTCCTGACGCTCTCATCCTGGGCCACAGAGTTGGCCTGCAGGGTGGATATCCTGCTAGCCAGGCTGGCCACCGCCTCCGCACCGGGCTCAGTCCTCCCGCTCTCGCCCTCCCCCTTCTCCTCGTCATCCGTGGGCTTTCTGTTATGGGCATACAGCATGTCCAGCATGAACCGTTTGTTGGTGAGGATGTCGCCACACTGTTCATTTACACCGGCATCCTGAACACCCGCCGACCACAAGCCTGAAAGCATATAGGAGAGGAAAAAAACAAAGTGAGCCAAGTGGCAGGTGCCTCAATCTCATGAGAAACCAATTAGGTAATAACGGAGGCCTCACACACAGAGTGACTTCAGAGAAGACACTGAAATAAAGCGATTGAAGAGGCAGGTGGTCACAGCTGACAGGATGCTCTTGACCAGGAAGAGATGTTGCATCAAAGTCGCAATGACCTGTTCCAGGACCCAAGACTCTTGTAGGTAGGATACCACTCTTGGCTCCCACCTGGCTCATGGGAGTGTTTTCCTCACTCTTCCTGCCCACCCATGACAGCGAGTCAGGACCCGCCCAGCCACAGGTAACTAAGGGGCTTCTGTCCTAACTAGACACAGGAAGGCAAGGAAGATGCTCCCTCACCCACCACAGGACAGGTGTTGGAAAGGCTGCAGAGTTATGTCTGTTTCCCCCCCATACTCCACATCTGCATCAGCGCAGATCAAACGCCTGGGGAAACACTGGTCATACCTTAAGTCCATGGGCACCAGTCTTCAGGAAACCCTTACTGCTGCCTGGCAGCCTCACCCACGACCTCTCCTTTTCCCACCTCCCCTCTCTCCTCTAACCTCCCCACCATCTCATCTGCAAACCAGCATAGCCTTGCTTCCTAGTTCAACAGCTTAATGGAAGAAGTCAGAAGAGATCTTCCAGGGTCTCATCCAGCCTCCCCTTGCTCCCCGCCACCCGCACCTGAACCCCAACCATGGCCTCCCTCCTGTGACTGCCGGTAAACCATCCCCTTCAGCAGAGTCAACCACTCCACATGTGCATCTGGAAGCCATTCCTGCAGTTCTCTGTCCTGCATTTCCCATGTTCCTCCCACTAGACCTTCCTGCTGGCATATAAACATGGTATAATTTCACCCATCTTAAAAAAAAAAAAGCAAAAAAAACTCAACTCCACTTAGCCCTCAGCTATAATCCAACTTTTCTCCTTTCCTTTAAAGTAAAGCTGCTTATCAGAGTTGTTTGTCTCACTGCTCCAAGTTTTCTCCTTATTCCCTCTCTTGAACCCAGTCTAATGAAGTTTTTGCTCTCACCACTTTTCACAGCTGCTCCTTCCCAGGCGGCCGAAGACTTTGGTGCTACACTAGACCCAGCAGCTCACTCCCTCCTTTACTTATATCCTTCAGGTGACTTCTAGGACACTCTACTCACCTGGTCTGCTGCCTTTTCTCTGGCTGCTCTTTCTCAATCTCCTATGCCAGTTCCTCCTTATCTTTGCCCGTTAAATGTCCTTGGACCTCTTGTGTCCTTGTACACTTAGTTCCCGTCTCATCCAGTCTTCCGGCTTTAGCTACCACCTCTGCCCTCATCCCCACCCTCTCTCCAAACCTGCTTCTCCTGCAGCCCTTGCCTATCTCAGACATGGCAACTTTCATCCATCCTGCTGTCAATTCCAAAAATCTGTCATCGGACTCCTCCTGTTCTTTCATGCACGCATCTAACACAGCAGGGTATCCTGTTAGCTAAATCTTCAAGTCACATCCAGAATCCACCCACTTTTCTCATCACCTGCCCTGCTGTGGTCCTGGTCTGAGCCAGCACGGTTTCTTGCCTGCAACACTGCAGGAGTGTCCCTTAGCTGGTCCCAACTTCCGTGCACGTCCCTTGAGAGTCAGTTCTTAACAGCAATGCCATGTGGTAAAATGTCTGATCAGATCTTTCTGCTCAAAGACTTTTAATGCTGTCACATTTCACCAAGTAAAAACCCAGTGACCTTTCAATGTTCCCAAGCCTTGCGTGAACACGCCTTAATTTTCTTGCCGAACCTGGACCTCTTTAGCTACAGTAGCTGCTTGACCTTCCTAGACCTCACCAGGCATGGTCTGGCCTCAGGGCCTTTGCCCATCCCAGGACAAGCGGCACCCATTTAACCATACAATTTGCTTCTCAACCTCCTTTTAGGTCTTTGCTCAAACAGTATCTTCCCAATGAAGTCCTCCCCAACCACCTTATTTAAAATTGTGCAACACTCCCTCCTTCTCCCCAGTGCCATTTATCGCCCTTTCCGGCATTCGTCACCAGAGCACTTATTACTGCCTCATTTTCCTTATTTATTTTATTGCTGCCTTTGTCCTACCACTGGAACAGTTATAATTGTTAAAACATCCTCTTCATTGGAATGTAAACTCTGTAAGAGCAGGGATTGGGGTTTTGTTGTTGCTGTTGTTCACTGTTGTACTCCCAGCATCTAGGATGAATCAATGAATCAATGAATGGTCAGGAATGTTATTCCTCTGAGTTTGCTTCCTAAGGGCCAGCAGGACTGTTTGGCAGGCATTCAGGATGTGAGTTCCATCATATACCCAAGGCCTCTGTGGATACTTGTGTTGGGGGATGGCAGGGACCTAGGCCACGGACATGCGCATCAGGAGCTTTTGTTCCACCAAAGGAGAATGGCCCAATCAAACATGCTGGGAGGGACACTGGTCTCTCCAACATGGCCCTGCCTTGATCTCAGAGGAGGCATTATTGGGGAGCACAGAGGTCCCCTGGTGCTCTGTTTCCTCTGTAGCTTTGTCCTCTGCTCAGCAATGACCTAACCTCACCAAAGGACCAATACCCGAACAAGGAGCTCTTGAACCCTCTTGCAGGTTTCAAAGAATACACTTAGGAGACAACCACCATCAAAGAGGGAGGACACAGGGGTGCCTGGGTGGCTCAGTCGTTAAGCATCTGCCTTCGGCTCAGGTCATGATCCCACGGTCCTGGGATGGACCCGCAGACAAACAACTCTGATAAGCAGCTTTACTTTACCCGCATCAGGCTTCCTGCTCAGCCGGGAGACCGCTTCTCCCTCTCCCTTTGCCGCTTCCCCCTGCTTGTGTTCCCTCTCTAGCTGTCTCTGTGTCAAATAAATAAACAAATAAATCTAAAAAAAAAAAGAAAAGAAAAGAAAAGAAAAGAGGGAAGACACAGCATTTGAGGACATGATGGGAAAATCTGGGTATCTGGAGTTCCTATAACTAGCCAGACAGTCCTATAAATAGGAAGACTGCTTTGAGGTCAGGGGCTGCAGCCCATAAAGTGGAAAAGGAAAAAGAAAAGGACACAATCAGGTAATATTTTAAATGCTGGTTTTCAGGGCATCTGGGTGGCTCAGTCGTTAAGTATCTGCCTTCGGCTCCGGTCATAATCCCAGGGTTCCGGGATCGAGCCCCACATCGGGCTCCCTGCTCGGTGGGAAGCCTGCTTCTCCCTCTCCCACTCCCCCTGCTTGTGTTCCCTCTCTCGCTGTCTCTTTCTCTCTGTGTCAAATAAATAAATAAAATCTTTAAAAAAAAATAAATGCTGGTTTTCTCCCTTATTCTCTTTATTCACTTAGGTCTTCTTGGATCATTATGTAGTGTTGCTTCTTTGTCTCTAGTAATTTCCTTTGCTCTGAAGTCTACTTTATCCGATATTAATATAGCCTCTCCTGCTTTTCTTTGATTAATGGTAGCATGGTATATCTTTTCCCAACTTTTAACTTTCCACCTACCTATGCCCTTATGTTTAAAAGGATTCTTGTATACATAGCATATAGTTGGGTTATATTTTTATCCACTCTGCAAATCTCCATCTTTTAATTTAAAGTGATTATTGGGGCACCTGGCTGGCTCAGTTGGTAGAGTATGTGACTCTCAATCCTGAGGCTGTGGATCCGAGCCCCATGTTAGGTATAGCAACTACTTTAAAAAAAAATAAATTATTATGTTAGGGCTTCAGTCTGTCTATTTTTTGTTCGTTCCCTTTGTTTTAGTTCCTGTTTCTCCATTTTGGGTCACAGGTGGGTTACCTGAATATTTTTTAGAATTTCAATTTGACTTTTACTGTTTTTGAGTACACTGCTTCCTATAATTTTCTTAGCAGTTGCTCTAGGAATTACGATATAAACACTAACTTCTCTGTGTGCTGGTATTGATGTTCTACTACTTTGAAGCATAGAACCCTTAATTCCATTTTAGATCATTTTACCCTACTTTAAAAACAGTATTGTCTTAAGTATTTCCTCTACATACTTGAGCACAACACATCACATTCTAATTCTTGCTTCCACCATCACATATGATTTAAGAAACTTATGAGGCAAAAGACAGTCTTTTTTATTTACTATTTTTACCTATTCCATTGTTCTGTTTTTTTTCCCCAAATTCCGAGCCTTCTTCTGTCATCATTCTCTTTCTGTTCAGAGAACATCCTTTGGCCGTTCTTTAAGAATGGCCTGCTAGTGGCAAATTCTCCTTGTTTTTCTTTAACTGAGAATGTCCTCATTTTCTCTTCGTTCTTAAAGGCTACTTTTGCTGGATCCAGAATTCAGGGTTGATAATTCTCGTCTTTCAGCACTTGACAAATGCTGTGCCCCTTCCTGCTCACCTCCATGTTTCAGACGAAACATCTGAATTGGTGTTCTTCTATAGGTAACACATTTTTCTTCCTACTCCCTTTCAAGATTTTTTATTTTCGGTTTTTAGTTTTCAGAAGTTTATCATTTGTTTTGGTGTGAATTTCTCTGGATTTATCCCCATCAGTATTTGCTTAACTTCTTGAATCTGGAGGTTTATGCTTTTTGCCAAATTTGGGAAATTTTCAGTCATTATTTCTTCATGTATTTTTCCAGCCCTGCAGGCTTTCTCCTCTCCCTCTCAGACTCTGATGAAATGAATGTTAGTTCTGTTGATACAGTCTTACAGGTCCCTGAGGTTCTGTTCATTCCTTAGTCTATTTTCCCCTCTGTTATTCAGATTTGGTAATTTCTACTGATCTGTTTTCAACTGCACAGATTATTTCCTTTATTGTCTCCAATCTACTACGGAGCCCAACAAGTATTTTATTTTGGTCATTGTATTTTTCAGTTCTATAATTTCTCTTTGGTTCTTTTTAATATCTTCTATTTCTCTGCTAAGATATTTCATTTCTTTCATATGTTTCCTGAATGTTTGGAACCGTTCACTGAAGCATTATCATGATGGGTGCTTTAAAATTATCTTGTCGATAATTCCAACATCCAGCTGATCTCGGTGTTGGCATCTGTTGTTTGTCTTTTCCCATTCAGGTTGTGATTGCCCTAGTTCTTGATATAAGTGATTTTAGAGTGTGTCCTGGATATTTTGGGGATTACTTGCTAGACTCTGGATCACGTTTTCTCTTTCAGCAGGCGCTCACCCTGTTTAGTTGTGGTGTACAGGTCTTGGTGGGGGTAGATGTTCAGCTCCCTACTGGGTCCGACTGTCACCACCCCAGCAAGAGGGCTGACTCACCCTCACTGCAGATGGGCAGGGTGGGGGTGCAGCAGCCCCTTGACCCCACTGGCATCTTCCCAGTGAAAGTGGAACACTTACTCACATTGCCTGCAAGTGGAGGCGAAGGCTCACCTTCCCATTGGTCTCTACTGATTCTGGGTTGGGGAGAATAGATTGGAGACTAGTTCTACCTCCAACCACATCATTCTACCTTTTTTATGCCAGGTGGGGATAGAGACTGAGCTCCCTGCTGGGCCCAGCTGGTGTCAGAGAAGGAGGGCAGGGGCAACAGAATGCTGGTTAGTCCTCTTCCACTGCCTCAAGTCTCTCTCCTACTGGGTGAAGGTGTAAGCTCAGATCTCTATAGGACCCCACTGACACTACCCCGATAGGGGAACTGGGATGCCACTTGCTTCTGCCCCGTAGGGGATGGAGTATCAATTCTCCATTAGGCCAGAACTACCCCAGCAAGGAATTGAGAGAGCACTCTTGGCTTCTATTGGGCAGGGGATAGAGGACTAGCTCCCTCCTGAGTCCCACGGACACCACAGAGTTGGAGGGAGGGGAGAATGGGAACTGTGTCACTCCTGTTTCCATGGAGTGGAGGTTATAGCAGATCACTTCCTCTTTGGTCCCACTGAAACTACCAGGTGGCGGAGGAGTAGTACAGTAGCAGATTTTCCGTTAGTAATTTTCTGGGGTAGGGCAATGTATTTATAGCCAAAAAGATTATCTGTTCTGTTAGGCAATCCTTTTCCCAATTCTTTGGCTATGGGACTAGGATTTACTTAGAGCTTCACTGCCATGTCATTAAAGTCCAAAGGCCCTTAGACAGTCTGCCTTCTTTCCAATTTTCGGAGTCCTCCTATGGTTGATTGTTGGGTTATGCCCAGGGTGTTCCTAGTTTAGTTGTCAGAGGAAGGAACTGGGAACAATAGAGCTGCTCTATCTTAGCCAGATGCCTCTTCATTCAATTATTCATCAGTGGTTTTTTTTGAGCATCTACTATGTCCAGTCCTACAGCTAGTGAGTCCTCACTTCCTCCACTTCCTGGAGGAAGTGAGGACTCACAATGAGCAAGAGGGACATCCCCATCCTCACAAAGCTTACATTCAAGTGGAGGTAAAGGACAGTTATAGAAGGCATTACAGCAAAGTGTAACAAATGCTACGATAAAACCTCTCACACGAACACCATGGAGCGGAACATACGAGACAAAAAGAAAGCCACACAACCAGAATAAGTTGAGACTCTTTCAAGCCCTACAGATTCATTTTGGAGTAATGGATACAATCATTAGGATCATTAGGATTGCTTTTGTGATTTGAGAACACTCTGTAAGCTAAGAGCTGCCTGACTTCACAGCTGCTGATGGTGCCTGGGAGCAGTAGGATTTTCTAGGAGCTAAGAAGCTACAACAAATAAACATGATCGCATCTTTTAATAGCCCCAGACTGAAGCAGAAAAAAAGTCACTGCAAAGCCCTAATTCCTGAGTCAATACTCTTGGACACCAGCTTTTGGTAGAAAGTCAATGGTTCTTCACTGGGAGTAGAGTCTCCATTTTTGGAAAGTTGCCCTTATTTGGAAAAATATTGGACAATCCTGATCTAAGAAAGTTCTGTTCCTTGGCTTCTTTTCACTAACCCAACTTGTTGGTATGTTTTAGGCTTCCTAAAACTAGTGATGACGAATAATTCCTACAGCTATTTATAATAAAACATGACTTAAGACCAAACTGATCAAGAAGACTTACCCGACCTGACCCCCTGTACTGTGACCCTAATCACATTAAATGTGAATTCTAACAAGTACAATTTGGGAGACTAACTGCCATCTGACTTTGAAAGAAAATTAAGTAAATATCAATATATGTACTACCTTCTAGCACATACATCTTCAACCAGACACGAGATTTTCAATGCAATAATTACTAAGATGCAAGCTAATAAAGTCTTTCAGTTCTTCTTCAGTGCATCATAATGACCAGCAATATAAAGAATAAAACTTATTAATATGGCTGGTAAAAACTCAAATATCAGCTAGGACTAAGACATTGATTGATAGGTCTCATGGCAGGCATTATAGCTCCATTCATTCATTCATTCAATTTTCATGCACACATACAAGCTTCAGAGACCATGTATTCTTAATCTGTGAGCTAATGAGGCATGCATGGGTCATGGCATCAGCTGGCAAGCCCTTGTGGAGCCTTCATGATGCACTTTGAGCCCAAGACATAGGCTCCTTGTGTGTGTATCAGCCTGTAGGTTAATGAAGGCTGGCCAGTAAGACATGCCTCCCCTGGTGGAGGGTGTTAGTTGAGAGAGGTGGCTGTCATCTCAACAGCATGCAAGTCGTGGGTAGGAAAACCAACCCTCTGGTGTTGCATGTGAACCATAATTCAAATGATGGTATGAATCCTTTACAATTCCTATAATCCTCTGTGGCACCCTCCCCGAGTCCCCAGGGAGGATTAACATTCCATTTGGTCTCTCATCATATAGTTGCCATGACACAGATGAACTGAATGAATATCAGCTATAATGCCAAAAAGATCTAATTTCATAAAGAAAAGCAGATACTTTCTAACTAAAGAGCAGCCCTGAGCATACTGCAGAAAGTTACTTAAACCATGTATATTCCACTAGAGTACATCAAATTGACTTCAGCACACTTTGAACTGCCACTTTCTAGAAGCACTCATTCAGTTCATTTTAACAAACACATTGCTGTGGTCTGCAATGTCCATCATAATGGCTTAGCACACTTCACTGACGAAACCTCCAAGGGAGCAGATAGCAACATGACGTACGTCTAAATTTAACCCAGAAAAAAGCTACATTTACTATTAACAAGCAATTAGAAGGAAATGAGGAAGTTCTCTTTTGGGACTTATTCCTCAGGAAAAGTCCTTTGCTGTCCTCATTACTGGGCCCTTTTCCCACCTGGTACGACAGCATGGCACAGGGCATGGGGGCCACCACCCCACGGGGCAGGAAGCTGAGGGCTGCCCAGAGTGTGGCCACACCCTTCACCTCCCGACACCAGGGGACACAGCCCAGGGAGCGAGCTGAGCCAGCAGGGTCATCTCAGTGGCCAGCAAACCAAGTCCCCCACCCAGGGTTCCCTGGAACGTATTTACTGAGAAAAGGGGCTGTATTACCAGGTCCCCTGTCCCTGGAGAGCTTGTCCTCCTTCTCCTCCCTCTCTAACGTGCTGCTGGAGGACGAGATGCTGGAGGCCGAGCAGTTGTCCTTCTCGTTCACCTCCTCGCTCTGCCTCTCTTTCTCACTGAGGGAGGCCCGCTCTTCCAGCTCTTGTTCCAGCGTGCGCTCCACTTCCTTCTCCGCTGCCACGCGGGCCGGCGCTACTTCTGGGCTCGCCTCATGCGTACCCTGCCCCACCTCCGCCTCCGGTCCAGGCTCAGGATCCCCAGCACTCGCTGGTGGAGACAACAATGGAGATTATAATCACAACAGGAATTTCTTGGCAATGTCAAGTGAGGTGTGAAAGACATGACGTGGATTTCTCTCTGCAGCTTGTTGTGGGCAGATTTCTAAAGATGGTCCCCAGGATTCCCATCCCCTGGCCATTCAGCCAAACACTCCTCTAGGCACTGCTGGGAAGGGATCGGGCAGCTGATGGAACAGTGTCAAGTCACTTGACTCTAAGATGTGGAGATTATCTAGAGGGGCCTGATACAATCTGGTGAGACTTTTACAAGCACAGTGTTTTCTGGCTGGCCACAAAAAAACAAAGTCAGAGAGATTAGAAGCATGTGGCTTTAAAGATGGAGGGGTGATGTGACAGACATGGAGTGTGAGTGGCCTCTAGAAGTTGAGAGTAATTCCTGGCCAACATAAAACAAAGAACAGGGACTTTGGGCTTGTGAGCCCAAGAAACGGACTTCTGCCAACAACCTAAATGAACCCGGAGGTGGATTCTTCCCAGGGCCTCCCGGTGAGAGACAGGCCAGCTACAGCCTTGAGTGGAGCCTCGTCATACCCAGGGCTGAGCACCCAGTTGCACCCTGCTGTACTTCTGACCTACGGAAACCGTGAGATAATGAATGGGTCTATTTTGAATCGCTGTTTGTGGTAATTTGTTACACACCAGGAGCTGCCCTATGTTTTATCGGTAGCCAAACCAATGAGGACTGTCGCCCTTTGCTTGAATTAGGTTTGCTCATAATTTGATTAGCCCATGACTTTGAAAGTTGTTCAGGAGAATCTCAGACAGAGGACTATTTGTAAACCTATCAAGACTGGAAATTTGATGCTCATAGCAAGGTAAAATGTTCATGCTCCCATGTGTGCCATCCTCTACAGAACAGGAAAATGGCATAGTATGGCTTTGCGTGGTTTTACTGAGCAAAATTCTCAGCTGTTCACTGTGTATGGGTAGCAAAATGATTGAGAATACAGAAAATCCTGAGCGAACTGCCACATGTGAAGGCCAGAGGGAGACAGGTCACTCCTGAGAGAGTGATCCTCAGGCCTGGACCAAACCACATTGCTGGACTCATGGCAGTGTGCCCCAAGAGTGTGTGCTCAAGCCCTAGGCATATGCTACACAAATACAGAAATCCAGCAGGATCTGCATGGGGCAGGAACCGTAGGAAACCTGCCCAGACCCTAGGAGGACAAGCAGATCAGGGTGCTCCCTCTGTGGAGGCAACCTGCTGGCTCAGGTGAGTGGGGATGGCTGGCAATGGAATTGGCAGAAGAGGCCCTCCAGCAGGCCAGGCACTGCCATTGCTACGGGAGAGGAGAGCTCAGGCCTCACTGGGCAGGGAGCCCAGCTGCCCTCAGCTTCCCACCCAGAAGTCATTCTGCCAGGACTCCCGGGGTCCAATTCACCCACCCCTCATCTTCTCCCAGGCAGCCTTCCTCTGAGAAAGAGGGAATTGGAGAAGGTGCAACGTCAGCTTCTCTTTATGTCCTTGGGTAGCTTCCAACCACCAAAGGAAGAATGACTCCTCCAGGAGAGTCTCTCCAGTGCCCTTTAGGTAGGAACTGAGTGTAGAGGTCACAGAAGGCCTCTCCCTCCCACCTGCCTGTGGCTTCATGACAGGTTGTACATCTTCTAGTCTAGTACAGGAACCTGCTTCCCTGGGAGACAGGAGGAAGGCAGACCATGGCAGCAAAGGCCCTCTGCTGTCTACTGGCTGCCCCTGCTGGGTGTCCCCAAGAACTGGTGATATGAGGACAAAGTTTCTAGGCCGAGATGTGCTGCTTGGCAGTAGCAGGAGGAAACCAAAGGACATACAACCGTGAGCCCACATACCTAAGCATGGTACTGTCAGACACTCTTCTTCAAAAGCAAAGACTGAGCTGAGCACAGGGAAAGAGTGAATACATCCTTGAGAAAAATTCCCTTTGGTATCAGAGAAATTTTTATGGTGAGTTCTTCTTCATCTGATAATAAAATATTTAGCAAGGAGCTACAAACACCCCTTCATTTACAAGCATGGCAGAAGCACCGTGTTACCAATACCACCGTCATCCAGTGGTTGACAGAAGGCATATGTCCTTGTGCACATTTACTTCAGAATAGCCACATCAAAACAAAAATGTGTTTCCAACAGTCTAGCATGTGGCAGGCGTTTGAGTTTTAACTGGTGAGCATATGGCGAACACTGGCTGGGGTGCCTCCATGGGGCTTTATCACTGACGGGGAGATGGGTGCGGTGGGTTGCCATAAGCCTGTGTCTACTCCCCATCCCCAGGAGACTAGGCACACGAAGTAGGAAAAACCCATGATTTGGTGGCGGTGTGACTTCAGCCCATGCACACGCCACCATCATGTTTCCTTCCGTGGAAGCAGCAACTCTGGCCCGATGAGCAGTGGCGGTCTGGACAGGTGTGGTAACGGACACGCACATGCTAGAGAGCCACGCATGCTTATGGCTAAAACCCTAAGCAATTTCCACCCCCCCCCCCACTAGGGCCTCACTTCGTGGAATCATTTCTGTGTGTGATCCGACCACCAGGTGGTTTCTCTGTGTCATTACTGCTGGGGAGGTAGGCATCTCCAAAACCGCCTCCTGACCAGAATGCAGACTGCAGCACGAGGCCCGACTGCAAATCTGTGGCACATGAGGTTGTCCTAGCGATGGACAAATAATATTCACACACATTCGAGTCAAGCAAAACCAGTGAAGCTAGAGAGCGACGGTGTGAGAGCAAACACATATTGTTGCTCCTTCCTGACAAATACCTGCCCCACACACACCAGGCGGCACACTTGTCACTGACAGAACACACATCCCGGCTTTCAGAGGGCTCACTCCTTGGCTAGGGAAACAGGACGTAAAAACCCATCAACGGGGATCACAGTGGTATGTCGCCGGGCACCCAAGAGAAGGCACTGGATAACAAATGACAGGGGTCCCCTGGAAGGAGCAGCAGGGATCCATGGCAGGGCCCTTCTGCAGCTGCATTAACCAAACACAGGAATGACAAGGGCAAAAGGTCCCCGAGGGCTGAGACCTGACCTTCCTCTCATGTCCACAAGCCCCCAGCACAGTACTGGGCCGACATCTGCTCACAAAGGCTTTGCTGACACCCAGGAAGCTCCCGGAGACCACACCCCGAGTTCCAGAGCATTTCTGCTCCCCTTTCCCATTCTCTTTCATCAGGACCTCTCTCATCAGCACCCCATCCACACATACACACCCATTTCTTGAGTCACTACCCTCTGCCAGGCTGCCCCACTCTGGGCAGACAGGGAAAAAGTATCATCTACCCTCACGGAGTGCCCAGGAAGCAGGAGGAACTGTATCCTATGAGTCTCCAGGAGGAGCCCGAAGGAGAGCTAAGGCATTTCTCAATACCTAGGGGTGGAAACTGCTCACAACTTCCCACTATTGCCCGTCCTTATATTAAATGAGCCTTTCTCTAGCCTAACAATGGTGTTGGTGGTGAAAGACAGTGATACATGAGAGACACAAGTGACAGACCCAGTGCTTGCCATCATAGGGATTACAGAGGAGCAGAGAGAACCTATGTGCCTGGCCATGGCCTTTGCATGCAAAGGTGGGGGAACCCTACCACCAATGAACATGGAAATCCCAGCCCCTTGGCTCACCCAGACACAGTTAAACATATCTATACACACGACAGTGTGCTAAAAGCAAAAGCATGGTGCCCTGGGGGGCTGGGGGGGGTATGGCAAGGGACTTTGGCAAGGCCTGGGAAGGAACATAAGTTGCTGTGCCAAAATGACTTTTAGGCAGGGTCTCCAAGGAGGAAAATGAGTTAAAAGGGGGAAGAGCGGACATGAGAATATTCTGGGCAGAGGGAAGAGCATGTGCAGAGACCAGGAGCATGGTCCATGCTGGAGGAAGGAAAGCGACCTGGCGTTGGAGCTCTGGCAATGGGCCTTGCAAGGTGGGGTGAGGACCTGGGACATCACGCTGAGGGCAGTGATGGCAGCTATAGGTAGACACAGGCAAACACTTCCCGCTGGGACAGCTGACACATGCCTGGTGCTATGGATGAAGCTCCTCAGTCGTGCGGAGCACATAGTCCAGGAAATAAACCCTGAAGACAGAGACCGAGGAGGAAGAAGCGAATGCCAGACATGGGCTCAACAGACGATGATGAATAAAAACATGGCGCCAATGGGAAGCTGTTCCCCACGCCAGAGAGCCACTGGGGGACGTAACGTGTCAGCATCTGAGGACTGCAGCTGAGCACACCTCACGTGAACAGGCTACTAAATCCACACAACCCCTCTGTGGGGAGGCCTCTCATGTTGCCCTCAGAAAGCAAGGCTGGGGAGAAAAGAGTGAAGGCCCAGGCCATGGTGTTGGGCAGGAAGGGGCAGGGTACCCACTCCCGAGCACATGCCTGTAAGGACCCTGAAGCCCTGCCTTTGATGCAGGGTCAGAAGTGACTGCAATAAACCTGCAAGTCAGGAGCTGCCAGGGCCCCCCAGCTTTTCTATCACCAGCCATGCCCGCCCATCACCTCAGACAGAGGAAGGATGTGAAGATCTGGGGCTGGGCCTAGAAGGAGAGGAGTTGCAAGAAGTTCCTGGGCCAGGGGCCAGGTAGTCCTTCCTCCCGCGTTAGGCATGAGTGTGGAAGTGAAGGGAGGACACGGTAAGAAATGCCTGGCAACATAAAAGGCATCCAAAACCAGGACCCATCTTCCTGGACCCCATCCTAAACTAGCAGACTGATGGGATCCTGGTGTTGCCAGAATGCGCTTAGCAAAGGCCAGAAAAATGTATTTGGCCAGAACCTGCACTGACCTGATTCAAAGGGCTTTAAATTAAATTTTAAGGTGGGTGTGCAGAGAGGAGAAAAAGGAGAAAAAACAAAATTAAACTGCATAAAGGGATACAGGAATGGATAATTTAGGTCATGTGGAAGAAATCACTGGAAGGAAGAGATCCACAGTATATTCAGAAAGAAGTAACAAGGAACCTGGTTGTCGCCATCCTGGGAATGGACCTGTAACCGGAACACGAGCACTCAAGGGAATTCTTTATCCGAAGAAAACAGACATTACAGGACAGGGAGATTGGGCGTGGGAGCGGGATGGGAACCCATCAACATGAGAACCACAGGGAAAGAGGGAAAACTTCACTGCTTTTGTTGAGAGAATATAAAAGGGCGCCCGGTCAGATGCTGGGACTTCCCTCACGCAGATCACAAAGCTGGGAGGGAGCTGAGAGAGAGCAGGCCCGGAGGAATTCGGCCAGGGCAGAGGATGGCTCCTAGCAGCTAGCTCTCTTTGTCCCTCCAAAAGCCCAACACCAACTCCTCATCTGGTCCCAGAAACCTCACTAGATGTCAGGCCCAGCGCACTGGGTCCCGAGTGCCTTCTACACCCTGTTGCGTCCCTGGAACCACATACACACCACTCTCTGGAGCCCTCACATCAGCAGCATGAAGATTAGTGTCCCCATATGAGAACTGAGGACACCTCTCCAGAGAGGTTAAGCAACTTGTCCGGGGCTACACAGTGGGCCGGATGCTCACAGCTGCTCCTCCAGAGCCGCCCTCTGCTCCGCTCTTTGCCCCCGGGAGGCTGGGAGGGAGGGAGGGAGGGAGGGAGCGAGGGAGCGAGGGAGCGAGGGAGGGAGGGAGGAGTATTTATGCCACCACTCTCTTCACGTGGGGCCTCAGTTTGGCAGAAGTGGTCAGGCCACCATTTCTATCCTGTGCGCTCCTTCCCAAGGCTACAGCTCTGAGTCCCAGGCATGGACCCAGTTCCTCCAGGCCTGGAGGTGGGAGCAGTGTTGATAGTCCCCCACTGCTGCTCGTCTCTGGGGACTTCTCCACCCAATGGTCCTATGACCTTCCCCCCACCTCCGTGAACTGTCCCTTCACTGGCTGCCCTCAGGCACCCTCTGAGCATGTCCATCTCCTTCCAGCCTCACTGACAAGCAGAGCTGGGATTTAGACCCCAACGGGACTGACTGAAAACCTCAGGCTATTAATCACGATGGTACACTGTGAGGTGGGTGACTTATGCTGTAAAGGAGCAGCACATAATCATTCCTGAAGAGACAAACAAACAAATATAACATGCAGGGTGCACGAACGTTCCAGGTCTGCTTTCATCCATGTCCCTGACAGCTGAGTCCAGAAGGTCCAGTTGGAATCTCCTATCATGCAACTTTTCTTTGAAGAGATAGATTGCTGATAGAAAGATCTGAACTTAATAAGTCTTTGGGTGGCTTCAATTGATTTCAGTCTGTGATGGTGTCTCGATGACTCTGCCAGGACTTGGCTTTCTGGCGGGTCTTACGAAACCAAGGGCTGGGCCAGCCAATTCTATAATAGTTGCTCCAAATCATGTACATTCCAGGGACCTCCCCAGTTCAGAGCTAATAACTAACACCATCAACTTTAAACTTGTGGTTTAATCACATAAATGTGAAAAAGGTCCCAAGAGGAAAAGCTCACAACTTTGAAAATTCTTCAGACTTTGCCTTTGGTGTTGGGCCAGTTCATGCTAAGCTGTTCACTCACATTCACTCTAGAGCAGGATTTCTTGGCCTTGATACCATGGATATTTGGGGTTGGAGAATTCTTGGTTGTGGGAGGGCTGTCCTGTGCACTGTAGGGTGTTCAGCAGCATTCCTGGCCTCTACCCACTAGAGGCCAATAGCACCTCCTCCTCAGTTGGGACAACTAAAAATATCTCCAGACGCTGCCAAATATCTCTTGGAGGGAGTGGAGGAGGGGGCAGCAGGGATCATCCTGTGTTGAGAATCACTACCCTAAGGGAACAGTTTCATTAGGATGGGCTCAAACTCAGCCTCTTCAAGCTTTATACAAACAAACAAATGAAAAAAAAAACCCCACTTGATCATGTGCAAAATACTGATCCATCAGTCTAGTGAATTCGTATGTCTTCAAAATTTAGCCCTGTTTTATTCTCAAAATTGAGAACTAGATTTTCTAAACAGGCTCAGCCTGAACCACCTCTTGAAAACCCTACGTGGCCAAAATTACTTTTGGAAGGCCTTTTGGAAGATGCCATTTTATAGATACCATATCAACCCTCACAGTTCCAACAATCAAGGTGTTCATTTAGTTTCAATGGAATGCCATGAGAAGTATTGGGCTTGTAGTACCACGAAACACAAATCCTTACTCTAAAATCACATTTGATGCAGCATGCTGTTCATACTATAAGAGGCACATGAAAGTCAGGAATAACTCAAGAAAAAAACAGATCCGTGGCCCTCATGTCATGCTCATCACATGGAAACCTACATCTTAGTTGCATGTTGGGCAGGATTACGAGCACTATTCAAATTGTGATTTTTCACTCCCCCCACCTTTGCCCCTCAGATTATGCTTCTGATGGAGTTCATTTGGTTAAACATGTATAGGATGTAATTCCTCTGCATTATCAGGACAGTTTCTAGTTTCGGGTCCAATTATTGCAATATCGGTTAATGGATAGATTCTATTTCACACTATAAATAGAAAATGAAAAAAAAGCAATTTAAGATTATTGTATCATGTATCATTACTCTATCCGTATTGTATCATTGCTTTCTCATTATCTTGAACTAGAACCATATGACCCCAAACATCAACCCCTGGATATGAAGACTTCCTTTGAGCTTGTTTAAATTCTTCTAAAATCAGATAGAGAGATCTTGTCTTGGCTCAGGATCAGTTCAGGATCAGCTCCAATATACATTTGTCTTTCCATGCCCAGTAGGGCTGGTGGAGCTTCTAGGTTAACTACATGCTCATTTTCTCAAAAGAGCAAAGAGGACGACAAGCCTTTCCTCAAGGATGGAGACATTGTCTAATGCCAAACCGGCAATCCATTTCAAGAGCACCTCTAGCTCTTGTCATAGCCCCAGACAGAACATCGATGACATCAAAACAAAATGGCTATTTTGGAAAGTATACACTAGCATTAAAATGGATAGTCCTGAGTAATAACAGCTAGCAAATAAATTGATTGAACTTGAGTTTTTTGATTAATTCACTTTTTCAGGCTTAGCGGGAGGTAGTTACTTTTAATTAGATGTTCTAATGTAATTAGTAGCAACACTCACTCTACCAATATTTATTGATACCTCTGATGTGCCAGGCACTGTGCTAGGCATAAGGAAATCAGATGTGAAAAATATCTTCCCCCAAATATTTTTCAGGATAAAGTGGTCTAGCCAAGAGAAATTATGGACTCAAAACAACTATAATCTAAAGAAAATATTAGCTCTTCCTGCCAGTAAGTCTGACCATGCCTAAGCAGAACCAGCTGGCCTACAATTGGGGTACAACTAGAAATCTCACTTTTAAGCTCTCACCCCAAACAGTTGACCCTTCTTCACTTATATTTAGTCACTAATCCACTTAGTCAACAACTTAGTTTATCTGAACTTGTTGGCAAATTTCACAAAAAAAATGGAGAAAGACCCACTTAAAATAAGAGGTAATTTAATAGGTGGTTGAATAAATATCTTAATTATCAATTTATCAAGAGTCAACCTCTGAATTTTCTTCCTCCTTTAGGGTTAGATCCTCAGAAGGAAATGGCCCATGTATGTTAATTCTCTGCCACAGTTCCCTTTCTACATTAACCCACCATTCTTCCTTCAGTCTTTAGAGCGTAGATGAGATTTTCAAATATGTGTCCTCCATCATGACCCATGTAGTAAATTTCTGGATAGAGGGGAAACAGCTGTCTCTACAGATTAATATATTTTATTTTTTCATGCCATTTGTTCATTCACTAGCTCATAAAACATTTACCGAATGTCTATTCTGCTCCAAGCATTGGGCGATAACAAAGGTGAGTGCAGGCATGAGCTCTCCTCTGGGGAACACACAGATGAAGAGGGGCGGACCATTTATTGCATATACAGTGAGACAAGCCCTATATCCCTGGCATGCCAAGATGTAAGGCAAACACATAAGATAATCCAAGTAGGCTTTAGAAAAGATGCTTCAACTAGATGGCTAAGAGCCCCGTGGGCACGAAGAGGAAGAGGGCTCTCGAGCACAGAAGCACAGAAACGTACATAGCACCTTTCAGGTAGTGACTGTGGTTTGGTGCTGATGCAAAGTAACAGGTAGGAGTGGTTGTGGAGGTAAAAGACTGGTAGTAGGGCCTGGATAACCAAAGTCTTGAATGCCATGTAAGGTCTTGTCTTTATGCCATAGATAATGGAGAGCCACTAGAGCTGTTTAAAAACAGATACGATTTTTTTTTGGCTGGGTTGCTAATAAGAACCTGGAAGATATGAGATCTATTAGAAGTTACTGAAATGGTCCAGATGAGAGATGGTTAAGAGCAGGAGTAAGGCATTGGCAACAGGGAGACAGGAAAGAAGGCTGAGCTGAGAGAAAGCACAGGAACACTTGGTGGTTGCATGTAGGTGCGAGTATTAAGGGAGGAGTGAAAAATAATATGCATGCTTCCAGCTTAAATGACTAGGCCAAGAGAAATGGTCTAAACCGATGAGGATTGGAAGGTATGAACAGGTTTGGGGGGGGTAGGGAGTTTACGGGTGAGAGATGGGTGAATCTCCCATCTGAGTGCCCCTGACGGGCACCTGTTGAGTGTGACATATCTGTGGAGCATTCAGATGCTGATGTCTAAGGAGGTTGGATCCATGTGTCCTGAGCTCAAGAAGGCCAAGGCTGGAGATGCAGACCTGGAGGTTTTCATCATATGGTAGGTAGTTAAGAATCACAGGTGGGGATGTTGAGAAAACGGCCAGAAGTTAGGTATAAAAACAGAGGGTTGCTGGGAAAGGTCCCTTGGAAAAACCCAATACTTAGGAGGCAGGCAGGAGAAGAGTCAGTAAGAAGACTGAAACAGAATGACGAGAAAGATAGATAAAGGATGAGAAAACAGTGATGAGAAATGCAGAAGATATGAAAGCCAAATAACATGCTGAGTCTGGAAATCATCTGGGGGATACATAAGGAAGGACCAAGAACTGCTCGATCTAGAGAGTCAACAAACATCTACTGGAACTTCCAACTGTATCTGGTGGAAGCAGGTTTCTCAGAGGATGTTCCAGCTTCCGAAGGCTCTAAAGATTTGTGCCCTGTTCAGAGGCAGCTAAGATGCACTGCAGGGTCACTGACCCCAGGAGTTCTCTTGGAAAAGCATACTTTAGGGACAGGAAAGCTAATATGTGATTATTCCGCCACAGTGCAAACAGTCTATCATTTTGCACAAATGCCTTATCAGGGTGGGTGAGGGAAAGGCAGGGGTGGTAGAGTGGGGGCAGGGGTGCTGGAGGGAAAAGTGGAGTGGAAGAGTGGTGATCGAGGTCCTCACCACAGGTTAAGAATGCTACAAGGAACCGGGTAGTTACTCGTCTTTGTTATTTCTCAGTTCTTAGTCAACGACTCTGGAAATTCAAAGTTACCACACTGACTGAAGAACGCTCAATGTTCCTATCTGCGGAGGCCTCCTGAATGTCCCTGGGATCTTCTGCCCAAGGCTCCCACCTGGGATGAAAGGCACTGATGTCTTTCCAGATTCCCTGTTAGCACCTCCAGATGTAGACAAGCTCATTCACCCCCAGTGCCTCCTCCAGACTGGGTCTTGCAACTCCTGATGCACCTTCCTTTTGTCAAATAAGAACAAACAAGCTAATTCCTGTTCTAAAGTTGAATATTTTGTTTCTGTTAAACAGATTTTTAAGATGCAAATTTGTAAATCTGGTTAAAAACCATTATAATCCAATGCTTGGAAACAATTCTCCATGGGTTTCTCGTGTTTCTGCAGTCTTATGAGCAGAGGCACTGACAGTCTTAGTTCTGGGATATCTTTCTAAAGATGTGTGCATAGCAAATGGCCTTGGAAGACACAGGTGGTGTCTCCCCTGAAGCAAAGAACTGGCTGGTTTATAGCTCACTGTGATAAAGATAATGTGTCCCTCTGGGACAAAAGGAAGACATGTTTACTGCCCACTATAAAAGATGTGGGGTCCCTAAGTTCAAGGTTCCTCTCTGTGTATGCAGCCATCACTTGGGCCTACTCACATCAACTTGCAGGAACTGGGGCTAGGAGAAATGGCACAAATGCTGATACTCTGGCTACTACTATTGCTGTGAATAATGAAGTCCATTGTCTCTGACCCTGCAGTTTCATTTCTTGTGCCCCCATCCACAAAATTGTGGCAAGCTAACTTATTAACTTACAAGTCTGTAAAGTCTTAGAGCCTTCAGGTTTTTTTTTTTTTAAGATTTTATTTATTTATTTGACAGAGAGAGACACAGCAAGAGAGGGAATACAAGCAGTGGGAGTGGGAGAGGGAGAAGCAGGCTTCCCACCGAGTAGGGAGCCCGATGCGGGGCTCGATCCCAGGACCTGGAATCATGACCCGAGCTGAAGGCAGACGCTTAACGACTGAGCCACCCAGGCGCCCCAGACCCTTCAGTTTTTGATACCTAATTACTACCTATGAAATGATCAACACACCATTCTTTAACAACTTTTCCAATGCCATTCCATGCTTTGTCTTCACTTAAGCATACTTAAGTAAGACTCATGCTTGATCTACTTTGAAAGGATTCAAGACTATGTTTTAAAATATGGTGCACGAAAACAGGCTGCAGGCAACGGTCATTTTCTATAGGAGGGGAAAAAGGGAAAGTTTTGCCCTTTTCCATTTTTAGAGGCAGAGAAAAAGTGAGGCAGGAAAACCCAATGATTTGCAAAGGCTCATAAAGCAGTTCCACAGCAGGTGTTGCAGGTAGTGCCTTGGCCTTGGGTAGAGTTTCTGAGAGATTTTGTCTAACTGACCAAATGGCATCAAGTTGTAGCAGTCAGGTGAGGTGTGGGGAGGTGGGGCCGCCCTGAGTCACAGAACCACAAGGAATCTAGTTTCCTGCCAATTCATGAAATACTGGACTGGAGGTGTCCAAAAGCTTTATGCAAGGGAACCAGCATGCATTAGGCTGATGACTGATGATAGTCTATTGTTACTGTGCCAATTGGAAACAGGATACCAGATGTTTCTGATTTCTGCCACCTGGATTGGGTAACTTAGGAGAGTGTCTACACCTGAAGGAGACTCAAGACATGTCACACAAGGTGACAAAGGTGCTCAATGACTGGTAACAATGACAACAGCTGTGATGATGAACGATGCCTACGTGAAAAATGATTATTCATTTAAGCCAATGGAACATTTCAGGATATAACTATAGGTCTAGATTTTATTTCCAGGCGAGAGGATGAGGAAGAGTCCTATTTACTAGCACTTTTAAAAGCTTGGATCTGTGAGCGAAAATATCAGTACAGCTTGTCAGTAATTTCTGTAAATGCCTCCAGGTGAATGCTGGTGAGTAGGCCATGGCCATGTAGGTTATATTTTTATATCTCGAAGGCCCAACAATAAGACATTTGGAAATATCTAGGAATCCAGGTCCGGGAAGGAAAAAAAAATCACCATTGAACATATTTTTCCCTGACATAAAATTAATATGGTGTGGTGAAGTTTTCAAATGCATCTCTAAAGTACTACTTCTGTGTGCAATGTAGACAGCACCGAGCTAAAAGTAAGAAAAATAATCTAGCCACGATGTATGCTTTCATGGCTGCATTAGTGGGTAAAAGCCACTTGTGAATTCAGGACACTAACTGCTTTTGAACGGGAAAGGTAATTTCTCTCCACTTAGCCTTGGGCTGGACGCAGGTGTATCAGCCAGGGAACAAGAAAGCCACCCAGCGCTAGCCTCCAGGAAAGGCGGTTTTTAAACAGGGCCACCCGGCAGGGACCAACCTCAACACCCGGTTTTGAGATGCATGGTTTCTCCATTTTCTTTCCATGAAATAGGTTATGCAGATCTGACACCCACTAGGATAATAGCTTACTTGGCTAAAATGATCTCACTTGTGGGTACACAGATTATTTTTATTCCTCAGTAACTTCCTCAAGTGTCATAGCAAAGAACTCTCTCCCAATAAGAATACTGAACCTTTTTCTCTAATTAGTGAGAATAACTTATTTCCAGAGACATCTGTGAGTTTCTTACAATAATAGAAAGTAAACTTACTAGATATTCTGATCTATACTACCAGGGCTCAGTGAAAATAAGGAAAGGCTAATTAAAGCCATGAAGAGAGAGGCCCTTCGTGTTTACCTAAATTGGGGGCTGATTGTCTCCATTAATTGCAGCACACTGCAAGTGAGAACACATGTATGTGTTTGTTCCTCACTCGGGCTTGGTAGTTTCACACAGAGGAAAAATATTCAGACCATCACCACGAAGTCTAGGCAGTACTGGGACACACATCTGCTGTGAGCCACAAGAGGGCCAGATGGAAAAATAATTCAAGCACACACTGACTTGATGGTGGGGGTAGCGGCTTAAGTTATACAAAAGTTACAGCAGATTTAGCTGACAAGTTTTTTGGCTGAAAGATCTCACTAGATGGCACATAATGCTATTGGTATTTTAACATTTACCCTGCCTTCTTTCTAAATATATTTTGTAAGAGAAAAGGTAAAGAAGTGTTTAATGTTTTCCTATCTTCCGTTATTAAAAATTCTCCAGAATCTTTAATAAAAAAACCCATAAAGTGACCTTTAATCCCGAGGTATATATAATTCAGTCACAAATATCTGTTTTTCCTTTTCTTTGCAAACATAACTCTGAAATGCCGGCCGCAGTGCACGCAGATATTGCGGAAGGAGTCGAAGGAAAGGGATGGTGTGGCATGAATGGGAACACCACCACAAGTACTGGGGTGCCAGCACGTCCTGATAAGCGCCTGAGCTGAGCGTGAAAAGGCGGGTTCTACTCCCCAGGGTGGTGCCAACAAGATCCGCAAACGGTGGCCCCTTCCCATTTATTTGAGTCTCAGTAATATATGGATAGTCGCATCTCTCCCCAGCTTCCTCAGATGCCCGAGGTGTTAAACAGTAGCATTTGGGAGGGAGGGACAGAGCACTACACAAGTGTGAAGATGATCATCATGATTCCACAAGCAGAGACAACGAAAAAGTGAGTCAACCTGGGCATGTTTGGACCACAGAGTGCCAGGTGTTTGGAGCAGGATAAACATCTGGATGCGTGATTTTTTTTTTTATTCTTCCCCCAGATGTTGGGATATTGTAAATGTTAGGGGTAAGCAAAAAACTACTTTGAGCCTTTAAAAATGGGACCTGGTAAAAAGAACAGACTATGAATTGGAGGAATGAATCAAGTAGAATGCTTCAGAGAACAACAGCAAGCCAGGCTGAGAAAAACCTTGCGGCCAGTCCAACTTTGTGTTTCTGCCATAAGGGCAAAGGTCTCCAAATCAGAAGGAAGTCTCAGCACTTTTCTGAGACAGTCCTCTCATAGCGTTTCTTCTTATACGCTTACAATTGCCAATTGTGTAATTCAGTGATGTACGAGGACCAGACTTTAGATTACTCTGCTGGTTCCGACTGATGTGGATAATTACTTAATGTATGACGGACAGCTTTCCCGGGTTCCACAAGAACCACTGCTTTGTATTTTTTGGACAAAGCAAACATCATACAATGCCATTTCATTAATTTGTAATTATGTCTCATTTCAAGCCCAGTATTCCTATTTCATATGCATGTGGTGTGATTTCAGTCGAACATTCTCCCGGTCTGAGTCCCTTCTCTGGAGAGGAAAATGACATCTACTATTAATCTTTCTGAAAGCATACTGAAATAACTTTATTTTCCCCCAATGCATATCGCAGGTACCCCAGATAAGTATTTTCCGTGTTCTTCCTGAAGTTTAAAATATTCTGCCTTTTGGGGCACCTGGGTGGCTCAGTTGGTTAAGCATCTGCCTTCAGCTCAGGTCATGATCATGGGGTCCTGGGCTCGAGTCCCACATCGGGCTCCCTGCTCAGTACTGGGCTTCCTGCTTAGTGGGGAGTCTGCTTCTCCCCCTCCCTCTGCTTGTGCTCTCTCTCTCTCTCAGTTGCTCTCTGTCTCAAATAAATAAAATCTTTAAAAAAATATATTCTGCCTCTTTAATTGGTTAGAACAGCCTCAAGTTTGACCATCACTGGGCAAAATACTCAAGGAACTGCCTTTTCATCACAAACATCAAGAGGACTAAAAGTTTTGAGGACAATTTTTATAGATACTGACAATTCTCTCTCGGCTTGGGGCCGCTGTGTATTTCCCAGTTTAGACAACCATTCTGTAAACTGGAGAGGATACAAGTTTTAGAGTTAAAAGTCCCAAGATTAAGTGCTGAACCACAACTTTGCAGGGGAATGTTTTTCATATCGCCTCTGGCAATACCACAATTCAGATAGAGCAGGGATACCAGGCAGGGTCTGGAAAGCACAGAGCTGTCCTAGAACAGTCTGTTTTCCTGATTCTTCGAGTCTCAGGATTTTCAGACCGACATTACTCATCTATGACCGAGCCATCTGCCCGGGACAATCTTCCACGGCTCAGGGACCAGCAGGAACTGGACGTGATAGAAAGCCGCAGGGAAGCCAGCCTGCTCCTGCAGAATGAGCCCCGAGGCTTGGAGAGCCAGCGAAGACTTGGACAGACAAGACTGTTCCGTTACATCCAGTTCTGCTGAGTTCATGCAGTCCTGCCTTGTTGAAATCAATCTTGACGCCATATTTAGTCAGCCCTCTGAGAGTTAAAAGTTGGGCTTCTCTGTTGCCTTCCGTTGGCTAAGCCTCGGTCAGGCTGCAAGCCATAACACCCGGTCACACTGAACAATGCTAGCTGCAGGCTCATCAACACGCAGTGTAGACGGCAGTGCCCGAGACCCATCCTCTCTGTTAATGTGAGAGAAAACGGACCCAACCGTCCTCAGAGCAATCAGGAAAACAGCTGATGCTCTCAGGCTGCAGTGCACAACACTGTTTTTCTCCAAATAAAGCTAAGATGACAGACAATTTCTCCAGGGAGAGCCTGTCTGTCTGCACACAAGCGTCTACACCCCCACCACACGCGCCCGTGATCACTACTATCTTCCCTTTCTCCTGCCTCAGTGTTTAACTTCTATTTCCACTAAGTCCGCATTTTCCTTGCTTGCTTTGATTAATTTTATTCTCCATCGGTTTAATTGGAAACAGACCCATAATTCCTAAGGTCAGAACATTCTAAAGTGGTCGCTTTACTGGGCAGAGCCAATAAATAAATAATGTCCAAATTATAGGGTACTAAGTTAATACCCTGTGATTTAGGAAGAAATGGCCAAGTAAGCCTTATTTTCAATATTCTCCCTTCTCAATGACCATGCACTGACAATCTTCACACATAATTTTGCTTTAACAGAAGTGGCTCTGAAGGCAGCTGGTTTATTAGTGTGGAGCAGTTGCCCTGAGTTTACCCTTAGTTACTACTTGGTACCACTTTGCACGTAGCACTGGTCCCTACTGCCCAGAAGCCTAACACAAATTACCCCATCAGAGTTCCCTCTACCATCCCAGCACTCACCTTGGGGATGCTGAGCTGTTCCCGGAGAGGAGGCGGCTCCCGGGAGAGCCTCTTGTGAGTCTAGAGATGGAGGGCTCCTGCGCAGAGAGGTGGGGGAGGCAGGGGCTGCCGGGGAGGTCAGGTCCAAGGAGAGGTCACCTCTGCCCCGGCTCACACTCCGGCTTCTCAGTTCCTTCTCGTGCGCCTCGGCTGCCAACTGTTCCAAGTATTTGTATCTGAAAGTTAAATTCCAAAGGGTTTCCGTAAAAACAATGAGGAGCCCGTGGCTGATGCTTGTTTATGGCTGAAACACCTGCAGAGTGAGCTGGTCTCCTGATGCACAGAGCACAGCACAGGGCTGGCTGGAGGGCCAGTCTGCCAAAAACAGCCAGCAAAGCCAAGATGCTAATGATTAAAAACCCCGCATCATTCATAACCAAACAAATTGGGAGAAATGGCAACATCACACGGTCTCCAGATACTGGATCACTGCTGCAGAATCCGATTTTGCTCTTTTAGGAAACATGTGTACAAATAAGCAAAACAGCAGTAATGCCCATTACAGAGCCCCAGCAATGACAGCTGAAAACCACACGCACTCAGAGCTTGCAGCTGTGAGATGGGAGGGTGCCTTGGTGCGGTGGAGAGAAACAATGCCCCCAAAATACCAAAAGGGGTTGTTGGACGAAGCCCTCCCTGAATTTCTGAACCTGCTTCAATGCTAACAGCAATGCGACTGGAATTCACTTTGTTCTCTCAGTGTCGACCATGGAAACTTTTTTATATTCTAAAATATTTCTGAGTAGGACTCAGCCATCCAATAGCTTGGACCTGACGTCACATATAGTTTATTCATCAAAGTCAGTTTAAAAGAACAAAGATACATCTGTTTTGCATTTCAGGCAGGCAGAACTCACTGTTTATTAAGACCAGCTACCAATCATATTCCTCATAGTGCGCTTTATAGATCAGACCAAAATAACTTTGAAATATGTGCCTCTTCCAGATGTCTGCTAATTTTACCATTATTTGTTCAGAAATAAATTTCTGAATTCAGCTGGAGCAGGTTTCTATCTCACCAACCACTAAACTTTGAGACAGGTTATTCAAGACCCTCACTCACATCCATCCAGACTCACTGCTTCAGTTCCTCCCAATGGGCAAGTCCCCCAACTCTAGCCCACCGGAGCCCCCACCAGACGCTGCACACGGCATTCCGAATTGACTCGCATAAGAAAGGCAGAGCGCACATATAAAACCTTTAAAAAGAAGGCATTGAAAAAGCATGCATTTCTTCATGCATCCATAAGGTGGGTGTGGCTCCCCCATGTCTATCTGTCCGCAGTCCTCACCCCTTCTCCCTGCCAGGCCAAAGGCAATCTGCACTGCAGGCCAGGCTCACATGCGTATCTCCCTCAGCGAGGCCTGCCTTGACCACCACAGCTGGAAGTGATCTTGGCCTTGCCTCTGAACTCATGTCGGATATGTAGTCCATTCAACTCAGATGGCATTTTACATTTACTGCCTGGCATATTTAGTCATCTTTTCACATGTGTGTGTCTGTTCTCAACAAGCAGATAATAGGATTTCTGAGAACAGAAGATTAGCATCCTTTGTTCTTTCCCTCGGCGCCTTGCATTTGCCAGGCGGAGGAGAAGCAGGCAAAGTGTGTGGCGAGGAGCCTTGGAGGCAGCACCCCACCTGCAAAGGTCTCCCTGCAGCACCTGGAGGCCCAGGGTGGCAAATGCATCGATCTCACTTGCTGATAAAGGTGCGTGATGGGTCTGCCCACACAAACGTCTGGGGCATTGTCTGGAGAGCGGCTGCCTCACGGTGACAGGGCGAGGGAACTCTGCCCAGACAGAAAGCTTCAGAAACTCTGGACTTGCCTCACCAACAATGTCACCTCTCAAAAGGTAGGAGAGGGAACAAAAGGAAGCTATTTCTGAACTTGGACCAGCAAGGAAAACCACCTGGCTGCGGAATCTTGGAAGAAAGTGACCATGAGGGCAAGACTCAGAGTCCCAACAGGAGGCAGGTTCTAAATGAGGTGGTGGCACCCTCAGGCCAGCAATGCTGAGAGCCCAGGAGGGGTGTGGGAGGTATCCCCACGCTGAGTCCAAGCCTTCTGCCACAGGAGAAAGGGGCGGCCAAGAAATGGAGTGCAGACAAGGAGACCTACAAAGGTCCAAGGCTACAGGCCAGAGGACAAACCATTTATGACCTTCATTTCCGGTGGCCCAGTGCTGGATCTGGCCTCTCCACACCCCTACCTGCGGGCAGCCAGACTAGCAGGGATGTGGGGTTCACCTCACTTTCCAGGGGATGCCAGGGGTTGTTCATCCACAGTCTGGATAGACAGGACTCAAGGGTTTCCTGCACACCCTCTGCCTCACAGATGTCATCCATAGAGGATCCAGAGGACATGGGAAGAGTCAAGGATTTACTATGAAATCTTCTGAGGAGGCTTACCTGGTAGACAAAAATTGCAGGGGAGAAGGCCTGGGGACTTGTCTGGTGGGTATCAAGTTTCAGTTTTACGAGACGGAATGAGTTCTGGGGACGGTCACCCAACAATGTGACCATACCTACCAATATTGAATTGTACGCTTAAAATGGTTAAAATGGTAAATTGGACATTATGTGTATTTTGCCACAATCAAGACTTTTATTTTTACTTATTTTTTTTGAGAGAGTGTGCATATGTGCGTGCAAGTGGGGGCGGGGGGGTGCATAGGGAGAGGGGGAGAGAGAGAATCTTAAGCAGGCTCCACACCCAGCATGGACCCTCATGACCCTGAGATCATGACCTGAGCCGAAACCAAGAGTCAGACGCTTAACGGACTGAGCCACCCAGGCGCCGCCCCCCCCGCCACAATTAAAGACATTTAAAAAATGGCAGGGATGGGGGGCTGGCACCGAGGTCAAGAGTGACTAAATCTGGGGCGCCTCGTGGCTCAGTCGTTAAGCGTCTGCCTTCGGCTCAGGTCATGATCCCAGGGTCCTGGGATCGAGCCCCACATCGGGCTCCTTGCTCAGTGGGAAGTCAGCTTCTCCCTCTCTCACTCCCCCTGCTTGTGTTCCCTCTCTCGCTGCCTCTCTTTCTGTCAAATAAATAAAATTAAAAAGTGACCAAATCTTTGTGGAAGAGCAGGGTCAGTGTCCATGTGCAATGGGCCAGAGAGCCTGGGAAGGGCTAAGCCACCTGGCATTAACTGCTGTACAGCTTCACAACCTCTCCTGACCCATGTCGACCTCTGGCAGTCCCTGCAGAAGCAGCTCGCCCTAGGTGACAACCTTCCCTTACAGACACACTGAGTGCCCTGAGAGGCCCAACAGTACCTGATCCCAGGAGCCCAGCAGCCCACGAGAGGGCGATCGTATGTCCCCATGGCTTTACCCGACAGACTCTTTTGAAGTTTCCTGTGTGCAAACCCTGGGTTTTCCATCCCTAGACCACAGCCTCAAGGAGAGACTTTTCACCTTTCCCACTTTCATCTAAACATCTCTGCCTGTATCTTTTGTTTATTCATTCATCTTTTCATTATTTATTGAACATTTGTTGAGTGCCTGTCATGTGCTAAGAGCTGCCGTAGGTACTAGAGATTTTATAATAAACAAGAAAACCCCCACCCTCGTGGAGCTCACAGTTCAGTGGGAAAGATAGGCAAACAAACCTTAGGAATGAATTCACACAGCCGCCAAGGTCATGGGCTGCAGGGGTTGGTAGAACAGTCGAGGGAACATATATAGGGCCCTGTAGAAACTGCTTGACTTGAGATTAACCCAAACCTACTTACTGATGACTCTTCCTGCCACTCTCCTACTTATGAACTCTCCCTTACATTAAACCGAAATCTGGCTCCTTCTCAGTTCTACTCTGTCCTCAGACCTGCCAAGCCATGCTCAGAATCCTCCCTTACTGCTTCACTCATCACTTTTATGCATCATTTCTCCAACCCTAGCCCTGTCCTGACCCTTGCACTCTGTTTCCGTAACCCCCACTTGTCATAGGCATTTCCTATGCCGTCCACCTTAGACGAATCCCTGCCCCAACCTCACCCCAACATGTGTTCAGCCTGGATCTTGTTCCTTCTTATTCCCTTAAAAAGATTATTTGTGAATGTCACTTAATCATGATCAGATAAAGCCTTTCTCCTAATACTACAAAAAAAAAAAAATCAGAAGTACCACCTGAACAGAATCTTACTCTGGGTCTGCACCATTGTCAATAAAATAGTTTGCCTGAGATTATGGAATGAGATAATAGGAAATAAATCAAAATAAAATCAAATGTGCCTGGATGGCTATTACACCTCAGAAGAGCAAAAGCACATTCCCCTTGTTACACTACAAACCTCAGAAAACCCTCTGCTGTGACTCTGGCCGTGTTTCTCTGAGTCATTGCATTTAGAGTAAGAGACCTGGGAGCCAACAAACACACCTGGCTCTACCAAGAGTTGCTGGGGGCGCTTGGGTGGCACAGTTGGTTAAGTATCCAACTCTTGGTTTCAGTAGTGACCTCAGGGTCATGAGACTGAGCCCCCTGTGGGGCTTCGCACTCAGTGGGGAGTCTGCTTAAGTTTCTCTCTCCCTCTCCCCTTCCCCCTTCTCTGTCTCTCTCTCTCAAATAAATAAATGTTAAAAAAAAAATTTTCTATGGAGTCCTCTTCCTTATTTCTGAACCTCTTTCCACCTCTGATCTCCAGTTTCCCCATCCATGTCTGAATCCCATTATACTTGGAAAGCTTATCTTTTCCTGGTCTACCAGAAAGCCCCAACAGCTTTCCAAACAGGGACAAAAGTTTATATCCCTCTCTCCCTTCTTCACCAGGTAACTCAAGAAGCAAACTAACCAAGAAAAGTGACTGGTCCAAACCAAAGGGAAATTCTTGGCTGCTTCCATAACCCTCTGTGTAAGCAGAGATGGGGCCCACATGAGGCCATGGAGAGCTCACTCCCGGACCAGCGAAGAAGGCCCAGACAGATGGGTGGCGTGGGGCAAGGACTGATGTCAGAACAAGAGGAGCCAGGAGACGAGTGGCGAACACCCCTCTGTATAGGTTTTCCAGGCATAAGTGCTGCTGTGCTTTGCTATCCAGAAAGAGGGAGGCTTCAATCCTTTGGGAAAATTCTGAGGTCAGTCTGAGCCAGTACAGGCCTTGATATCTCCCCAGAAGCTTTCAAGCCTTGCTTGTGCAGATATAACCTGACAGTCAAGTTGTCAAAGGCTCAAAAAAAAAAAATGCAGAATCTGGAGGGAAAGCTAAAAAATAAAATAAAATTTGGTATCTTAAGCCTGGGCATGAAGTCGACAGCATTTTCAGTAAAAGTCTATGTCCTCCAAAGTCAAAAATGGGTATGAATTAGAAAACTAGAAGTTTCTTGTTTCTTTCACTCTAAATTTGCTGGCCACAACTGGTTATTATGATGGCAATAATCTAATAAAACACTGGAATTAAAGCAATGCCATAGTTTTGTTTCTAAGTCTGACCTAAGGATCTAATTGTTTAATTGGTCACAGGCAGACTCCATCCACTCTTCCCTGCCCTCAGACTGTCTTGAACTATTTAGCTGAAGGTGTCTAAGACAATTCAGCAAAATTCCACTTACTGGCATAGTTCACAGATGGTGAGGTTCCCAACCGGCTCTAGTATGAAATCAGCCTTTTCATTGCTCCATGTACTATTGCCATCTGGTGGTGGAGGGAATTGCTACAGGGTCAAAACTTGCCCTTTACTCGTTTACTTCCAAAAACAGTCTCTCTTGCTTATCGTAGTTTATCAGACATTGAATACATTCACTTTGGATATTTTAGTAGGATTCAAAGCATGGTGCCATTGAAAGCACAAAACAGTTCAGAGCTTAATATTCTAAATAAAGCTGTGGGTTCATTTGCTCATTTATTCCATCTATCCTTCCTAAGCGCCTGCTATGGGCCAAGCACTGTGGAGGGCACTGTGACAACAAGGAAAGTGAGACATGGGTCCTGCCGCCTAGGAACTGAGAACAGTTCGGTAGGGAGGCAGGCAAGTGGTCAGACATATCCTGCAAGAGTCTCAGGAACGTTTGGCACCTCAGTCCGCGCCTGGCATAGTATGCACCTTCAAATATTTGTTAAAGGAATGCTGAATGAGCGACCTGGAAGCACACAGTAGGGACACCTACCCCAAGCTCAGTGGTGGTGGTGCAGGGTATTTAAAATATATACCATATGTCAATCTGCTAAACTAATGTGCTCATGTGGAGAGGAGTCTGGAGGAACAGACATGTATTTCACACCATGATGGCACCCATACAAAATCTGTACTTTCCTGGAAAATTTAGATAACTAAGACACTCTATTCCACAAAATACCAGCTACCCAAAGTCTTAGATATCTTAAGTGAAGCTATTTATTTTAATTAACACAGTGTCCTTAGCATGCTTGGTTAGGAATGCAAAGTGAAGTGACATTCGGTTGTAATGGGAAAGAAGAAATATACAAACCTTTCTTCTCTTGCTTGTCTTTGCTCCTCTCTTTTGTCTAAATACTCTCGGCTAATGGAAATATGCAGGAGAAACAAAATAGGGAAGGAAAATAACAGAATTAGATGCTCATGAAATTGCCAAGAAATTATTGACAGTGTATCATGAAAGACTTTATTGCCTCAGAAGTGGGAAGTGGTTGTGTTGGATTTAAAAACAACAACAACAACAACAATACAAAGGCTACACTTTAAAAGTACTAAATATAATGGACTTCCTCTAAAATCACAGGGATGAGAACATGGAAGACTACAATTAAAGAAAGAAGAATTTAGGTATATGGGGGAGAGGGGAGAAGAAAAAACTTTTTAAAATGTCAAACAATACACAAGTAACATATGGCAATTGCAAGCAAGCAATAGCTTTCAGAGACTATTAACATCCAATCAAATTCTGGTAGGTTCCACAACTTTCATCTCAAGAATTAAATCTGGGTGGGTCCAGGCATCTTGGCCATTTTGTGTGGCACTCCACAGTTTGGACATTCATCCCACAGTGCAGGATTCTTTCTCTTCACCCTTCACATTCCCAGTTTCTATGCAGGGATCATGGGAAGCTCTTACTTTGTACATTTTCTTGTTTGCACTCACAAAATGCCAAATTTCGTCCAATTTTAATGTTTGTTGTCCTGCTCCAGTTGATGAGATTCCAGCTTGAATCTAAGTTTGAGACTTAAGATCAGCCCCTTCTCAGTGGACCACTTATTTTCTTGAAAATGGTTTTCTACACCATATCTCACAATGTAGTTAAGTATTCTACCCCTCCATGCACTGGTAACAGGATACGAAGGGACAGTAAGTCAGAGCAATTAAAGCAGGAGAAGGAGAAAACTAGCAAAGACCCGGATTTGTTATCATTTATAAGCACCTGCCCTCATCATTTTCCACATTAGAACCCAGGAAGCTTAAGATCATATTCAACAAAAATAACAACAGATAAGGATGCTTTGCAAGGGAAAAAGCACAAGAAGACTGAGTAACTTAATAAAATGGCTGAAGAAAGGTCAGCCATTTGGGTAATCCCAGGGACTACTTGATAAAGCTTTTCCTATTTCCTTTTTTGAATTTCTTTTCATTCACGTCCTAAGACTTTCAGGATGGAACTACAGTCATCATAATTAATAGCTGTATGTAGTCTGTCCCGATGATCAACATTCCTTCTTGGACAGAGTTGTTTTGCCAGGATCTCTCTGTGTCTTAAATGAGAAGTGAGACCCACTTGGGATCAAGAGCAAATAGTGGAGAGTTACAAGTTCAGTCTCTGCCTACATACATACATACAGACAGGCAGACAGCTTAATATATAGTACAATGCACTCTTGTCCTGGTCTTCTGGGACACTCAACTATATGAGTGCGAGGCATTCTGTTATTGTTCTATAGGTCCTTGAGAGACTGTACATTTTTTCTAATGTTTTGCTTCATTTTTTGGATTGGATAATATTTCTATTGTTCTATCTTCCAGTTTAATGACCCTTTCTTCTCTCATCTCCACTCTGCTATTGAACCCATCCAATGAATTTTTCATTTTGATTACTGTATTTCCCAGTTCTATTAGTATTTCCATTTGGTTCTTCTTTATAGCTTCTACTTCTTTACAGAGATTTATCTTTTCATTAGTTTCAAAAGTATTTGCTTTTACATCTTAGAACATGGTTATAGTAGCTGCTTTAGTCTTTGTCTGATAATGACATCTATGTCCTTTTGCAATTAGAGTATTTTGATTCTCTTTTTCCTTTAAGATTCTCCTGGTTTTTGTGTGTGTGTGTGTGTGTGTGTGACAAGTTACTTTGGATTGCATTGGGAACATTTTAAATATTTTGAAAGGAGACTCTGGGTCTTCCTTGAATTCTATAAAGAATCTGGTTTTGCTTTAGCAGGCAATCAACTAGGTTAGGTTCAGCCTGCAAGTTCTGACTGCCTTCTGACATTGGTTCTGATATTAGCTCAGTTTTCAAATACTTTTAATTTTCTCCAAATCAAGCCCTTGTGTGCACCCATCCAGTGGCCAGTCTGGGACACTCTGTATTTAGTTCTCAAAGTCTGTGATGTAGTTTAGGGTTTAAGCTACATGTGCACAACTGCAGATGAGCTAGGAGTGCTCTCTTGATTTTTCTACTCTTTGTGGCCTTCCTATAATTTTCTGGCTTCCCTGGGTCTCCCTTCCTGCTCCTCTAGCCAGAAAGCTTGAGCTTTATCTTCTATGCTCTGCTGCTACTTTCAGTAACTCCATCTGCACCCATCTGCAGTGTGCCAGAAGGACACAGAGGAAAAAAAAAATGGTGATTTCCCTAGCGCTCTTGGAGTCATAGTTCCTCTGGTCAGAGGAAGGTTCTCCTTGAGTTTTAGGCACCTATGGACACTGCTGCCATGATTGTGCTTCTGTAACAACATAGTTTCAAGGCTGGGGTAGGAAAAAAGGGGGGAAATATGAAAAAACAAGACATTTCTCCAGTCTCTGACTCTTAGGACCTCTGTTTGCTTCTCCTTGGTCCAGAAAGAGAGGCTCTCTCTTAGGGTTTTCAGTTCACGCTTAGTATGTGTTTCTGGGTTTTGGGGTACCTCTGAGGACACACAAGGTGATAGTGGAGGAAAAGAAGGGTATGCTCTCACTGGCTTGGAACTTTGAAGACTAGCCTCTGTCCCCAGTTCACCTGCTCCCTTTTACAGTAAGCAATTTTCAGAGCTCCACCCATTCCGTCCATGATTTCTGATTGCATTCAGTGATGAAGTAGAAGAGACAGGAGGGAGTATGCATATTTCATCTTCCCCCAAACTGGCACCCAGTTTTAATAGGTTTTTCCAACAAAATCCTTATATATGTCAACGAATCTCTGAATCTTCCAAGTGTTTCTGTCAGATTCTCCACTTCTACTTGGCAGCAAAATATGCAAATCTCTCAGAAAGCCCTGCTCAGGAAGGATTTAACCTGTTCCAGTGGTTTTACAAATGGTCTTTCCAGAAGTGACAACTTCCAAACTTACCTCCTAAGAAATAGTGTATACAGGTGTGGCATTTCCATGTATAATTTGGGAAAAGTCTGACAGCTCAGGGTATGCCATGCAATCACAGTGGAGGAATGATGTTGGTTTACTTCATGCAGGCCATTAACCCAGCCTTACAAAAGCCAGGATTTGCACTTCACCCAAGACTTGGGAGATTTGTTTCCATGTAATAGCGTTACAGTTAAGGCAACCTCATAACTCTGCTTATATTTTGACCATCTCTACAATTACACATACCCTCCTGGGTTCTGAAAAAACATATTGAACCTGTAAATCCTCCCTGACAATGTTTTATACTCTTTATGGGTTTAAATGGGAGTAATTGAAGGGAATACTGTTTGCAAAAGAAATCGAACTGAGGAAACAGGAAGTGAAGATGGGGTGAGAAAAGAAAACAAGAAAGAACATAGAAGGTCTAGGAGCAATGACTGGGAAGATGACAAAGGGGGAGATTAGGAGGAGGAGAGGAAGCAGGGAGAGGAAGAGGAGAAGGAATGAATGAAATGTGTGAGGAAAGACTCAGCAGGTGTCCACAGAGCACCACACAGCACGAAGCTCAGGGGAGAGAAGTGGAAGGAGGTCGACCAGGAGGCTGGGGGAGAACAGGTGCACAGGCTGGAGCTGGAGGAGAAACAGAGCAATGCTGGTTTCAGCGGAGACGGACAGGCCGTGACAGGAACACAGCCTCAGAGCTGGATGGAGACCAAAGAGATCAGTGGGATAATGGGCTGGGAGTAATCGTCAGAATGGCTTTCTCCTCCATAGGAGGAGAGATTAGTGTTCAAAAAAATACACTGAAGATTGCTACAGGGAGCAAAGAAGCAAACCAGAAAGTGGGAAAAGCATTTTCTTTTGGCATCCAATAGAATATGAATAAAACAGGAGTACCTTTAGGGGGAAATGACAAATTAAGTTAAGACAATTAGGCTCTCGGTCTTCAGGAAGGCCTGGATAAGACCATTTTAGATAATGGAGGACCCCAAAATACACAAGTTCCTAATTGTATTTGGCTGGCTTTCTGTGCTTCCTGCCATATGGTTAGAGGAAAAAGGCCATAACAAGCCAGAGCTAGCCCATTTCAGGAATGTCTTGCTGTTCCTTAAAAACAGAGGCAGAATCTAAAGCAAACATATTCCTACCTAACCCCTCAGACCAGTATTAATCAAATAGAGCAGGAAGGTACATGCTTTAATTTTCAATTTGTTATTTACAAAATCTTGAAATTCCTCTTACTTGAATTTGTTCCTTTCTTCCCGTTCTATTCTCTGCAGTCTTTCTTCTCTCTCCTGCCGCCGCCGTGCTCTCTCTGCTGCCCATGACTCTTGGTGCTGTCTAAAGGGTGAGGTGAGAAGGCCACTCAGTGATGACCTAAAGACACAGAGTTCGGGCTTTAGTGGTGTGGCCTGCGATGAAAAGTACCCAAGCAGGAACCAGCCAGACTGCAGTTAGAACTGAGCGGCTGGTCCACTGGTACCTAGGGATTGCTGGGGGAAAATAACTGAGCGTCTCAGGTTCTTCATCTGCAAATGGAGGTAAGTAACACACTTCATGTGCTGGAAGGGCAAGAAGGTGGTAATGTGTGTAAAGTACTAAGCACCGTGCTTGGCATACAAGCAGTCATCAATAATGGTGCTGTTATTACCCAAAAGAATTCCAGTAATATGCATAACATAAATACAGGTGCATCCTCCCCCTCCCCCTCCCTCTCTCTCTCTTTATAGAGAGGTACACACACATTTTAAATTTGTCTACAGAAAGATTATATAGAATCAACATTCAATCTAAAACTGTTTTCTTACTCAGCCATCAATAAAAACAATGAAATCTTACCATTTGCAACGACAGGGATGGAACTAGAGGGTATTATGTTAAGCAAAGTCAGTCAGTCAGTCAGAGAAAGACAATTATCATATGATCTCACTCATATGTGGAATTTAAGAAACAAAACAGAGGATCACAGGGGAAAGGAGGGAAAAAGAAAATAGACAAAATCAGAGAGGGAGACAAACCATAAGAGACTCTTAACTATAGGAAGCGAACTGAGGGTTGCTAAAGGGGAGGGAGTGGGCGGATGGGGTAACTGGGTGATGGGCATTAATTACATGATGTAATGAGCACTTGGTGTTCTTTTTTGTTTTTTTAAAGATTTTATTTATTTATTCACAAGAGACAGAGGGAGAGAGAGAGAGAGAAGCAGAGAGAGAGGCAGTCTCCCAAGGAGCAGGGAGCCCGATGAGGGACTCGATCCCAGGACCCTGGGATCATGACCTGAGCCGAAGGCAGATGCTTAACCATGTGAGCCACCCAGGCGCCCCAACACTAGGTGTTCCTTACAAGTGATGAATCACTGACCTCTACCTCTGAAACCAATAATACATTATATGTTAATTGAATGTAAATAAAATAAAATAAAAATAAATCTATCTTTAGGACAAAAACTGTTTCCTATTTTATATATGCTAAAAATATTTTACTGTACACTAGATTCTCAATAGACCCCCTCAAAATAATTGTGTCATCTTAAAACAGGTGTTGGGATAACAGATGAAGAAAAAAAAGACACAGCAATGGTCTGAAATCTGATTGGAATTAAGGAAATTTCATTCTATGTCAAGAAGCACCCGAGAACATACAGCATGTTCAAAGGACTTGACTCGTGGTGATACCACACAATCTGGACTGTCCACTGAAGATGGCATTGTGGGGACAGCCAGCTATGGGAGAGGCCTCAGTGAGGGATCATAGGGGTGGATATCACAGGAAATGTTAAGTCAGGAGAATGGGTGGGAAAAGGGAAAATTATGTAAGCACGTGAACAATAAGGAAGGGAGTTTGTTGGGAAGAGGAGTCTGTTGGACCTCTGGGAAATAATAAAACAAATCTGTATGGACAAGGAGGCCTTAATTTATTGAAAAAAAATTCCAAGACTAAGATATAACTATTTCTCAAATATTGGTTGGGTGAAATCATACTGGAATTCAGTGAAAATATGCCTGCCTAGTGGAGAACACAAGGTTCCTTAGTGCAAGAGGAAGATGACTCTGGTATCACTCACATTCTGCCGTAAGTCCCACAGCTGTTCTCCCTAGAAAAGTGGGGTGCCTCTGGCTCTCACTCACAGGTGGCAGAAGTAGAGGGAAGAAACTGCCATTCCTGGTAGCTACAGGAAGGGAGAATCCTATACTCCAGGCTCACTAAGGAGCTACTCCCTCAGCCCTGGACACTCAGGCATGTATAGAATTTGATTTCTCCTTCACATGAATGAGGTCCAGACTATCTCAAGTTGCTCTTATTTATTTTTCTGTTACATGCAGCTAAATCTAAGCCACAAAGTGGAAAGGTTTACTATAATTCTCACACAGTGATAATTGTCATGGACATAACAGATTTTTTCAACTTGATTCATAAGTTGAACATGACAAAGGAACATATATACCCAATGCCCCAACTTAGAGAAAGCATTCTTCTCAAATACACAGAGACTGTCTAAAAACTGACCACCGATCCTGCCATAAAGCTCATAAAGAGATGCCAAAAATTGGTTTCATATGGGCTACCTTCTTAACCACAATGCAACTGAGTTGAAAATAATTTAAAAATTGATATAATTGGAAAACTGTAAACACTTCTAAATAACTCAGGCCAAAGAAGAAAAGTATAGGGTCACCTGGGTGGCTCAGTTGTTAAGCGTCTGCCTTCGGCTCAGGTCATGATCCCAGGGTCCTGGGATCGAGCCCCGCATTGGGCTCCCTGCTACGTGGGAAGCCTGCTTCTCCCTCTCCCACTCTGCCTGCTTGTGTCCCCTCTCTCACTGTCTCTCTCTGTCAAATAAATAAATAAAATCTTAAAAAAAGAAGTAGAGAAAATTGGAAAATATTCAAAGGGTACTATAATGAAAAAGCTATAGGATGCTTCCATAGTAGTACCTAGAAGGAGATTTATTGCCTGCAGTGTTTATAATAGAAAAGAAGTTAACTCAATAATCTGAAAAGCAACAGTAGAATAAATTCAAAGACGGCAAAAGAAAGGAAATAAAGGTATGAATGAAATAGAGAAATCAAGATACATAGAGAAAATCAACAAAATCGAAGCTGATTTATAATTTTTAAAAATAATAATATATTCTGTCAAAATTGTTCAAGAAAAAAACTACAAATAAGCAATATTCAAAACTGGTACATAGATATAACCACAAATATTACAAGAGACAAAATTATGAGAAAATGAGGAGAAATTTTTATGACCATATATTTGGAAACTTCGAAGAAATGGACAATTTTTTTTTAAAGATCTTATTTATTTTTTTGACAGAGAGAGACACAGCGAGAGCAGGAACACTAGCAGGGGGAGTGGGAGAGGGAGAAGCAGGCTTCCCGCTGAGCAGGGAGCCCGATGCGGGGCTCGATCCCAGGACCCTGGGATCATGACCTGAGCCGAAGGCAGACGCTTAACGACTGAGCCACCCAGGTGCCCAAAATGGACAATTTTCTAAAAATAACTTACCAAATCTAAGAAATAGATATTTTAGAAAGCCCTATTAGCCTTAAGAAATTGAACCAATTAATTACAGATATATCCATACACACCAAAATGAAATAACCCCCCCACAAGTATCAGATTTTTAAAGGTATTTTCTATAAAATAATCAAAGAAGAGCTCATTTTAATCATATACAGAGTTTCAGAGAATATAAAAAGCTCCCCAGCTCATGTTATGTGATTGCTAATACTCTGACACAAAAACCAAACAAGAACAGTATGAAGACAGAAACTTATATACTGACTGCAAATATAAACACCACTGCAAGATCTAAAATAAAATCATGTTTTGTTTGTCTAATGAACGCAAGGATGTTTAAGATGAAAATATCAATGACTGTAATTTACCACATTAATAGATACAGGAGAAAAGCCGTGACTACCTCTGTAGATGCAGAAAAAGCTTTAAATGCAACACTCATTTGTTATTAAACAACACAACAACTTCAGCAAGCATAGGATTGGAGAGCACTGTCTTAACCTGACAATGGGTATTTAGCAAATTTTTTTTAAAACTATGGTAAACATTACTCAATGCTGGAACATTAAGAGCATCTTAATGTTAGAATTGATCAATCAGTGGGGAAGTGATGGACTATTTAACAATTGCACTACTAGCCACATAAAGCAAAATACAATTAGGCCTTCCACATACCGAACACAAAAATAAATCCTAGGAGTTTTTGTGGAAAATGTAAAAAGCAAAACTTTGCAATGTTTAGGTCTCAAGAAAGAACTTTTATACCAGAAACCAAAAAGGGCAATTAAACAGGAAAAACTTGATACATTAACATTTAAAATTTGTATGCATTTTTTTAAGAACAAAGAGAAGCCACCACCTAGGAGGAGCTACTTGTAACACATATAAACCACAAAGGATTAGTATATGTACAACAAAAAGAACCAACCACTCCACATTAAAAAAAAAAAAAAAAAAAGAAACCACTCAGTGGAAAAATGAGCAAAAGATAATGGACATTTTGCTGAAGAAGAAAATTAAATGGCCAATAAATATACAAATGATCTCATCTTCACTAGAAATGAGGGAAAAAGAATGCAAATTAAACCCATAGTGATGTATTGTTTCAGATGTCTCAGATTGCAGATTGACAAAAACTAATGCCTAATGACTTGAAGCATTGGTACAGAACAAGACAAGAACTCTCTTATGTTGCTTCTGGGAGTCTAAGTTGATAAAATCATTTTGGAGAAGCACTTAATGCATTTGAAGATGTGCATATCCTACCACCCAGCAATTCCACTTTTAGATTTATACAAGAGAGCAACTTTTGCATGCTAAAGATGGCCAATACATACAAAAATACTGCATGTTACACTGTTTTGTATTGTTAATGGTTAATGATTAGAAACATCTATATAGAAAAAGATATATATATTTTTACAAAGAAATACCTTACACCTGTGAAAAACGAATAGAGTGAAATGGACTAACATGGGTGATTCTCAAAAGCACAATATATTTACAAGAAAAGTAGTTTGAAGAATATGAATAGTATGCTATTATTTATGTGAAGTTTAAATACACGCAAAGCAAAATCATACACTATTTAGGGATATATTTATATTTAGCAAAAATATAGCAACATATATGGAAATGATAAAACCAATTTCAGGTGGTCATCACTGGGGAAGAAAAAAATCAAAGGGACAGGGCTTCAATTTTATATACAATGTTCTTTATAGCTCCTATAACTTTCTGTCATTATCTAAAATCTTCTGTAAGCTTGGAATATATTTTTTGACGCCAATCTTTTGCTTTTTAAGAATCAAAAGTACTTCTCTTTTATTTATTTATTTATTTTTTAAAGATTTTATTTATTTGACAGAGAGAGACACAGCCAGAGAGGGAACACAAGCAGGAGTGGGAGAGGGAGAAGCAGGCTTCCCGCTGAGCAGGGAGCCCGATGCGGGGCTCGATCCCGGGACCCTGGGATTATGACCTGAGCCGAAGGCAGATGCTTAACGACTGAGCCACCCAGGCGCCCCAAAAGGACTTCTCTTTTAATATCAAATATCTTCAAAGCTCCAAGCTAGCTGAACATCAAAAGTTAAGTCTAGTTCCAGAATTTTATTTATAAGATTTTACTTATTTACTTAAGAGCGAGTGAGAGAGAGAGCACAAGTGGGGGAGAGGAAGAAGCAGGTTCCCCACTGAGCAAGTAGCCCAATGTGGGGCTTGAACCCAGAACCCTGGGATCATGACATGAGCCGAAGGCACATGCTTACTCGATGGAGCCACCCAGGTGCCCCTAGTTCCAGAATTTTAAAACAAAAAATAACATACTTTACACAGGAGAATTATTTTAGGGACTGTTTCTCCCCTATATGGGGGATTTGAATCCAGCACAGCTTCCCAGCCTGCCCTGTGTGGTAGTCTCTTTAAGCCCTAGCAGCTTTACCTTCTGAGATCTCTTTTCAGAGGTAAGAGACAGGAGCAAACTTGGTGGTCTGTGTTCTTGGGTGAAGAGCAAGATAAGGACCTTGCCATTCGCCTTACACTTCTGACTTTAGTTTTTTCTTCTAAATGTTTCTGCTTATTTTAGGAAAAACTTAATATATAACTTAATGATGGGCCATTAATGGCTATGCTAATGAAGCCACAGTGAAGCTTCTCTATATGGTACATAACATCATTTCCTTATATAAACTATGAATATTAGAACCTGTTAATTAAATTAATTAATTAAAGTAGTATTAGAACTTGAGAAAGTTAAGGAGGGTCCAGTTTAGTCAAATGGATAGGCCATTCCTTCCTGCAGATTGTGCTCCTGCCCACTTGGACCTTGTAGGAAGCTCTCATATTGACTCTCTGGTCAGAACACAGCAAACGCTTTGTCAGGCAGCATTAATAATACGTGAAGTCTCCTTCCTTAATAAGTTCAGTTCGGAAAGAACCAAAATGTGAGCTGTTAACTCAAAGCAATGCAGAATGGTTCCTCTTTTCTGGAAATGAAACAAAATGCCTTGAACAACTCAAGATCCATTCTCTTGAGCACCCTAACACAGATTCCTGTAGCAGGAAGTGAGAATTAAAAGACCCCTCCTCCCCACAATGAGCTTTTGTGTCCTAGATGCATATTAGCCACTTTGGTCATACTGGAAACAAAAGACTATAAACATAATATTAATAAATTAATAAAGACCTCCCTAGGTCTCCTGGATAAGTCCAACATGTGAGAACATAAACTGTGGTCCTATAAATCCTGTTTCTGGAAATGGGCTCAACCTATTAATATCAATGCTGGACTGCATTCAAACCAAAGGGGAATATCCCAAATCATCCTTAAAAAACAAAAAACAAACACCCAAATGCCAAAATTCAGGCTAGCACGGTAAGTTCTTCTCCTTATAAAGGCATCTTTAACAGATTTTTATCTTTCATATTAAGTTTTCCAGGAAAAATACCTACAGTGATTGGAAGTTGCTGTGATGTTTAATCTTGGCCGGTCTGAGGGCCAGCTATGGCAAAAAGGAATGAGCACAAGGCTTAGAGAAAACCTGAACATGGCCCATCATTGAACACCTGTGAGCCTAGTTTACTTGTTTGTAAAATGGTGGTAATACTACTAGCAACTCATGAAGCACTGTAAGGTTAACATGAGAGTTTAGGTAGGCATTTGCTTAGAACAGCATCTGGGCCATAACAGGTACATGACACATCTCAGTTTATGTGGGGAGCCTATAATCTCTAAATGTGGTGGGAAAGCTAAGCCGCCATCCCCAAGGCTAGATCTGGAATAGGACCCTGGCAGTTCCCAGGCTGAGAGGCGGGAGTGGGCTGGGGATCTGATCCGAAACTTCCTGCCGCGACTTCCAGCCGGGTGAGTCACCGGGACGGCGAGCCACCCCAGAACACAGCTGGAAAGCTGAAGTCACGTAAGTTACACCCGAGGCAACTGCAACCGAGTGAAGCCACCTAAGAATGCAGGTGGAGCAGAGCCAGAGATTTTGCAACAGAGTGGATGATATACTCTGAGGGAGAAGAATTGCAATATTTAATCTTGGCCATACCAGGTCCCAGGGGCTGCCCCAGAAACACATCTGGTTAAAGCCTCCCTCGCCAGGATGTCTGAAACAGGAACTCCATTTCACTGAAATGTGGTTGATAATAAGAGTTACCATTTATGGAGACAATAATACCGTGTGGCAATTATTTTATGTGAAATGATTCTTTAAACCCTACGACCTCTTGCACAAAGTTCCATTATTGTCCCCTTTATAGATGAGGAAACGGAGGCCAGAGGAGTCCCATTTGGGATACAGCAGAGCTGGGTATATAAACAAGTCTGATAGGCCAGACCACCAGTGTTGACCAATGTCTTAGAGAAAGTTCAAGAGGAAGGAATACATTTCATCTCATTTTATGAGGCCAGCAGTACTCCGGTGTACAACCATTTTGGAATACAGCTTGGCAATTTCTTAAAAAGCTAAACATGCACCTACCATATGACTCAGCTATTTCATTTGTAGGTATTTCAGCAAGAGAAATGAAAGCACATTCCCATACCAAGACTTGCAAACAAATGCTCATAGCCAACGTTTGGAAACAACTCAAATGTCCATCGACAGGTCCACAGATAAACTGTGGTCTATTTCTACAACGGAGTACTAGTCAGCAATAAAAAGGAATGAAGTCTTTAAACGTACAACACAATGACTGGATTTTAAAACGGTTATGTTAATTGAAAGACGTCAACCCCTCCCTAAGAGTCCACACAGTGTGATTACATTTATATAAAACTCTAAAAAATGTAAACTAATCTACAATGACAGAAAGCAGACCCGCGGTTGCTTGGGATGGGAAGCGGCAGCTATAAGCACAGAAGGGCATGAGACAGGGTCCGGGCTGACGAAGATCTGCCGGCACTGTTTCACCCACACATATGTACGTCGACACTTCTGCTCAACTTTTTTATGTCAATTATACTGCATAAGCTATTTAAACACACACACTTCTTTTGGTAAGTTGGAGTTAAGTAAAAGTCTTATTTGTAAAGCAGCAGATCTTCAACATTTTTTATTAAAAAAAATGATCTCTGGTGATACAGGCACAGAAGTCAAACTAAGGTCACAAATTATCTGATGTTTGAAATGATCACTTAAGGGGTGCCTGGGTGGCTCAGACGGTTAAGCGTCTGCCTTCGGCTCAGGTCATGATTTGAGCCCCGCACCGGGTTCCTTGCTCAGCGGAAAGCCTGCTTCTCCCTCTCCTTCTACTGCTCCCCCTGCTTGTGTTCTCTCGCTCTCTCTGTCAAGTAAATAAATAAAATCTTTAAAAAAAAAAAAAAAAAAAAGAAGAGGGGCACCTGGGTGGCTCAGTCGTTGGGCATCTGCCTTTGGCTCAGGTCATGATCCCAGGGTCCTGGGATCGAGCCCCACATCGGGCTCCCTGCTCCACGGGAAACCTGCATCTCCCTCTCCCCACTCCCGCTGCTTGTGTTCCCTCTCTCACTATGTCCCTCTCTGTCAAATAAATAAATAAAATCTTAAAAAAAAAAAAGAAATCACTTAATTCACAAGTAGATAATTTAATATGAAGATACAGAGGTCAAAGAATAGTAATAAAATGGCAATTTGACAATGCACAACAGTGAGGTTGTCTTCACAGCCTGGCTGTGAAGTTGGGGGTCACCTGATCTAAGGATCACAGGAGAAGAGATAACTCTGGGTGATGCCTCGCTATAAAAGGCGTCTGCTTGCCCTGAAGTGAGGAAATGTCTGAATCTTCTTTCATACTTCAGGGCTACATCTCAGCTCTCAAGATGAAATGAGCAAACCCCAGAGGCAGCCCCAAGAAACAGGCAACCTTTCTCTATCATCACTGCTACAATCCCGGAGACCTCTGCTATCAAAGACGGGGACATGGGTTTAAGGCTTCCTTTTGCTTTCCCTTCTCCAGCCTGTCCCACGCTGCTTCAACAGGTCTGAGCTTTCCAGACAGAGCGGGGAAGAGAAGAGCTCGTGCAGCATGCCATGGAGACTGGCCTCATGTGCAGCCTCACGTGACTGTGCTCACTCACCGGCAGGCCATGAGGCCGTTCCTCCAGGCCTAGCTGGCGTCAGGCTTCGACCTGTCCTCTGGCTCCTTCTTCAGGCCCTGACCCCAGGCTCATAGCAGTTCTTGCCAGTTCGTTCTTACTTTCCACCCTCCTGTCCAAGATCAAATGAGTCCGCCAGCCGGGAGGCCAGTCTTCCCGTCACAGCTCCAGGACCAACCCAATGTGGCTTCATAATTAAACTCTTCCTGCAGCTTCCAAAACATGGATAGCCACCAGAACCTCTTGCATCATGGCTTCCTGGCCTTGCGGGCCCAGACAGAGGTCCATCCTCCCCGTCTTCTATCTTCCTCTCCTCTCCAGGCCAACTTATACCTCCCATGCATGCTTACCCCTTCTCTAAACACCAAATCTCTTCCAAACATAGTTCTCTAGCTCAGGATCTGTTTTGAAGACAGACGTGGACTCACTCTTTTTTTTTTTTTTTTTTAATTTTCCTCATTTAAATGGGCTTGCTCGCCTCATCATGAGAGCTGGCAAGCCTAGGGATAAAATGCAGCAGGTCTTACACTGGTGAGTCAGTTTCCCAGACCTCTTACCAGAGGTGTCCCTCACGAGGACTGAGCACCTATGCTAGGCTCTCCACTTTGATGGCCTCTAAGCTCTTCTATGAAATTTCATTTTCTTCACAAAATTTACTGCAATGGAAACTCTCTATTTGCTGATGGTTTGCTTATCATCTGTTTCTGCCACTAGAGTGTGAGCCCAGTGAAGCCAGGAGCAGGTTCTGATTAAATCAATGCTGGATTCCCATGCCGGCATGGGGGGGGGGGCACATCATGAGCACTGAATAAATACTTACTGAATGAAATAGAAGGGTCATTATACATGTGTATGAGCATGTGCAGCCCCCAGTGGCTAGGTTTCCGGTTGTTACTGGCTACTTTGGTTTTGTACTGGCACCGTACAAAGATTAGAGAGTGAGAAAGGGTGGGGGGAGGGTCTATCTATATATCTTGCTATCTGTCTACACACACATACTCTTTCTCAAATCAACCCAGGAAGAAACTCAGTCTCTCCCATTCTAATAGTAATGCTTATTTACTTATGGCTGGGGTTTGTGGGAAGCGGTGGGGGGAAATGGGACAAGGGACCCAGGAGGACATTTTCAGAGTGAGCAATCTCTCCCTCATTCTTACCCTTTTTCACTCTGTAATTTTTGTACAATGCTAGTGTAAAACCACGGTGGCCAATGATAACCAGAAACCAGCTCATCAGGGGCTGACCCACTAGGAGCAGGTGCACAGAAGGGGGATGGCACAGGGACTCGGTGCACAGCACGGGGTAACAGTCTGCTGCTCTGTGGGCACAGCTGTTCTGAGGAGTGGTATTTGCATTTCCTTGTCAGAGATCTCACCTAACTCTGTTACACACACTGTTCTCACTTCCCAACAGAATTACGATACGTATCCTTGAAGGTTGCTATGATTACCTTTTATAGAAACAAGGATGAGAGAACTGTGTAATTAAAAAAAATCTATTCTAATCCCACTTTCCAAAGGAAGAAAACAGGATTCTGTGAGATTAAACCTGGCCAGGCATCTGTGCACCTGTTTATTTGACAAAGAGGTTTGGGGCAGGGCAGCGAACAGGAGGCTGGGGACTCTCACGTGGGAGACACAGAAATGGCTCTGCCTAACAGCAGCGAAGAAGAAGCAGTTGTCCTACAGGAGAAGGCAAGGAACGCGAGATCAGCACAGAGTGCTTTTTGCCTTGCAAAAAGAAAAACGGTCTCTTTAGAAGTCATGTGAACATGGATCCTATAGCACATCGTCCTGCTTGTCTTAATGATTTTCTCCAAATCTTATAATAAAATGGCCAGTCTAGGAAAGTTAACCATCTTGATCCCATGGCTTTGTGGGACCCAAGTCCACTACCACAGACCACTGCAGATTTGTGAACCCAATTTTTGAAACAAAAGGGTAAACGCATAATGACTCGAAGGGCCGAGAGCTGAAATAGAGGTGTGTGAATCCACAAAGACGTTACAGTTCATTCTGTCTGAGGAAGTCAGAGGAGTTTTATAGGACAGATGTCATCTACATGGCTTTCGGAGGCCAAGAAGAAATCAAGTGAATGAATAAAGGAGAGGCTAGTCAAAGAACAGAGCAAATTTGGCGGAAGGGGCCTCAGGGGAGCCTGGTATGCTCATGGCATCTCCATGGGGGTAAAGTACAGTGAGGATGGGGGACATGATGGCTGATGAAGCTGGGAGGTGCATGCAGGACCCAAATGTGAGAGATCCTATTGGTGATGTTAATCAGGCTGGGCTTCACTGATAGGCAGTGGGAGTCATTCGAAGTTTCTAAGCAGGAAAAGTCACCTGCTCAGATCTACATTTCAGAAGGACACTGATCACTCAATAGCTAGTCCAGGCATGACACAGATCTTGAACTAAATCTCTGGTGGTAGGAATGGTGAGGAGTCGGCTCCAAAACACACGAGGGAGAAAGAGTCTCTAAAGTCTATTTAGGATTCGGAGTCCTCCTGCAGGACAGAGGGCTGATGGTCCCCCAACACCCGGAGTCACCGCATGAAGCTGCCATAAGGGAGCCAGACCTACTGCAAACTCACTTGGCCAACGCACCGGCGCTTCTCCCCTCCTGCGCTTTGGGTGTAACACAGTCGATTAATCAGGACCACACTGAGCCTTACAGGAACTCAGGGTAACAAGACAGGGATCAGGAATTAGCGGCAGGTGAGAAGGAAGTCTACATGGTAAAAGGAGAACACAACTTCTTCGAATGGTAGGGACTCAGTCCACACTGGTACCTTTTATTTCCTACTGGCAGTTATGGACTGGGTGCCATTGATTGTGGATCACATAGTAAGGCAATGCCTTTTATCCTATTTTATATACTATTCAGGATTTTCTCAGTGATGTTCAAGGTTTATTTATTTATTTTTTTAATCTACTTTGACGGGCTGCCTGGGTGGCTCGGTTGCTTAAATGTCTGCCTTGGGCTCAGGTCATGATCCCAGGGTCCTGGGATTGAGCCCTGCATCAGGCTCCCTGCTCAGCGGGGAGCCTGCTTCTCTCTCTGCCTGCAGCTCCCCCTGGTTATGTTCTCTCTTTCTGAGAAATAAAATCTTTTAAAGAATTCTACTTTGACCAATTTAAATTTAAAATTAAAGAAAAAAAAAACCTTTAACTAAGGCCCCAATGGACAGTGGGGCTCTTGACTCCACTAACACAATTTTTAACAAAGTACCGTATAGATCAAGGGGTGGAACATAGCCAGCAAGTATTTGAGATCCAGAAAAACACACGAATCATATATTTGGAGAAGGCAGTGGTTTGAAGACCAAACAAGCAAAACCTCAAGGCACATGTAGGTACTAGTGAAGAGGCAAGAAATGACAAAAGCCAAAGCTGACCAGAACAAGAGGACACAAGCATGCAGATCCATGCTGAACAGAAAGCCCGCGGGGAGGAGGAGATCAGGATGAGGAAGACAGAGGTATCAGCAAGTTACACTCAGGGCAACAGTCAAAAGGTCTGCCCATCACGTAATAAATACAAGAGCTAAAGTACCTGAAAACACGCAGGAAATGCATGGAAACAGACATCTTCATTCTGAGGAAGAAATTACCACACCAGTGGTGGAGACAGGTGTTGAAGGGGGTCACAGGAAGTGAGATCCCACAAGGGGGAGCTTAACTTGGGAGAAGTCACTGCTCAACACAGCAGGCTCCCATTCTCCTGGTCCTTGCTGCTCTGTCGCAGGCTCCCCAAATACCCCTCGTTCTCTATTCCATATGTCAATCACTATAAAAAAACTGCACAACAGCAGATGACAAAAATAATGGGACCGTTTCAAGGTAGCCCATGATACAGTCCTACTCCAAAGACAACTGACTGAATGGTAAAGACAAGAACTGGGAGGAAGGAGAGCTCCTGACAGCCTCAGAGAAGGCAGGAGATGGGAGATACTCCTAAGGGAACAGTTTGAACACAGACCCATGCTTGAATCTGTGTTCCTGTCGGTGTACGACAAATTGGTAGGGAAATGATGGATTATTCACTAAATGGTATGCAAACAAGTGAAAACATTTAAGGTGGATCTCTGCCTCATGCTATGTGCCAAAATAACTTCCAGATAGATAAAATATTTCAATGTGAAAATTGTAGCTCGAAATTCTGGAAGCAAGCATGGGAGAAAAGGTTTGCCTCATGAGGAACACAAAACCAGAAGACAAGAAAGATTAATACTTTTAACTCATAAAATTTAAATTTTTCTGCATGGCAAAAATACCAGAAATGAAGTAAAAAGACCAATGATTGAGGAAAATAATTGCTGTTCTTATCACAGTCCATAAATAACCCCTACACTTGGGTAAGAACTCAGTGACCATGAACCAAACATTCCCAGAAAAGGAAATATTAAAGGCTTGTGGACATACGAAAACACACTCAATCACACTCACGGTAAGAGAAGCGCAAATTTAAATTTTTACTGACATATAACTCTTCACTACCAGGTAAGCAAAGGTTGAGAAGTTGAATGGTCCTTTTGCAGGGGGACGGGCAAACACGCTCTATCACACACTATGGTTGACAATCAAAACAGGTACAATCTTCATGAAGAGCAATTTGACAAAATTTAAAATGCATCAACAACCGACTCACCAAATCTATTTCTAGGAACTTACCCTATGGATAACCACACATATGCAACATGACACTTGGGTACGGATTATACTGCAGTGTCACTGGTCACAGCAAAACACTGGGGCCCAGCAACATGGAATTGGATATATGAAGAGAGGAAAGAAGGATGCAGTCATTAAAAAGAATGCAACAATTATAAGTACTGTGGTACATGTTTAAAGTGAAAAAGCAGAATGCAGAACAGTTTGTACAGTGTATTACTCTTTGTGTAAAGATTATTAAACATGTCTACGCTTCTGTGAACATCAAATATCTCTGGAAGCAAAGCACATGTGCTGCCGAAGCGAGCTCATCTCTGGAAGCATAGCTAAGAAACTGCCAGGAGTAGCCGCTTCTGGGGAGAGGGTTCACTTTCACTGAACAGCCCTTCACACCTTTTAAATGCTATGTGGTGTACATGTCAAGCCCATATAAAACTAAAATTTAAAGTTGCATCCTTTACTCATCCCTTATTATCCATTATTACTCTCAATGGAGGTGCCATGACTTATATGTGGGTTTACTGTCATCCAGGAATTAGGAAAAGCTCTGCTGGGACAACTATACGGGGCAGACAATTCCCAAACTTTTCTAAAGGCTCTTGATAGGAATCTATAAAACAGGCAGGTGATTGTCATTTCTAGTAACCAATGGTACTGTTGTTAACTGGAAGAGAGAACACAATCATTGCTTAAGGCACATACTGATCCTTCAGGTTTCAGCTCAACGGGGGTTCAGAGAAGTCCCCCCTGACCCCCTGAAATCTAGGCCTGGGGTTCTTCCAGTGTGCTCCCACTGAGCCCTCAGTGTGTTTACCTAATGCCCCCTTTCGTGGTATAAGCTGGGCCTCATTATCAGCGTACTCCCCAGGCCAAGCGCCAAGACTGATGGCCTCAAAGTACCTTCAGGCACAGGCACTAGACTTCCGACCCCCTCACAATCACCCAGTAACTGCAGTCACCACACCAAACAAGCGCCTGGCCATTTCTGAAAAGGCCCACAAGATGGAGATGTCACTGCAGGGATGGAAAGAGAATGCGCTCTGCCCTTCCCACCTTCCCAGACACACTTGCTGTGGCATAGTTATTGTTTGCTTGTCTCATTTGAATACTCAACATGAATGGTTCAAATATTCTTGCAATTTTTTCTTCTAAAAATATTTAGAACGTTCCCATTCAAAAAGCACATTTTCAAAATTGAAGCACTTAGAAAGTCTGCTTTCCTTAAACAGTTGCATCTTGTATCCCTGAGGGCCTTCGCAAATAGTTCTGGTTTTCTTATTTTCTTTTGTTTTGGCACAACTCAACTTCCAATTTCATGTAAATTAATGTTACACTGTTTCTGAAAGAGAGTTCTATAAATGAAGCTATAATAGGAGATGTGGAGATGGATTCATTTTAATACCCTTGCCTTGACTTAACTCTGGATATTGTTTCTTCAGTTCTTCCTTTCTAGGTCAATTTATCATTCCAAATTTGATGAATGTCCAATATACTAGTATGCTTGGGAAAAATATGGAAAACTCTAGGCTCACAATGATGCCTGGTGGTATTTGGGCCTGTTCTAAGTGGCCCGACCTGCCTGAAGGGGTGTTTTAGTTGGCCTGATTCTCCTAGGACTTCAGGGAAAGGAGTCTTATTTCCAAATCAAGGGAATAGAGTTCTAGATCTTTCCAGTACTGCACAGGACCCTGACAAGCTGTTTATTCGTCAGGAGTGTGTTAACCGAAGATGTGGTTTCTCACTGCAAAAATCCAACTATTGTTCATAATACTTCAACATTTTTCCTGAGTTTTTCGCTTTGGTTTCAATAATTATGGGTATATAAAACATCTCAACAACCTTACAAATTCTACTAAAGTATCTACCTCAGTAAAAACAATCATATACCTTAATAGGGCAGGAAATGGTCATAAATGTGAACACAGATTATGAGGGACATCCAAATAATCCAGCAGTCAAAAATGAAAAAGAAAAAAATTAAGCTGCATTAAACTATATAATACATACAACTGACATTGTACATTTGGGTGATGGTATACAAATATGAGTTGGAGTTGGGGGCCCTCCTTATTTTTCTTTTTTTTACAGTCACCGATATAAGCCAGCTAAGTAAGAGTAAAACATGGTGGCACAGCCAGGCCTGGGGCCTTGCTGGTCTTAATGAAACACCACATCTGATGTTTCAAATGATTCATCATATGGTTTTGCAAAGCCATAGACAGTGACAGTTGAGGAAAAAAAAAAAAACATGGAAATGTAAAGGAAGTAATAAACCCTCTGAAGCTTTACTTGCTAGTGGATAGAGTAGATGGTGCAGGTAAAGAACTTTCTGTGACAGAGAACGCTGTAAGAGAGAAAAGACCACTTAGGAGAGGAAAGGCCTCCATTACTGGTTTCTCTGGTCACCAGGTCTCAGCAGGCTGCCTGGAGGGATTTCATGCCAGTACCTTCTTCAAGCCAAGGACCACTGAGTCCACCTCCCTGGGGCCCCCCAACATCTCTCTGGGTGTCATACAGACTCCTCGTGCCTTGCATGCCCCAGGCTGAACATCTCCACCTTCAATTTCCTTTTCTTCCAGTAACTTCTGTCTCAGTTCCTAGTTTCTAACACCCTCATGTTCGAGCAAGCCTGAACCCTCACTCATTCTGCTACACCTGCTCCCACCCTCCTCCAAGTCTGCCCAAACCCATTGCTCCTCTCAAGCCCCACGGCCACTGCCCTTCCTGGGCATGGTCAACTCTCTCGGACTCAGATGCAGCTTCTGGCAGCCCCTGTCCCTGTGGCCTCAACCCACTGACTCCATTTATGGATGTGTTAGAGCACTTCACCAGCTGCTTCAAAAGCCTAACAGCTCCTCAGGTCTCAGGATGAAGACTAGCCTCCTCCCCAGACACCCTAGGATCCAGCCCCACCCTTCCTCTTTTAATCCTCATCCCCACCCCACCCCACCCGGGCCCCGAGAGACACTCAGCCAGATGGAGCAGGGAAGGAGACAAGAGCAGGAGTCTTTCCAGAGGGCTCCACAGCTCAAACCTGGAACTGGGCTTCCAGGGGATGAGAAGGAGGCAGAGGCTGGGGCTTCCTCTTTAGGACCTAGGGGCAATTTCCCACAAAGCCCAGGGCTTTGGAAACCTGCAAACTTCCCATCCTTATAACTTGTCACCTTCAGGGACCTCCACACTGTGGGTGTGGGTAATAACCAATAAGTGGGTAATTCACCTAATCCTTCAACTAGTGTTTACTGCCAGTGCTGCCAAAGCCAGGCCTCGGGTACTATGGGGCACACAGCAAAGAATGGGACCTGCTTCTTGTCCCCAAGTTGCTGTCCACCTAGCAGGTACAAGATGTGAGATGTAATATCAGTAAAACTCTAATATTCCTGACTTTGGCCCCCAAAACTCACATCCCTTACAACAAGGATCCTCTTCATTGGTGACCTCTGTGGGACCAGAAGTGATCTCAGCTGATCCTAAGAAGAGGTACCCAAGGGTGAAGGACAGAGTCTTCAAGGTAATCAACTTATTATCTTACTGCCAAAACCTAACTATGCCCAGCCCAGAGCCATGCTGGGCTGTGGAACCTGAGATTTTGACAACATGGAGCTTATATGCCCCTTGGAGATTAATGTGATGGGTGGTGAGATAAAGCTTATTGGACAGCCCCCCTTCCTGGGGCTGTAAGGTCTTGCCTGCTCTCCATCTCAGCCAAACCTCGAATCACCAGCCACGCTCGACAAAACACACTTCAGAATATGCAGAAGATGATCAAAGTATGGAATACACGTTGAGTTTGTTTTACATTCGTGATTTGAGGCAAATTATCTCTGTGAATTGCTCCGGTCTAGATTTCTGATAGATCATGAGCCGCTGGATGTTCTATCTTATGACATATTGTCACTTCGCACTGGACCCACATGGTGGGATTCACACAGTGCTTTCATGGGTACCTTTTCATTGGCTCATCAAAACCACCCTCTAAGGTAAGAGTTGGCATAAGTGGTATTTCACCTTCAGGGATTAAATAACTTCCCAGTGATTATGTTGGAAACCTGGCCAGTCTTCTCTAACTCAGCACTCTTGCCATAAAAGGGTAACTGTTTTTAATTGTTCTAAAATTACACGTCTTACCTTTTCCTTGTAAACACATCCTTGTGCAATCACTGGTTTCCAGAAGTAATAATTAGTTAATTTCTAGTGGTCTAATACTCTTGCCAAGTTACATTCCTTCCATGGACCCGTGCAATTCTTTTCTCTTCTGGTAGGTCCTGGACTAATTATATTAGGGTATTGACCTTAATGGGCCCGCTACCCCCTGATTTATATGGAATTAATCATTCAAAGGCAAAAACTGATGTTTATAGGACAAAATGCAGACCTTACACAAAATCTAGACTGGTTTGTCATAGGTCAATCAAAGCATTCACGTTTATGTATTTGGGAAAAATTTTTATACTTTCTATGGAAAGTTTATAAGGAGATGAGACAATAGTAACAAATATTACCTCTAATATAATATTTACTTTGTAGATAGTATCAAAGAGAAGATATTCTTGCGTCTGGACTACATAATGTAAAGGAAAATACCTCAGATTATGCTTTTTATTTATACTTTTCCTTTAGTCACTCTTAAACTGATTTCCTTCCCTGGAGGACAGTGAAGCGCTCAGCATGCTTCTTATAAAACCCACCTTTCCAGCCTGGCTTCCTCTGGGGGTGAGAGAGATGGCGTGGGGGTGGCGGGCACAGCAGATCCAGAAGGTCTTGAGTGATGAGAGGTGTTGCCAAGGCTGCTGTATCTAAACAGTGCAGAAGTTTAAGGTGGGGAAGAGGGTGGAAGGACAGAGAGATGAGTACAAGCCAGTAAATGAATAACATTTAGCAAACTATCTTAATTTTTGCAAGAAAATCAGGCTTGGAAATGCTAATACCGTTAGTGATTATCCTAACTTAAAGAGATTTACTAACTGCTTTGTTTTGATTACTTCTCATTTAGAGAGGTTTCTCAAGGCCAACACTGTTAGGCAGCAGGATTTATGACAAAGGGTTGAAGTAAAACCCTCATATTTCCTTGTTAAATGTATGTTAAAATTCTTTGCTAACAAAAAGTCCAAATTACTTTCATTTGAAAATATGAAGATTCTTCATGCCTCTCATGGTGCTACAACTAATGTTAAATCCATCAAAGATCTGTAGAAGATACCAAATGATAAGCTAAACAAATGTCTTTTTAAAAAATTCTGCTTTAGGTATTTCCAAATCAATGCCATTCATTAAATGTCATCTTGTCACGTGCCCAATGACCAAAGAGAAAATGTCCTCAGAATTTCTGGACTGATCTGCTGACCAGAGGTACATGTATTCACGTTTTCAACCAGTATTTCTTTTGAACCAAGAGTACAGTCACTGGGTCTAAATGATCCTTTATCATTTCCCAGTCATCTGTCACAAGTTTCAGGATTTGTAAAGTTCTAGAGCTTTCTTTCTGTTTTTCCGAATAGCTGTCCTTTAGCAGTTTGCATTTAGCTAGTATCGCTCAGTGTTTTCCCAGAAAACAAATAATCCCCTGAAGCCCTTGTGGCGGAGGAAGGAGAGTTGCGGAGCAGACACTCATGATTAGTTACAATGAGATTCAAAGAGCTCTGCCTCTCAACCAACTCAGCCACAAGGCAGGGCTGACTCCTTTCCCTAAACTGGTTGGGGATCCTGTATTTGGGTGTGTGGGATCCCATGGGTCACTATGATATAAGGGCTCAAGGACCTTCCTGCACACAGTGAATCCAGTCCAAGCTCCCATCAACAGAAATCAGCATGGGAACCATTCTGGGAAGCAAGTTAACATCAAATGTGAATATCTTTTCACAGAAGTAAGCCTACTTTTAGGAAGCTAACATAACCTTATGGTTACTTACATACTGAAAATGTCATGCATGGTGATAGTCACTGGAACATTATTAAGATCATAGTGGAAAAGCTGGAAATTACCCAAGTAGGGAATGACGCAAGAATGGCTGAAAAGTGTAATCTATTATTTATCAATGGAATATTATAAAACCATTAAAAATGATTGCCAATTCTGTACATGATAGTAGGGAACATGTTTATATACAGGCTGAAGTAAAACATCAGAAAATAATATTCATACCAAGTTAGATCACAACTGTATAAAAATATTCTCAAAGATCAAAAGCTATGTATAGAAAAAAATTAAAAACTGGACATCTATTTTAAAAAGTGGAATATAGATATATTTTCCATCTGACTTAATAAATTACATTATTATAATGGTAAATAAAATATTTATATTACCCCAAATCTATCCTGTGCTGCTAAGTCTGGTCTGCTTAGCTATTGTTCTTCTTGTGTATTTGGTATCACATGTCAGGACTGTGCTTAGTACTCAGGCATGCCACCAGGCAGATGAAGACTCAGATCACACACTCTTACTCTACCGTCCTCCTCAGTTAACGCATCACCTTCATGGGACTTGGTTTCTGGGCATTCCTTTTCTTTTCTCTTTAACAACCCAATGTGCTTTGTGTCTAACAGGTTCACTGCTTCTCCATATGAGGGTTGGTTTGACTTTTTGAGAATGCTCCCAAACCACAGGGCATGGAGAGGGCAGAAAAGCAAAGGGTGAAAAGACCATACAAAGAAAGGAGGCAGCAGAGAAAGGAGAAAAACGCTTAGGAGAGGAGGGAGAGAAGCAGGCAGAGAGCGCTGTGATGTGGGCAGGGAAGCAGGCTGCCATCAGGAGCTCTGAGTCCTAAGGGAGCTGAGGCCCCTGTGCTCAGGCTTCAGCCCTGCATCCCCCAGCCGCCTGGACACTCAGCTTGTTACTCCACACAAGCATCTGAAACAATCCCCTTCCCACCAAAAGTGGACATCTTGGAGAATGTTTTAATAACAGGATTACTTTATTAAAATTGAGTTTAAATGACCTGATAGAAATAAAAACAAGCATAATGCATATTCTCCCCTGCTTTGGTTTTTCTAATGGCCAAGCAATTAATTCAAAAACCTCACAGTCCATTCAGTTTTGCTTCTCAATTTCAGCCCAATGAACTCGTTCCTATGACTCACTCAATTCACCGTACGTTTTTCCTTTGGTGCTTTACACGGACTAACTGGTTGGTATCTACTAGAACCGGCTCAATGGCAGTCAACCACTGAGCTGTACAGACTCCATGAAAACCACAGTGAGTGAACATCAGAAAATTAATAGGTACAAACAATATTTATACAGCATTCAAATTCCTGCCAGACAAAAGATAAAAAATTGTTAAATTTAGGGCAATCTTCATGCACAAGCACGAAGCAGTTTCTCTTATGTGTATATTCATTACAGCGATTTATGTGTTTCTATTACTCCCATCCCCCAAGACTATAAGCAGTGGCGATGACCAAGTGGGAAGGACCTGGGCCCAGGAAAGCCCCATCAGAGGCCGTGAGACCATCAGCAGAAAGTCCAGAGTCACCCTCATGGGCTACCACCACCCTGCTGGGGAAGATGAGGTTGCCAAGTTATTTTTATTCCAGGCAAATGTACAGCTCTTAACTTGCACATAGATACTGTTCTTGGAGGACCTAAGAGCCGTGTTGGAGGCGCTCCATAAAAATCACGGGAGAGATCCAGCAAGCCCACAGTTTGAGACCTACGAGAGACTCCTAGAGAACCTGCAGTTTGAAGGTGCTCAAAGTGGAGTCCACACACTCCTGCAGGCAAACCAAGCCAACCTAGAAACAAGAGGAAATGAGTTCCATATCTGCTCTCTTCTTAAAATGGGTCTGCCTGTGGCCACTCCTAAGGTCTCCAAGTTCTCCTCTCCTGCCTCCCCTTCCAGGATGGCCTTCCACTTTGAGGGGAAAAAAAGCAACATCCTCACCCAGGCCAAATCAGCGTGGGGCAGTGCTTTGAGCGGCAAAACCTCCAGGGTGCCAGGCAAAGGAACAGCGTGCACAAGCCTCATTCTTGAGGGAATCCCCTTAAGAAATACTGAGTAAGGAGAAGGCACCACTTTATCCAGGACTAAACTCAGAGCGAGGCCTCACGCATTCCCCCTATCTACCTGCCCACCTACCTGGGAATTGTGTTTAAATGACATTATGGTAATAAAACAAGCATAATTCGTTTTTCCCTCTGTGGGTTTTTTGAAATAGCTGAGCAATTAGTCCAAATACCTCACAGTCTGTCCAGTTTTGCTTCTCAATCCTAGAAGTGAGGTGGTTGTCACAGGGATATGCGCATATTTGAACTGAAACGTGAAGTCAGACTTTCTGACAGAAACTCAGTCTCATTCGTCTGAGAACAGGCTTTGCCAATCAGGCATACACAAGTGTTTCCCAGAATTTAATCATTTAAATCTGAAACCCCAAGGTTTTGACAAAAAGGAATTTAAAGCACATATACAATAGACAAATTACATCTTTTACAACTGTTTAAACTCCTAACAAAAAACTTGAGACAGGCTATTTAAAACTGAGGGAAGTATGGGGCGCCTGGGTGGCCCAGTCGGTTAAGCCTCTGACTCTTGGTTTTGGCTCAGGTCATGATCTCATGGGTCATGGGATCGAGCCCCAGGTAGGGCTCCACACTCAGGGAGGAGTCTGCTTGAGATTCTCTCCCTCTGCTCCTCCCCAACCATGTGCGCACGCGCGCGCTCTCTCTCTCTGTCTCTAAATAAATAAATCTTTTTTTTATAAAGTATTCTTTTTTTTTAAAGATTTTATTTATTTATTCATGAGAGACAG
>NW_027397073.1:35814132-35865154 GCF_003265705.2 Callorhinus ursinus
GAGAGAGAGAGAGAGAGAGAGAGAGAGAGAGGCAAAGGGAGAAGCAGGCTCCCAAGGAGCAGGGAGCCTGATGCGGGACTCGATCCCAGGACTCTGGGATCATGACCTGAGCCAAAGGCAGATGCTCAACCATCTGAGCTACCCAGGTGCCCTAAATTAATAAATCTTTAATAAAAAAAAAAAACTTTGAGGGAAGTGTCAAAATATTCTTAGGTCATATGAAAGGTTGATGGTCACAGTTCTAGATTAATTCTCCTATTTATTAGATGAAGTATCTGACGCCCATTGCAACTGGTCCTATTTGTGGTGTGAAAGAGTGGTTCTTCAGGTCTGGATCCCATTCGCCTTCATTCAAAACAAGGTGTAACTTCTTGCTGGGCACCCAGGCTGAGGGTCCCCCAAATACAGGCTCTGGCAGAAACATTTTGTTGACAAGGACTTGCCCAAAGAACCCGTCACAGGGAGCAGCCAGGGTTCAGGTATTTGGAGTTGTTGTGTAGATGACCCCAGGAAGGAGAGAGACAGACTGCCTAAAAGAGAGGCCCGTACAACCTACAAGTTAGGATCAGAACCTGGAGCAGGATGCTTGGGTTAGAAACCACTCCCCATTTCCATGGCTCTCTGTGCCGTAGTTTCCTCCTTGTAAATAAGGGCTAGTAACAGAACCTACCTCTTAGGATTAAGTAATACTTTAAGATGCTAATTTCATGGGAAGTATAGGGAAGTAATAATCAATGATTATTACTCTAAGATAGGAGAAGCCATCGGTATTATCAATCACTGATTTGGGACAATTGGTTTTTCAAAATATTTAAACCCTCCGTCCCCCTTTCCCCACCCTGCAGAGAACTCCTAAGCCAGGCAACAGTGAAGGGCAGGCACACAGGCACGCGACAAGCCCTGCTAAAATTTCCTTGCGCCGTTCTGATTTGCACACCCCCCTCCCTCTGCTCCTCTCTCCAATTTTTGCAAGAATTATCGCAGCGCTCATGCTTAAGTCACGTAATTGCACCAATGCCTGTGAAGGGATTCAAATTGCAATTGCTTGCCATCTCATGGGGAGCCATGAGCAATCTTTGAAAGAAAAACGCACACATTAGAATAGAAAGAGGAAGTAATAGAAGGGGGAGAGAAAATAAAGACACCCACCTATTAGAAGAGAAAGACCGGAAGTTGTAAGGTTCACAGGCAGAATACGTGCCCAAATGGAGAGAATCAGAGGGACTGTTAAAGGAAGGAAAATCCCACTCAAAACACTGCACGGAAAGAGGGCAGAACACTTCGCTACATTCTGCAGGTCAAACAAGACCCACACAGGTAGGTGCAAAATGTATAGATTTTGTCAGACCATGCATATTTTTTAAAAACCATATGCTTAAAAGTCCACTTTTAGTAATTGTATTATAGCAGAAGAGCTCTTTGATTCAAACGGATGACAATTTTCTTCTGCCTCTTGCCTAAACACTGGTAGTTAGTTAGTTAGTGGTTAGGGAGTTAGTTTATGCCACAACTGCCCTCAGCTTGGACTGGAATCCACACGAACACAGCCGAAGGCAAGCCAGAAGGTATGGTCAACATGCTGTGTCTCCTTCCCTGGATGAAGTTCACACAGGCCTCCAGGAGGCTAGATCTACCTGCTTTCCTTCAGGCACTCAGCCTCCTTTTCCTTGGCGGACAAGGGCGAATCCTCGAAGTCATAGGAGAAGAGGTGGAAAGGGCTGTGGGGCACATAGGGCAGCTTCTCTATGGTCGGTGATGCCTTCGGGGGGCCAGGTGCGGTGGAGGAAGGCCGGGAGGCCGAGGCAGGGGTCAGGGGCGGTGACAGAAGGGCAGCCCCGGAGGACCCGCTGTGCCAGGGACTCCCCACCGCAGTGCCGGCCGGAAGCCACTTTCCCTGCGAGGTGGCACTGGAGAGGGCTGAGCTCTCGGGAGCAGCATCCTTGCCGGTGGGACTCTGCTCCGAGGCAGGTCTGGCCTCTCTGCTGACCCAGCAGGGAGGAAGGGAAGTGGGGGAAGGAGAGGGAAGCAAAGGTTAGGAAAGCGAACAGGGCACAGAAATCCCACTACTGTTAGGGTCACCTAGCTCCAGAATCAGCTGTTTCTTGAACTGCAGCATGGAAGCCCACCACCAGAAGCTTTTGTTCTCCCAACAATCCCGGCGCCTGGGCTTGTCGATCTGGGAGGCAAGACTTGTCGAGAGAACACAACGACACATTCCTGCAAATCAGTCTGGCCTCTGGGCCTTCAGACGCTTTTGGGTGGGGATTTAATGGAGCCCCTAAGGCTCTTCCTCAACAGCTCCCCAGGCTCCCCAGTTTCTCCCCACTGATTGTACCGGCACCTGAATTTCCACGATTTGAACTTCATTCCTTTCTCTTGGTCAAATCGAGGTTCTGCCCTCCTCCTAAAAAGCCCAGCCTGGAGGAAGAAGGATTCCCCAAGCCTCAGCCTTTAGGTCCCTGCTTTCAGGTGCTTCCTCAAAAGGAGGAATGGAAAAGGACAAAGGAGAGGGGATGCCAGCAAGGAATGCAAACAGCCAGAAAAGAGGGACTGGCACACGCAAGTCAAATTTGGCCCACTTCACACTTTCTCCACCACCCACCTCTACGACGAAGCCCTAGACATCTGGACTCCTTCAGGCAGCCCAATTCTGCCACAGCTGTAAAACTTTTCCATTTTCACAGGACTGGATTTGGACCACTGAGCTCTTTGGACGTACACTCTTATAACCAGAGAACCTCTGTTAAGCTCTGCATTTTTCAAAACCACGGTCCTTCTCCCGGAGCACTTGACTCCCAGCCATGCCCATTCGGGAATGGGACATGATCTGTTTTCTTTTCTACCTCAAATTCGGAGCTCCCTCTGTATAGAGGGGCAGGGACATAGCAGTTCCCCTGGCTGCATGAGGGGATGGCAGTTAAATATGCCCCGGTGTTACATATGCATCACTTTATTTCCTAAAACCTGAAAGCCTAACTATATTTTGATCAAGGATGCCTCCAGCATCAGATCATATAGAAAAAAGACCTTACAGAACAATAAACCACCATTTACCCGTGGAAATAACAACCCTATGTAAAGACAGCACAACATCAAGAGGGATGCTTTGAAGGTTGCCCTTTCTAGCCAGATTCTTCCTTCTGGTCGGAGGTGCTGTATCATGAGAGTAGCCGAGGGCGATGGGTTTGTGTGGGTGGGACAGACCACGCACATGTAAGCACATGTGGAGCCAGACCAGTGTATTCACTGAGGGTCTACAGGATCTCTGGTGGCTGATATTCAACCTAAGGTGGGACTATCAACCAAACTTCCTCCCTCCCCAGAGCACCCCTGGGTATCATTACCCCCAGGCATGGCAGCTCCCCATTGGTGAGGGGCTGTGGCTAATGACAATCTTTCTCCCGCCTCATTCTGACATAGGTAGCTCACTTTTTGTGACCAGGTCATTCTTTTCCTCTCTCCACACTCCCACCCTGCTGGCTTCTTCCCAGACATTTCCAAAGCAGGGAAACAATCACTAGTTTGTCGGATCAGAGAGGATTCCATGGCCCCTGGGAATGGCGGGTGTCTCAGCACGTCAAACGACCCCTTTTTTGTGCACTGGTGGCCTAGAGAAAGAGGCCAAGCCGCAAGGAATCCCACTGATTTTGAAGTTTGTAAGAAAGATGTTGCGTCCTAATTTATCCAAGATCTCTTTTGTTTTGCTTATTTGTGGAAAACCAGTAAAAATATTCAATTTGCAGTGTAGTGTTAGAAGATGAAATTACTGGTGATCAAATTTTATCTTTTATAAACACATCGTTTGGGGAAAATACCTACAAAATTAAAAAAATATCTGCAAGGTTTCTGTATCTATTAACGCTGCCTGGAGATAGAAAGAATGCATACTTGAAAGGTATTAGCAGAGGACAGCAAACTCCTTCAAAAGGCTGTAGAATCATGGTACTTATTCTCAGGGTGAAAAGAGATAATGGGAAAATTTTCTGGGCTGCATGGGGTGAAAAGTACTCCTGTCCATTTGGATAAAAAACCAACCTGCATCATTAACATAGTTGTTACCCACACACTTTAGCAACTGTTACATTGGTAAAATTAGTAGGAAGAAGGGGACACCTGGAATTGTCCTTCCTACAATGCTGAAAGGGTTACTAACATTTTCCGAGCAGACACGAACATCTTTCTCGTCAGCGTCAACCTAAGCCAAAGCACTAATGAGGGAGGGAACAGCAGGGAGAAAACCAGTTATGCGATTTTTTTCCGTAAAGCAAGGTCAGGAAGGGCCAGTGCGGTTCTCTGATGAACACGTGCTCCGCTGTTTCTACAAAACTAGTCACTCTGTGGCCCTGTGTCCAGGGTAAAGACTGCCAGTGGGAGCCACGTGCGGAAGGGAGATCTCTGAACGGTGGCTGCAAACCATCTGTTAGGAAGGAACCCCAGGCTGTTAGTGGGAGCCTGGGAGGGTCCAGGCTCAGTACCTGTCCTCGCCCTGACAGGGGGCATCGTCCTCTCTCTCTTCCTCTGAATCGGGCTCCGTGACTGGCCATTCCTCTTCCTCCTTCTCCTCTTCCCTGAGACAAGGCGAGGAAAAGAGAAATGCGCAGACACGAGATGGGAAAGTGAGATAAGCATGACAAACAGGAAGACGAAGCTTTAAAAACCAAAACAAAACACAACACTCCAGCTGGCTGAAACGGGAAGAACACACTTGGTCCGTTAGGCGAGAGGAGACAGTTCTGAGGTGAGGACATTGGAACGTGGGCAGAGATACAATAAGCTGGCAGAGGCCAAGTTTCTCTGTCAGGTGGGCCAGATGCCCCTGCCCTGCACCCCTCCCGCACCGGGCAGTTCAGAGCAGCTTCTGGCCGAGGGCAGGCCCCTGCCGCACTCTGCCTCCTCCGCGTGGCGTCACGCGGTGCGTGTTCTTGGCGACATCCCGCTCCTGTAGAGAGCACAGAGTCCTCACTTCCCTGCACCCCTCTGGCTTAGAGACCACCGGGGGTCAGGCCAATCTGGCACTTACCTCCATGGGGGACACGGTTTTTACCGTCTACTCCCTTGCCCCCAGGGAACGTGGTGCAGGGGGCTGATCTGCTCCCACTTCGAGCATGGACACCTGGTCCTGAGTGGAGTCAGCAGTGTCACCCCTGGGACTTCTCCGGGTGCCTTCCGGGATGAGTAACCGTAAGGGCACCCGAACTGGGGAGCTACAAGTGGAGGAAGGCTGCCTGTCACTAAAGGCCAACCCAAGAAAAGCAGAGTTGGTGGCAGGCGGTGGGGGGGGTGGCGGTTGCAGGTAGCCATCCCACGACAATTTTAACACCTGGATCCAGTACTTTTGAAGCTCTACCCTAGCCTTTCACTAATGGAAGGTAATAAATTCTCACTTGGCGCTTAAGACAGTTTAACTTGGCTTTTGTCCTTGCAGCGACTTGAGTACAGACTTTGATAACCAAATCATGACCCTCCTTTGGGCTCTGAGCCCTGTCAACACCTGACTCATATCACGCTCCACACGGAGTACCTACCCCAGGCCCTCTGGACTTCTCCTGCCTTTGCGTTCTTGAACTCCAGTGACCTTCACCTTTTTCCACTTCGGCCCCTCACACTCTGGACCTCACCATCAGACAGGACCAGTCCACGTTAGAAAACTTACATCCAAATTTCCTACCCCACCCCCGACCACAACCCCCCACTCAGCCCCGTCTCTCATTCCTCTCCCCCCACTGGAGCTCGACTGCTCTCTCAACGTGGCCGTCTCCTTGCCTTCAGTCCTCACCAGTCTACCTTTCCCCACCTCAGGCACCATTTTGCCAAGATCCTTAACTCTTTTGCCCCCACTGTCCTTCACTCGTGTTTTCTCTTTCTACTGAAGTATGAAGTACATTCAGAATAGTACGCAAATCATGGACGTTTCACAAAACAATCACATCCTTATAACCAGGAGTCCCTTAATGCTCCCTTCCAATCGCTTCCCTTCCCTACCTCACTTCAAAGAGCAGAGATTAGCCTGGCTGGTTTGTCTTCTGTCTAGAAGGAACAGTGTCGGGCTGCTTTTGTTCAACAGCACGTTTGGGAGATTCATTGGCGTTGTTATATGCCACGGAAGAGGATTCATTCTCATTGTTATATAATACTCCCTTGTATGAACAGACCACAATTTAGTTAGCCATTCTACTGTTGATGATAACCAGGCACTTTTCAGTTTGGGGTTATTCTGAATAGGGCTATTATAAGCACTGTAGTATACGTCTTTCATTCAATATATATATTACTATGCAGTATGTATGTAGGAATGGCATCTCTTGGTCATTTATGCTTGGGTTCATCTTTATTAGAGACTGTTAAACAGTGTTCTTAAAATGTACATTCCTGTAAGTAATATATGAGCATCCTGGCTATCCTACATCCTTGCCAAGATTTGGCATTTTTTTGTCTATTTCATTTTAGTCCATCTAATCTGTTTGTATTAACATTTCACTGTGGTTTTAGTTTGCTTTCCCTGGTGACTAGTGAAGCTGGGCACTTTTGTCATACTTTTAGGTTGTCCTCCATTTAGATACCCTCTTTTTGAAGTATAAGTACTTTGCCCATTATTCAAAACCTAGGTTGTATTTTTCTTTTTGATTTGTAGGAGTTCTTTATATAATTTGGGCACAAGTCTTTTGTCATACTTAATGTGTTGCAAGAATCTTTTCCCTGTGGGTTGCCTTTGGATTCACTTCATGGTGTCTTTTAATAAACAGAAGTTCTTAATCTTAATGAAGTCCTATTTGCCCTTTTCTTTGATAGTTAGTGCCCTTTGCATCTTGTTTTAAAATTTTTTGCCTACACCAAGGTCTTAAAGGTATTCTCTGTGTATCCCTCTAAAAGCTTATTACCTTTCATGTTTCTATTTGCAATTCACCCAGAATTGATTTTTGTACATCACGTGAGGTGTTAGACATATTGTTCCTCAATATGGATATAAACTGGCCCAGAATCATTTAGTAAAAAGGTCATTCTTTTCCCCCACATCAGTATCATCATTATCATAAATCAGGTAAATATCTGTGGGTTTTGGGACTTTTTCTTACCAAAGGTGAATTTTTCTATGTGTGACTACCTTGCTATCTTACTTACTATAGTTTTATGACAGATCTTGACATTGGTAGTGTTAAGTCCTTAGCCCTTTGCATTTCTATGAGAATTTTGAATCAGCCTATGAAGTTCCATAAAAACTCTGCTGGACTACTGTTTGGGATTACCCTAAATTTATATACAAATTTGCAGAACTGACATCTACATATTGAGTCTTTCACACCATGGTCTGGTATAGTCTCTATTTAGATCTACTCTTATTCCATCCTTCTTTAATATCTCCTAATAGTCTGATAATTTTTCAGAAGAGATCCTACATACCTATTGTTAAATTTATTTCTGGTATAATTTTGATGCTACATTACATTTATCAATTTCTAAACTTCATTTTCTATTTGATGGTATAATTTTTTAAAAATCTACCTTGTATCTAGCAACTTTTCCAAATTTATTGACTGTAATACTTCTTATATAGATTCTTTTAGACTTCCTATGTAGACAATCATATCATCCGTAAGTAATGACGGTTGTGTGTATCGCTTTCAAATTCTCATGCCTTTCTTGCCTTATTACCCTGACTATGAACTCCAATAGTACATTAAATTGAAGTGAGGAATTTAAGTATTCCTTTATTTTTTCCAAATATCAGGGAAATGTATGAGATTGCCATAGTTTTGTGTGGGTATTCTTTATCAAAGTTGCCTTATTTGCCAAGAATTTTTTATCATAAAAGAATGTCAAATTCTGTCAGATGTTTTTTTTTCACATAAAAAGATAATCCTGTAATTTTCCCCTTTTTCTATTAGCAATGAATTACAAAGACTGCTTTTTTAAAATATTAAACCAACCTTGTATACCAGGAATAAACCCTTCGTTGTTGTATTATTCTTTTTATATACAGCTGGGTTCTATTTGTTGATATCATGACTTTTTTTTTTTACATACATCTTCTGCAAAAATTGATCTGCAGTTCCTCTTTCTTATAATGTATGTGTCAGGTTCCGGAATCAAAGGTATGCAAGCCTCATAAAGAATTAGGGAGAGCAGCGAGGGTGACAACTGTGGGACTAAGGAAGAAGGGATGGGATCCAAAAAAGATGAAAGCAGATTTGGCTGAACTTGGTGACTGATTAGATGTGGCAGAAAAAGGGGAGAGAAGCATTGGCAAAACCCAATGATTACATGCCCCGTACCTGGACTGAAGGGCACCTCCATCAAACAAGCAGGCCAGCATTCCTCCTGTAATGCCACCAGATGCAAACCCACACACCTGGTCTGTCCTGAGCCTGGTATAGCTTTCACTCACACATCACCCCCTATCAGCCTTAGTCTTCTTTTCTCGCACCTGCTCCAACAGCAGCTCAGATAAAAACTGTTCCCTCTATCTTCAGCCTGATGCCCCCTTCACTCAGCGTGAGTGGGAATGTGCAGATGCTATTACTTCTAGTCTACCAAGAATGCCCTCTACCCTGACAACTAATAGGACTCTCTTCTTTAAAAGAGAACACTGAGTCCCTCCCTCCATAATGTCTTGATTTTACTTGCTCCCCCAGGAGGTAAAGTCATCAGAAGCCAAGTGTGCTAGAGTTAGAGACGCTCAGAGCCAGGCTGCCGGGGTGGTACTCTGGCTACACCACTTACTGTTATGTGACTTTGGGTCCCACGTTCCTCACCCCTACATGGGACGATAACAGTACCTACACCTTGTAGGAGGGTTGCATTCATATGTAAAAGCACTTTTTTTTTTTTTTTTTTTTTTTTGGTAAGAACACTTTGAAAAGGCTTGGCATGGGGCAGACAAATCAGTTTGTTTTAGCTCTCGGCCATCATCAACAACATCACCATGCCTTTTTGGGCCCCTCTCAGGAAATCTCTAACATCTCCCACCAATGGACACTCAGAACTCTGCTTGATGCCCTAAAAAAGAGGACACAGTACTCTGCAAAGCATTCTACACCACTGACAGACAGTAACACTTTTCCATTTTTAACTTCTGCTTGTGTAAACTCTTTTTGATCCCTCTCTCTTCTGCATAGTTGCCCCACAGATGTCTGAAGATCACTCTCCTGACCCACATTCCAAACTGTATCCTCTTTGTGCTTAACACCTGCTGATCCTGCACCAAACTGTCACATGACTTGTGCGTGCCTAGCTTTACTATCATGAGTGGTGGGACAGGACCAACGGCAGGCAGCACAATGACCTACTTGGAGGGCCCACTTCCGGGGAGCCCTACGGTCAAGGCACTGACCTTGCCCTATAATCGAAATGGATGGAGAAAGAAATACTCTCTTCATGGTACATAGGATTTTCTTTGCTTGATTTTAGTTTTGGCCCATGATGAATTAGTCAAACAGAATCTTTTGTGTTGATAGTATTTAAAATGAAGAATTAGTTCAGACAATTTTGCTTTTCCCCTAGCTGAATTTTCTTTTAAAGAATAATTTTGTTTACATTTGTGCAGAAAGAATCCTGGGTCTCTGGCCTTTGGCCTTCAAATACCACGAGGGGTGTTTTGTCTTTAACTGATAAGCAGTTGCTCCAGTGTACAGGTCTACTCTGAACTCAACAGGCACTGTCCTTTTTACCACAGGCAATCTCAGACTGGAGGCCACCCTTTCCATATTAGAAAAGAGACCCAGAGACCCACAGTCTGACCAGTTCTGCAGGGTGTAGTTCCCTTCAAAGCCAACTTTACTTCCCAAATTTGGGGCTCAGGCTGGTGGCACATTTCTTAGGCTTCAAAAGACAAACAAAAAGGAAAAAGAATGTTGCTGAACCTTTCAAAAGTACAAAAAACCATTTAAAACAGTGTTAAAGTAGATTCTAAGACCAAAATGCTATGGATGAGGAAAAGTCAAGCAATGAATTCAGAGAAGGCATTCCAGTACATCTAATAGACATAACTCATCTCAAAAATACACAAAGATATATTTGAAAAATAAAAACACAACTATAAAATTGGGCAAAATACATGATCATGGCCAATAAACTTCTATGAAGAGATATTTTAACCTATCAATCAGGAACTATAAATCAAGACCACAGTGAGATACCATCTTATCTCTACTTGGAAAAATTAATTAGTCTGGTAACACCAAGTCCTGAAGAGAATGTAGATCAACGGACTCACATATTGCTGACAGGAGTGTGCACTGGTATAATAACTTTGGCAAAATAATTGCTGCTATCATGTAAAGTCAAACACCCGTATCATGACCCAGCAATGCCACTGCTAGATGCCACTGCTATACCCCAGAGCAGTGGTTCTGAACTAGGGTGATTCACTACCCCCCCGCAAGGGACATTTGTCAGCAGAGATACTTTTAGTTGTCACAGCTAGGGAGGGGGTGCTGTCGTCATCAAGCAGGTAAAGGTCAAGGATGCTGCTAAACATCCTGCAATGTGCAGGACAGTCCTCCACAACAAAGAAGCATCCAGTCCAAAATGTCAGTAGTGCCAAGGTTGAGAAACCCTCCCTAGAGATACTGAAACACTCATGCGCCAAGATAGGAGTCTAAAAATATTCTCAGCAGCACTGTTTGTAATTGCCAAGAAATGGAAACAACCCAAATACTCAGCAGATGCTCACCAACAAGAAAAATGGTAAACAGATTGAGGTATAGTCCAAGTGGTGAAAAATAGCTTCACGTGATGCTATGGATGAACATTAGATATGTACTGTGGAGAAAGCAAGTGTAAGAAGGGGCATAAAATAGGATATACTTTCTACAAGCTCAAAAAGGCACAACTGTATAATGGGTTTAGTTATACATAGGTGTTTGATAATACTATAAAACAACAAACCTCTAAAGACAACGATAAATAATATTTGAGAGTGTTGGTTATCCAGGCACAGAGATGGGAAACATGGAAGCAAATGGATAAGTGGAGGTTAGGGGACACACTCTGGTTTTTTAGCTAGGCCATATTCTCATTGATGTTTTTATATATCAGTAAGTAAATTTTATATAAAAACAAATGAGGAGAGGGCCACACATGGACCAAGAATGACAATACACCATAAACTAAGGATTACGACTGATCCAACACTCTACAACCGGGATTTTTACAATAGGTTTATCTCAGAGCGGTTTTAGGTTCACAGCAAAACTGAGCAGATAATATAGAGATTTACCATAAGTAATGACTGCTTTTTTTCCAAAAGCAAAAAAGTCTACTTTATCTCTCACTCCCTTTATCCAACAAATATTTATTGAGCATTTATTTTATGCAAGACTCTGGTTCCTACCCTTGGAGTTTACAGGCCCAAGGTGGAGCAAGACATTATACAACGAATTGTACCAGGAAGTATTCAGCTGGGGACCGGCCTAAAAGCAAGACTTCCACGAAGTTTTGCTGTTGGAGCAAAACTTGGAAGGCTGAGGAGGAAATGACCAGAGGAGAAGATGGGCATTTGCACATGACATTCCTCTACTCAAACCTGAGGATCAACCCAATTTGCCCAGCTAATACTCTAACTCCCTCTACCATCTCTCCAACTTCATCTCTCACTCTCCCTTCCTAAACCTCCCTCCCCAGTCTTAATGGGTCTATTCATCTATCTGCCCAATGCCGGCATATTTCAGCTACAGCATCCCCCCGCAGAAGCCATTCCCCTGCCTGGAGTTATTCCTCCAGCTGTTTCTCCAGTGGACCCAGCCCCCAGGGACATCTAGTAAATACCTGCTGACTGTTGTAGTTCTTTGGCACTGTGGACCTAGCATGATGCTCAGCACGGAGGCACCTGCTAAGGGTGGTCAAGAAACAAGATTGGCAAGAACTGAGATAGGGCCTTAGAGACCTCCCATGTTACAGATAAGAAAGATGAGGTCCAGAGAGGGCAAGATCACACAACCTGCCAGGAAGAACTCTGGTCTCCTGATATCCAGGCTACCGTCCTTCCTACCAGCCAGCCTACCCGATGAAACCAAAGCAAATCTCCAGCGGTTTTACCACTCTGTCATCACTGCACTGTCCTTCTCAGCAACTGTCTCCTGCACTTTGCTTCTCAATCCTCCTGTGCTCCCACATAGCACAGACAATATGATACACAACACGCTAGAATAATGGATGAGGCTGCTTATGGGCCCCAGTTACTCCAGACCCACCTGGTTGCCTTGAGGAGATCAGCGTCTTGACCTAAGTATGACACTTGATATTGGTATGGCATTTGTGGCAATTAACTAGAAAGCTCTGGCTTCAGGTTTAGATAAAACGCATATATTTTACATGCTTCATTTAGTTCTGTAAAATGTGCATGACTTATCAAAATTAGATGAAAAAATATTTCATAAAAATGTTTTGTTAAATTTATGACAGAGAAAGCATCCCCTTGGCTCTGTTTGCATCACCCAGTGTTAACGAATACCTAAACCACTTTGGATTTAGCTTTGCAGTGACTCACACTTTCTGTTAACTTTAAGACTGTTTCTAGGTTACCAAGGACCAAGGTGAGATTTGAAAACTTCCAATTAGGGGTCTTAATCAGTTAAGACATATATCTGACCAAGTGAAGCACTGATTTCATTCAAAAATAGTTTTATTATCCACCAAATTAAAAAAAAAATTCTCTTAAAAGATTTTTGCCAGCCAAGAGAATGAAAAGACATTTAACCGAGCCCAGCTGTTGTTCTGATGTTTCCATGGTGAGAACCCAAATTTAGACAGGAAAGTATTTATTGTCCCCATAGCCTGCAAAGTTTAGAAGGAGTATAAAGCACAGGCCATGGATACCGAATATATCTAAGAAGTGGACTACTGGCCAGAATCTTAACGCATAAGCCATTATCTTGTTATTCTGTTTTAGAAGAAAATACTAATGGATCCAACATATTCTTTCTGAAAACATGGAGTAGTTTAATATAACGGAATTCCAATCTACAGAGTATAAGCAGCAACAGGAAAAGATACATTAGCTAGGTTGCAGCTAATTCAGGTGTAAAGGTAATTCAGGTGCCAAGCAAATCAATCCAATGATAGCTACAGAGAGTAGTGAGGCGTCTCACTACTTTGTGTGTACTTTGATTTTATGTTTAAAAAAAAAAAAACTTATTCTAAGCCATAGATACTAGTAAATTGTGTTAAGTGTCCCTTAGAGATCTAGGAGAGAAGTGAAACTAGGAAAAGGGAGACTGGAATTCTCTATGAACTTGTGGAAATGGACGGATACCAAGTCCCAGGCTGAGGTTTCAAGATGGTGGCCTCCAGAGGTTAAAAACAGCCCTGCCCTGGGTCTGGCTTGGCTTCCTACTTATCTCACTCATATAATAAAGTGGAACAGGAGGATGGGAGCTTCCAGCTCTGGTGGTCTGTGACAGCTGAAGACACAAAATTGTGTGGGCATTAGACAAGTTCTCCCATTTCCAGAACTTGTGCAACTACTAGTCTAATACATGTTTACTGGTCAGGTTTAATTTTAAATGTTTCATATAATGGCCCCTCTTACACACATTCTGTTTTTCACAAATGGGAAGAGAATTATACTAAAGAGTGAAAAACTTTTAGTTATAAATCAAAGAAACAGGATATGTGTGTCTTTGAGAACCAGATACCAAACGCAACCACCATGAGGAAGCCAACATGTTTCAGAGTTTGTGTGCAGTAATACCTTTCTAACTCATGATTCAGTTTGCTTCTAGAATTCTAATCGCCCTTTCACATGCTTTAGACTTGAACCCACCAGAGTCAACTCTTAATATGGTAATAAAGTACAGATAATTAACAGCTGGAGATAAACCTCAAATCTTATATTTCATCTGGGGTTTTTCTCAACAACCTCATTTTCTATTTTCTACCCCCTCAAGTCATGCCTCCAAATTACCAGTAGTAACCACATGGACTTGTGTGGGTAGCATTTGCTTTCTACTTCACTGGCCATCTGCTGGTGAAAATGCCAATGAAGAATGAATTGTATAAAAAGGAGATAACAGGAAGAGAAAAAAGAGCAGCAAAGGGCCAGAATTATCTACAAGGACTATCACCAAAGGAACTGGACACGGGCCACCAGTCCACATGCTGCCATGCAAAATCACACGGTCCCCATAGTGTCCCGGTTTAGGGCTCAGCCTGGTCCAAGAGGGAGATCCAGCAGTGAGGACTACTGATTCTTTCTCCAGTGTGGGCTTCAAATTCTCCATGGCCCATAGCAACCACCAGCCTAGTGATTCTACCCCTTGAGATACAGGATTTTAAAATGTTAATGCTCAGGTCCTACCTTTAGAAATTGTATTCCACCATTTTGAGGTGTAGTCTGATCACAGGTTATTTTCAGTGCTCCACAGGGTTGAGAACCACTGCCCGAGTCCAACGTACCAATGTTTTTCAGTAGTTCTGCATCAAGAGCTATCACCCAGCCTCCCAATGTCCACGTTTCCTCACCTCCAATCTGATCCCCACAAGGAAGACAGGCATCTCCTCAGAGGTGCATGGCTAAGGCTTGCATGTCAAATAACCACCAGACTCCATGCTATGGTTTCCAAGGTCCTGCAGGATGTAACCTGCTTGCTGTGCAACCTCATCTCATCTCTGTGGCACCTGTGTCCCCAGTCCATGCTCTACAACCCTGTCTCTTGAGACTCCTATTTGTTACCTGGGGACAACAAGCCCTTTCCTCCCTTGCCACTGAACACGCATTCCCTCAGCCCAAGGAGTTCTTCTCATCTTTCAGGATTCAGGCTAACTGCCTGAGGAGACATCTTGGACCACTCCCATCCCACTCTCCTTTTTTTTCTAAAGAACCTTTTAAAAATGAGTATGTAATTACAGGAATACATGCTTCCTTCAAAAAAGTATAAGACTACTGATAAAAGTTCCCTTTGATCAGAGATAACCACTGCTATAAATCTGGTGGGTAAATTTCCAGATTAAAAGAAAATTTAAACATATATTATCCTATAATCTTTTTATACAGCAACTGATACAGCAAGAACTGTAGTACTTCTGGTAGGGTACGTTTCTTATAGCTGCCGGTTGCATTCCATAATTTGCCCATTCCATGTTTTCCTTAGCTAGCCATTCCCCAATTCTTTGCTCTTACAAATGATACTGTAATGAAGTCCCTGCCCATAGCTTTGTGCCCTTCTGCGAGTTCTCCTCGAGGGTATGTCCGCATATTCCTGTTACCCTCTACCACCCAGCCCTGTTTGCTTCCTTCAAAAGCCCTCTTCCAAAGCTGCACATATTTATTTACTACGCTGTTTATGCACACACCATCTGAGGCTTCCTAAGGGTCATTTTCACCATTGTATCTCAGAATGTGGTAGATACAAGAATATAGGAGCTGGATGAAGAATGAATGAATGAATGAATGAATGAATGAATGAATAGGATTTTGCCTTCCTTCTGCCACAAACTCATAGCAGTCATCCTAACATCAAGGCTCAAAAATGTCAATATTAAGAAGTCCATCAAGGTGAAGTCACTCTGAAATGAGATGCTCAGGACTGGGGGATTTCTCTTCCAGAGGTTTGGTGGCTTGCTCATTGACTTACAGACACAAGCTATCATGATGTGGACCCAAGCCCCAGCCATGTTTTTACAAACACAGTGGTACCTCATCTTTGCTTGTTTTTTTTCCCCCATTCCATGATCTAAATTATTTACCTTTCTATTTCAAAGGCAGCTTTACAAAGCTTGATACAGGTAAAAAAAAAAATAAAAAATAAAAAAAAATAAAAAGTTTTTCAGTATCTTCTCAAGTCCAGTAAGTCAGTATTGGTTTCGGCCTGGAGGTCTGCTGCTGACACGGGTCACTACACCCTCTGTTCCCCTCAAACTCTGTCCCGTCCAAGACCTCTCCGAGATAGATGCCTGCACGTAGCGGGCTCTGACCGGTCCACTTCCTCAAGGGGGCTCATCTCTAGCCATCTTAATCTCATATTTATAAAACCAGAACCACACAGTTGTGGGGCGGGGGGGTGCGGGAAACAACACCAAACCTCTCAGGAATGAAATTATTTCTCTGGGGGCAATGTGAATACCATAGTTGAATATTCCTAAAGTGTGATGTAAGTGTCTCTGAATTCCTTTCTGAGTTCTTGCATCTTTGGGAAGCATGCTCTCTCACGATCATCAAAAGGCATTTAGGCTGCAGATACCTGTCCCAGATGTGCCCAGGCTTCCTTGAATTCTCCAGGGCACTCTCGGTGGGCAAGGCTGGCTTCCCTTTTGGCTGGGCTCTGCCTCTGCTCCGAGGAAAGCAGGATCTACTGGGGTGGAGGTAGGCGCTTGCAGTCACTCATTTATTCTAGTTACTTAATATGTTCTCTGTGGGGCATTCTCATGCTTAGCACTTTACCTGGTTTACTCCTTGAATTCTCAAAGGAGTCGCTGAGGTAGGTACTAGTATTACTCCATTCATAGATAAGGAGCTGAGGCACAGAATGGTTAAGGAGTTTCCCCAGAGTCACACAGCTAGTAAGCAAGCCAGGATCTGATTCCAAGTAGTCCAACTCTAGCATCCAAGCTCCTAATCTCTATGCTATCTACCTCTGCTATGATCATTTCTCTGCAGGGCGGGGGGGGGAGCCTTTTCTATGTAAGGACTAGAAGAAGCCATTAATCCTTCTTTCTTCCAGATTCCTTCCTGAACATCAATGTCTCTTCTCACTGCATTCGTGTGCACAGTGAGTCTGCTGGCTTTCACCCCTTGCTCATCCCACCAAGGTCCCACCCCACCAGGAGGAGATGCAGTGCAGGGCACCATGCGACATATTTGGACCACGACTATACTCCATGTTAATTCTGGTGAGTCTCTGAACCATAAACATTACCTCACTCAGAAATAAGGGTTTTTTCCACATGAATCCGATGCTTCTGTGATCACAGTCAGTGTGCTGAGCACGTGCTGTGAGACAACAATGCCATCAGGCCGGCTCTCCCTCTCTCTTTGGGCCTGTCCCCTTCAATTTCCAAAGCCTATTCCCAAAAGGCTCCTTTGCAAAATGCTTCACCAGCTGCATCTCTGGCCACTCTTTCTTTTCTCACCAGGTCTGATTTCACCTCCTGAGCCTACATTTCCCGAGTCATTCAGCCTTTATGAGTGAAGAGTTACCACGCCAAGCTTCCTCCACAGACACTTGTCAAGCAAAGGTAATCACATTCCTCCTTGCACGACCGGATCCAAACAGCTCACTCAGTAACCTTTAGAAAGCCTCCGCTCCATGTCCAAAGGCATCCTGGGAATCGCAGGAGACAGAGAGACAGAGGCTCACCCTCCAGAAGGACCACCCACACCCTCAACCGCACAGACTACAAGGAAAATCAGGCTTCTCCAGAAAGGGCTTTGAACATCCAGAACGTGGAGGGGAAGGTGCACATTATAGGAAATGTGCTGTTTGCATGGGTCAAGGGGAAGCAGGCTGGACACTGAAAGAAAATTCCCAGAGCAAGTCAAAGATTTAATGAGAAATGAGAAGCTTTCCTTCTCTTTGAAATGTGCTCACTATGGCTCTCCCAGTAAAGGCTGTCTCTTCCTGAAACGGCACACTGAGGCGGGCCACCCTAGCTTGAAAAATATTCACACTTGAAGACAACCGATTTCAAGGTTCATTGACTTGGCAAGTAAGGGAGCTTCTCGCTTCCAGCATTTCACAAGATGATGAGCCTACACTTTGCTCTCCAGGGCTTTATCCAGTCGCTGCTCCTCTCACTTGGTTTCTCCCCGGGTTATGGCGTTTAAGCCCAGACTTCAACCATCACCTACATGTACCTGAGTTCCAGAAATGTCTATAGAGTTTACTACGGGAAGTTGTACTTGTGACCCACTGACACTCACACTTAATGCCCAAAGCTTGCAAAGTGGCCTGACAGCCACCGCATGATGCTGGGCCAGTGGCTGCCTGGGAATCACCCAGGCTCTTTTTTCTCACCATGCAATCCAGTCACCGTCCTGCAGATAATGCCCTCCCTGTCTCCTCATCTGCTCCTCCTCGCCACTCTCCCGGCCACTGCCTGAGTCAGGCCCTCTCCCGGCCTGTCACCACTTGCTCTCCGCTCTTCCGAGTGGTCTCACGGGCACGCAACACTGATCACACATCACTTCAAAATTCACTGGTAGCTCTGCTCAGTTTTAAGGATAAAGTGTTGCCGATTTCTTCAGAACCTAGAAAGATCCCCAAATTCAATTTGGCAAAGCTCCAAGTGTATGCAAGTGTCGGTCGAATCACTACGTTGTGCACATGGAACTAGTATAGTATGTCAATTATACTTCACATTAAAAAAAGCAGCAAAGTTCAGACCCCCAAGAAATCTGCAATCCAGTCACAGTGATATTTTGAGAAACCAGAGATCCCGCCCCAGAAATCAGAAGGAGCTTTACAAAGCCACCGCTTTCTCAGGTTTCAATGCCTCTGCCTTTTCTGGGTTCTACCAGTTCCAAGCGCACTCCCCTTTGCCCCCCAGCACTCTCCTCTCCTGTCCACCCCCTTACTATTCAATACTTGGGAAACCAGAAAGAGCCTCTTGGACACCAAATGGTAACTCTGAGTCACTGGCCGTATTCCAACCATACCTACCTCACAAGGTCACATCCCTTGTCGGTGAATCCCATTTATAACAAATCATTTGCCATCAGATAAATCTTCCTGGTAGTCACTTGCCACTCAGGGTACCAGCGGTTGTTAATCTGGCTGTTGTGAAATCCTCTAGCATGTTTATGCCAGGGCACACAATCTTCTCTCCAGCTTGCATCCGTATTTATTTAACAATTACCTTCTTTAATAGAACAAAACCCAGGAAAGCTCCAGGGCATGGAGTGACTGTAATAATAACAGTGAGCTAAGCACACATTTGTGCTGCCTCTCTTAAATCACCCACCACCCTATTAAAGAGGTAGCATCATCGTGGGTTTACAGGGGAGAAGACCGAGGCCAAGCCTGGCAAGGAAGCGCAGTCCGAGGCTGTGAAGATCTACCCTGTGCTCTCAGCCACCTCAGCTGCAGCTCCTTTACCGCACTTGGGCAAACCTTCCTCCAGGAGCCAGGACTGAGCAAGTCACCGAGTTGTAGATCTCGCGGGTTAACGCCAATTATACAACATCTACTCGTCTTACACTCTTTGCCCATCAATCCGTTGTTCATTGCTGTTTCCGAGAGAGAGAGTTAGGACTAGTCTGCTATTTCTGCTACTGACCCTGCAACTAATCAGCCGAGAATTCTGTGACCCCTGGCCATGAAGTCCTGTGGACCAGGTGTGAGACAGACCAGAGAGTGATGCACTGCCCTAGAACTTGGCATGCAAACACGTCTCTTCCCGTCAAAATATGGGAAGATGAGCTCGCCCACCCTGGTAAATGTTTTCATAATTAGGCTCCCCTTTGCCCACTGTTTCCTGTGGCTGGTGGAGAGGAGCCAACACCCCTTCTTACTTCTGCAAGAAAATAGAAAACAACTCCCTCTCCAGTTGCCTCCCTCCAGCTCCCACTCTGAAGCTCAGCCCCAAGGCTTGGCTCCCACCACCCACCGGGCCACTAATTGGTACACACGAGGTATGAGCCCCCAAAAGGTGAGGACAGCCTAGCCTCTGATCATTGTTAACTGTGGCCTCCTCTCACCCAGATGAATTTCTCTTCCTATACGTTCCTTCCTTCCTTTCTCTAGCACAAGATAATGGCTGCTTAGTTACGATAAAAGAGGAAGGCTTGTTCCAATGTTGCAGTTATATTGCTCTGAACATTTTCAGAACTCCTTAGGAATTGTCTTCAGTGCCAATTTTTGAGAAAAACAAGCAAATCGGTGTGATTATCTCAAGATCAAAATCTAACAGTGACTATAAACAATACAGCTCATTAGGATTACCAAGTCACAGTAAATATTTGCTCTGAATGATGTTTTGCTTTTTCAACAAATCTGATTCATCCTCAAAAGAGAAAAAGTTGTTACTGTTGAGCGTGTTCTGTAGGTTCAGAGCATAGTCCCAGGGATATTTGGTTCTGAGCACATGCTCTGGACTAGGAATGAATGGGTTCAAACTCAACACCTGTGAGATCTGGGGCCCGCTCTTTAAGGACCTCTGTGCCTCAGTTTCCCCACCTGTAAAAAGGGGAAGATTCTACCACTCTCTTCATATAATTCACAATACATGCAAAACTGCTTAACACGATAGTGAGCACAAAGTAAATGCTCTGCAGGTGCTGACTCCTGAGATCACTGTTTGTCTCCTAGATAGTGAAGGAGGAATAGCAAAACATCCTCCCCAGACAATGCAGAGGTTGGTTAGAAGGAGGATACACTTTCCTGAATAAGCATGCCACCTAAAAACTACACAGGAAGAGACTAACAAATTGGACACCTTAGCAATATATTTTAATGCATACACCAAGAAACATCAGAAGTGGAAAGATATTTAATAGACAAGGAAAAAATATTTGTGACATAGTTGTCAAAAATTATTATCTATAATGTATAAAGGATGCTTACATTCTATCTGCTTTTGTACCTGAAAATTTCTGTATTAAAATAGAGTAGCTGCTCATCAATTAAAATGGACAAACCATTCAGGAGACAAATGAGCCGAGGATATGAACAGGCAACATTCAGGAAAGGAAATTTCAACATCCAATGAGGCAATTAATGATGAACAACCTTAATAGTAATCAAAAAGTACACAGTGAAATGCTGAGGCACCACATTTCACTCTTCAAAAGTATTAAACTTCTGAACAACTCCTAACACCCAGTGCTGGTGATGGTGTGAGAATATGGTCAGTCACGTGCAGAGGGTGGGACAGCAAAGTGATATCACCTTTTTGAAGGCCAACTGTGTGATATCAATAGTTAAAATGTAAGGTCCTTTGATCTAGAATCTCACTCCTAAGAATCTCTCCTACGAATGCTAACATATGTGTACAAACACGTGTGTGTACGCTCACACCAGAAAGTTTAGTACTAGAAAAAGAAATGGGAATCAAGCCATAGCAAAATGAATAAAGGCATCCTGTTTTTATAGTCTACCCATATAACGGAACACTAAGCAATAACTTTTTTAAATGTACTGACATAAAAATCTGGAAGTAGTAATATAAAAAGATGGCAACGTGTATTTGATAGTTGCCTATTAACTGCCAAGTACCAAGGATATTTGTTTTATTTCTGTGGAATCACAGAAAAAAAAAAAGCATTTGAATAAAATGGTGAAGGTCAGGGACTCTGGAGGCAGACCACTTGAACTCTAAAACCAGCTCCACCACAAGCTCTGAAATCAGTCCCACCAACTGTGGGACTCTGGACAGTTCCTTTAACTCCCTTTGTCTCCGTTTCTCCTCCTGCCACATGGAGATCCTAACGGCACCTAGTAATGCGATAATGGCAAAAATGGACTTAGTACATTGAAGCTCTCAGCATAAGGCCTGTTAGATAATAAGGTGCCCAGGAAAGACAAGCCACTGTTACAGCTGTTAATTGCCATTATGGTCTCCTTTGCACGGTATGGTCCAACTAGGTCTATTTTATACTACATAGTTGGTACCACATCTTTACATTCTATATCATTTTTATTTGAAAACAGAGTTGCTATGTGGTCGGTGCTCCATATGTGCCTGGGGCCGTATCTAAATTGACTCTTCGTAGTGGAGCCAAGCACCCCCTCCCATGCTTCAATACTTCCATCCTAGGTGGGGATGGGGAGGACTTGTGCAGACTGAGTGTTCCTCTGCTCTTTAGGAGCCGCAGCCTATTCTCCACCAGCAGGTTCAGACTGAGCTCCCGATGCTAGGGTCCACACCCCATCTCCACACCATACCCAGCCTGACTCCTCCTCCCTGAAGCGCAGGTGGACTAGCTATCTCCTGGTCAATACCCGTGGCCTGTAGCCCACGAGGGCATGGTCCCTCTCAGTTTCCCCTGCTCTGGGACCTGCCAGAGCCAGGCCATATCATGTCCCTGCTGCGTGCGAATCAGGTATGTACGCAGTCGAACTACTGTGTCTGGTCCCTCCCAGCAGCAAGCTCAAGGCCTGGCCCCAACCCTTATCTCCCCCATTGGCCAGTTGACTTCCTTAACACTTTCAATTTATTAGAATAAGTACTTTGGTGCAACATATATTAAGCCTTTTTTTTTTTTAATTTTTATCTCTCATCTAACTTACATAACAAAGCAGAAATTCTTGAATTCAACTTTATTTCTTGATCACCAGTTGATAATACCACCAGCCAAAAGGAGAACTCTCTGGGGTTGCTCCTTCTCCATACTGACTCCTCAGCTCCACTCGAACATCTGTGAGCATTGGGTAGTCAGAATGACTCTAGTGAGCTTGTCCCGTGTTCCTATTCCTCCAAACAGATTCCTGAGCCTGGCTGCAGAACAGCACAACTTCTGTTATAGAATCACTGTTTGATCTTGCCGCTTTGTAATATGGTTGGTGTCACCTGCCATTATGTCAATTTGGGGGAATGTGGTAGGTACAAAGCTGATTGGAATTGAGTATACTGGGCATTTGGATTACTGAGAAAATCATGAGGTCTAGTCAAACCTTTGGTTTCCCCGGAGGGTTCAGCATATTCCCTAAGAATTTTAAGTGTAAAACTTTGCTAAATGAGTTAAAACAAAAACAAGCAAAAAAGGGACTCCACTTCCTGTACAGTAGCCAAGAAATTTAAGAATTCTATTCTCTGAAAAAAGTCAACTTTGACCCATGCACATGAGCGTTTAAAGGTAGATCCACAGAGTTCCATGTGCTTCTAAGAAAGACACCCCCTCCTTCCAAAAGTCAAAATGCTCCCTACCTTGGCATCATCGCAAGGATGAACAGAAAATTACAACCAATTACTTGCTATTCCTTAAGGTGGGGTTTCTCAGATTCAGCACTACTGATATTTTAGAACAGATAATTCTTGGTTGCAGAGGGCTGTCTTATGCCTTGTGGAAAGTTCAGTAGCATCCCTGGACTCCACCCACCAGGGGCCGACAGCACGCCACACGCCGATCACGGCAACCAAACACATGTCTAGACATCACCAAATGTCCTAAGGGACAAAACCACAACCTTAATGGGAACACTGGCACTGATTCCAGGCTGTTTCCACCTCCTGGAGCAGCCCAACCTTTCCTGGACTTATCACCAGATTCCCTTCTCCTTGCTAGCTCTATATGTCCCCTCATCTAACTCATCTCCTGCGTTTTCCAATCCTTTCAACCATCCATGGTGCCCTGAGAATTTATGAGCAGCTCTCAGCAAAATCCCTGATAGTCTCAATGTCTTCATGGACTATTCCGTGCTCCCACCCTGAACTTAGCACGCTGTTCCCTACAGCCCTCTCCTATGGCACGATAGGCTCTTCTCTCACGCTCCACATACCCCTCTTTGCCAATTCCTTGCTAACCCCACCTTAAGTGGGGTTTCTCAGATTTCTCAGATTTCCCTCCCAACCTCCCTCTAGAAACCCAGCCCTTTAGAACTGGGGCTGGCCAACGATAGCCTGGGGGCCAAATCTGGCTTACCACCTGTTTTTATATAGTCTGTCTGCTAAGGATGGTTTTCAGATTTTTAAATGGTTGAAATACAAACCAGAAGGATATTTCATGACATGGAAAATTCCAATCTCAGTGTCCATACACAAGTAAGCTCATTTGCTTACCTGGTGTCTCTGTTTGCTTTTACAAAGGCAGAATGCCATTGAATGATTGCAACACAGACTGTCTGACCTGAAAAGCTCAACCTATATACTACCTGGCCTCTGACAGAGAAAGCTTCCAACCCCTGCCTTTGAGGCACGTGGCAGCAGTCTGTGCCATCCGCTCCCAGCCGGCTGTCATCATCTACTACCTGCCAGGTCACTCTTCCATGTGTTTTAAAATATACACAGGACCAAAGCCTGGATGACACAACTGCTAACGTTAGTGACTGAGTCAAGTTCAAAATTACCTCCACGGGTTGGAATGTTGTGTGGAAATCAACAGGATGAAAGGTTTCATATATTAGGTCCCATGCAATATTCATTATCAGAGCGACTGACATACAGAGCAGGAAGAAGACCTGGTGTGTGCTGACAGAGGTAAGAACCAGGATGAATAGGAAAACGCTATGGGGAAATTTCATCCATGTAATGGAATATGAAACAATAATAGAGCTAGAATATTATGGAGTGCATTTAGGTCAGAAGATCTTCCTCATAAACAGAAAAGTTCAGGGATAGAATGGGGTACCCCAGAGAGGAGAGGGCCTGAGCCTGGAAGTGCAGAGAAACGTCTCCTGCTCTAGGGCTTAAGACTTTTTTTCTCCTAAGATTATATACTATTTATCATTTAAACCAGTGACACTGGTTCTTTTGCTGATTTGATGCTAAAAATATTTTTTTCTTGGCAAAAAATGAAAGCACCAACATTTTCCTTCCTTCCAGTGCAAAGATGGAAGTGCAAAGATAATTTATATATATTTTTTTAAGAGAGAGCGAGTGAGCACACACAAGCACGGGAGGTAGGGGGTGAGAGGCAGAGGGAGAGAGAGAATCTTGAGCAGGCTCCACGTCCAGCACAGAGCCCAGTGTGGGGCTCCATCTCACAACCCTGAGATCATGATCTGAGACGAAACCAAGAGTCAGACGCTCAACTGACTGAGCCACCCAGGCGCCCCAAAAGCATCTTTTGTGACTATGTGTGCCATAATGAGCTTTATCTTTAGACTTACATTTTAAATTTCATTTTTGGCGTACTTGGGTGGCTCAGTCAGTTAAGCGTCCGACTCTTGATTTTGGCTCAGGTCATGATCTCAGGGTTGTGAGATGGAGCCCCACGTGGAGCCTGCTTAAGATTCTCTCTTTCCCTCTGCCTCTGCCCCTCCCCACTGCCCACCCCTTGCGCTCATATGCTCTCTCACTCTCTTTAAAAAAAAAAAAAGATGTTTTTAGGTGACAGATGACCAATAACCAAATAAACTCATACCTTATTTGATAAATGCTCAGTGCAGAGTTCTATTTCTTAAGAAACCAAAGCAAACCAACCTGTGCTTGGAGTCTTAGCCCTTACTGGAACTAAAGCATAGCTCAGCAGGCTTAAGTCATAAGAAGTCTTTGAAATTTTCTTTTCAGCTCTTTGAATTTTTATATTTACATCGAAAAAATATACCTACATAGTATGTAAATAAAAACCCTTCTCACTCAGTGACTATGCTTAGGGATGGTGGGTTGGGAAGTGATTCTATGTGATTTGGACATTGACAGACAAGGGCCAAAGACTCATGTTTAACCCAGAGCTCAGCCCCTTAGTCCTGAGATCACCACAAGGCACCAAGCCCCTGTCTTCTCACTTATAAAATGAAGATTAAGACTCCTGTCCCGCTAGATCCTACAGAGGATCATCATGAGAATTTCAGATGATGTTAAAGGACCATCTGAGTGGAGAACGCCATATGCATTTTAGGGCAACATGAATCTCTAACCTCTAACATGTTCCTATCATCTTCTTTTCAGAGGCATTAGTTGGGTCAGAATGAAAAAATCCAGTCTAGAATTCCTATGTGGCATATGCAAGGCATGTTGCTCTAAGTCAGTGGTGAGTAGGGCCAGAATGCTCACACAGATGAAGAACAATCTAGGTGTGGCATGCTTCTGCATCTTTCAAGGTCCATGGGGAGTCTGACACAATGAACTACTTGATTCTAAGGTACTTTTTGGAGCCACAGATGTTGAGCAGGTGACTAAGCTTTGCATGCAGGGACCACTTCCCGTGGGGCTTCTCGTCACCCTTTCCCTCCATCCCTCTCCCACCTCTGCCAAAACTGTACTCTTGTTTTGGGGCCAGAGGGCAAAACCCCTCCAACAGGCTTCATGGATGAAGCCACCTCATAATCAATCTGTAAAATGTTATCTGTCTTTACAAGCAGGAAAGTTTACCCCTCTCAAATAAAAGCTGTAAATTTACAGACCATTTCTGAGTTACAAAAACTCAGTCCTATTTGAAGAGAATGAGACAAGAAGCATGCAGAGCACCACGTGTGGCTTCCCATTCCGGATCCCCCCCCCCAAAGCCCCGCACCCTGAAACCATGAACTATGCCCATGATGGTCCACTCCACTGCTATCATCCTTGCCAACCTGTCACAAGGCATGGCCATCTGAGCTCACAACGTGGGCACCTTTGAAAAGAAACAGACCAGGAATCTACAGGACACAAGTTGGATGGAACAGACCACCAAGTGCTGCTGACAAGGACTCCAAATGACTGTCCTCAGCATCTGGGGTGGTTTTACATATAGATTTTCAGCCCACTGTATACACTTCTCTCCATGTTAATTTCTAAAGCCATTAGCTACGAGCAGTGCTGAAGGGAACTTTACGTGCCCTTTGAGCACTGCCTAAGTTTCTTGAAGATCTTACACCACAAGGGGTAACATTTATGGTAGACATTCTCATACCTCAATCTGTTTAGAAGTTTTGGTCTTCCTTTCAACAGAGCTTGTTCTACACAGACGCTTAGAACAATCTGTAGATGGATAGCTATGTGGTAGAGAAGGATGTCAAGGCGGAGAGTGGCTTGCACATCACTCTCAGACTAATGCCTTCCTCTACTTCTGTGACAGGAGATGCCCAAAGGCATGGTCAGTTCATCCTCCAGTGATTCCATGAGTACCAGACTACTCGGGGCACCTCTCAAGATGGGGGCAGATGTTCCCTTAGGGGTATAGAGGAAGGGACATATCTTGATCACTCTCTTAAGGTCATCCAACTTATCCTGGGTTAGTTTCTTCTTCACCAGGCAGCCTCATGACCTACATGTGGCTCCCAGGTGGATCTCCATGATGACAGAAAATGCTTCAGCCAAATGAGGTAAGCAGAGCTCCCATGTGCCAGCAGGAGGAGGTAATGAGTTGGCAACCCTGTGTACCAGTCAGTCCAGGTGGACTGGCTGTCATGCACTGGTCCACAGAGCTCCATCATCCTAGTGAATGGACAGCATTCACTTGGGAAGATACCGGTGGACCCAGACTCCAGAACAGCATGGCCATCCATTTTGTTGCACCTCTGCTTTATAGAACCATTTCTCAGTTCCTACAGATTTTGTCAAAATTTATTACTTTGTGTGTATATATATAAAATTTCTCATGAGATTGTCAACCTTTTTATTCCTTCCTATCTACCTTCCTCATTCTTACTTTCTCCCAACCCAGCTGTGAGCTTGAGAAGGGCAGAGATCAGACCTTGTATCTTCATGGCATCAGGAAGTCCTGGTCTAGAACAGATACTCAATAAAAATGTTTGCTAAATGACTAAAAAAATGATGGCAATAGCATTTACTGAAATTTACATATCTATATATTATCTACTCCTATAAATATAAAATAATGTATATGTACATGTTTATATTTATATATTTTACCTATTTAATTCACACAGGCTTATTCTATTTAAAATCACCCTCAACTATGCCTTGCTACAAGTATCTCAAGGCTCTAACGATCTTATATTTACAGGATGGCACACCATTTGTTTCTAGTAAACGTTTGTGTTTTGGATTCTTTTCCATTTGATAAAGCACAGATTTTCTGAACAGATATTAACCGAGATATGACTATAAAAACACAATCTGTGAAGAAGGGCTCCTGGGGTTAAAAGATCAAATCTATGCCTTACCCCCAGGGCCACCTTGCCTGCGGACGTTCTAAGGGCCTCTGGGGTGGTGTTTTAAGGCTAGAGAAGAGATGGAGAGCAAGTCAGGGGAGGCTGTGTGGCCAGCAGGGAAGGGCGGGACGGTGGTGGGTACCTGCGGGGTTGTGACCCCTCCCACCTCTCCAGGGTCCCAGCGCCCCTCACAAGGGCTGGGGCAATGCTTACTTTTCACAGTGCTCTCCGACTTGGCTGGGCTTGAAGCCGGGAGCCGACTGGGAGCAGGGACTGGTGGGGGCCGACACGGGACTGCTGGTGCTCTGCACCGAGTGCCTGCGGCTGCGCCTGCGGTCCAGGCCCCGCTGCTCGCCCGCGCCGCCGCCGCCGGAACACACGCTGGCCCTCCTCCGGTCCCGGCGCCCGCTGGGGGGCGGCTCTGCCGTCTCATCGCCATCCTCCAGCCGCAGCGCCACCTGGAAAAGCAGAGAGCGCCCACGGCAGGGTCACACTTGACAGGCTCACAGAGACCTCAGGTGTGATCTGCATTTCACGCTCGCTCTAATGAGACTTCCCACTCTTTCCATCCTAACTCAGCTTCTCTGCAAGATCTTCACAACCACAAGGCGTGCCAGAGTGCAGTCTGCAAACTTAAAGATGCTTGCCACTGTCTATTTTCCCAGTCAAACGGGTAGGAAAAGGCCAACAGATATCCTGAGGAGGTCTGAGAAGTACTCCGCAATTAGACAGGCTCTTTACCCTGGAGCCCAGCACTGTCCTTTCTGGGGCTGCATCTCGCCTGGCCCACCCTTTGCTCTGCTCTGGTCCAGGAGGTGAGGTCTGTCCTGAATCCCAGCTGCAGGGAGCCCTCAAGTGCCTGATCATTCCTGAGCTTGCTTCCCAACAGAGCACAGCAAGGATCCTGGTCAGAGGCAAGAGCCACAAGAAGCAGGTGAACGGAACTGGCCTCACCCACGGATCACCGCACGGCCCAGTGCAGCAGCAAGGACCGCCTACGTCAGTGCCTCCACTTGGCACTGCGGCTCTGGGCCTACCCCCCTCCCCCCGCCCGGTCCCCGGGGGGTGGGGGTGGAGCCTGAGGTGACACTAGAGAGCCTGCATATGCCAGTCACAAAAATATATACCAGAGAGAGGCTTCACCTCTACATTCCTTTTTTTTTTTTAAATCTCCTCTTAAAAGTAATGCATATTTGTGCAGGAGAATAATTGCTTTACACTTTGCCACTTTGGATTTCACGTGGAAACCTGAGCCAGCTGGCACCACACCCCCATACCACTGCCCTCCTCCTGAGGGTATTTTAGTCCTGCTCCTTGTTGGCACCCTCTCCCGAGGCCCAGCTCTACCATCCCTTAATCTCGCTTCGTCCTGGATCCTGCTCCGTGGCCGCCTCATTTTAGGTTGTGACACCACCTGCCTGTGCTTTTGCATGGCTCCCTCCTTACCCGTGCCCACTCTTCTCGGCCAGGGGTGACACTCACCTGTGTCGCCAGCTTCTGTAAGTGATTTCCGTGCCTGCCCTCGCTAAAGCTAGACAGTCAGAAAAGCACACGCTGTCGATGACCAGACCTTGCCGGCATGCTGGCTATGCCACTCACCACCCAGGTGTGACCTGCAGCTAATTACTTGCTTTTTCTCTAGCTCGCCCCAGGAGGATAATAGGATTGCATTTGTGGGATTGTGGTAAGAATAGCTTCTATAAAGATGATTTATGTGGCTGGTACTCAATAAATAGGACTATCCTTCCCCAAGCAAAGCCATCAGGTGAAGGGGCCCAGGATGCCCACAAATTCCCCCATCGCCTAGAAGTGGCAAGCCTGAGCCCGTCCCAGCCAAGTCCAGCAGTCTCTCTGAACCGGCAACCGAGCAGTTCCACAGTCCTGCATCCCCAAAGGTGCCGATTCTCCGGCCCTGCAGGTACCCTTGGTCACATTTCACAACTCAGTCCTGACGGGTGAGAGAATGGACACCCAGATTGGCTGACCATGCAATGTGGTTTTCCTATCACCTGTCTATAGAAAACCAAGCAAGTACAGAATCAGTGGTCCCCTGTGTCCCAAGTTTTGGCACCTGTGCTCATCTAACTAGGTGAGCTTGACTCTGTCAAGGCCAGGTTGGCCACTCTCATCCCGCTTCACAGGGATGAACACCTGGGACAGGTGGCCTGTTTCACAGGGGTGTACCCTTCCCTTTATCCATCCTGTCTCCAGTTTCCTCCAGCTCCAGCTTTTGGGTAAGATCGATTTAGTGAAAACTCTATCTTTGTGCCAGATACATTTTATAACACATCCTCAGATATGGGGGCCAATTTAATAATATTTTGACTATTTGTTCTCCCAGAATTTACTAGTCTGACATAATTTTGGGAGGTTTGAGGTAATAACTGATAAGAGTTCAGAAAACGCGCTGTTATAAAATGTCATTGGGAAAAAAAATAAAAATATCATTGGAAAGTCAGTTTCCTAGTGGTCTCCCCTCCAATATCACTGCAGGAATAAAGAAAGAAATGATGCTTTTCGTTAATCACAGTTATCATCTCAACATTAACACTTTAAATGGCATTCTGTGGGAAAGTTGGAGACTGACTGTACATCTAATGAAGGACGGTATTTTTAAATATTTCTAACCAGTTTTTTTCCTTCATTTGTAGATATAAAAATTCTAGACCATTTGAACTTATTCTAACCTGAAGTATTGATTCTGCTTCTTATTAAGCACACATTTGGAATGATAAGATTAGGGGATAAAGTAGAGTTCAGATATTTCTAATTCCTTGTCTAACCTCAGAGATCCAAGGATCAAATAGCTTGCCTCTCACAGCCCCTTTCAGAGAGGAGCTTTGTGCTCTGTGAGCACAAAGCAAAACTCACTTTAACTGCCTTTTGTCAGAGAAGATGGAGACAATCAAAAAGTTTAAATGAAAAGAAAAATCTGGAAAAATTATCAAAGCAACCCCATAAAACAAATTTTAATGGGGGCTTTCTAAAGTTCAGAGCCTCGGCAAAACATCTCTCTCTTCAAAAAAAAAAAAAAAAAAAAAAGAAAGAAAGGGGTGCACGGAAGGGTAGTTACAGAGCACAGAATCCCAGTCGAGTCAATGGCAGCCTCGGGCTTCACAACGAGCGAGCAACTGCATAACATGAAATTTGGGCCTGGTGTTCACTCATGATTTTGTTTTTACAAGAAGAATCATAGAATCACCAGTATCCACTGAAGACAGGAAGAGAGGCTTTACTTTCCCCCACGCAAGGCTACGGTGGCAGTGCCCAATTCTTCAGATTCTAGGGGGCACAACAAATTAGTCAGGAATATGCAGAGCTAGCAAAGGCCTGGAGAGAACAGCACTTACCACACCTCTTACCCAAACCTCCAGTGTCAGATCTAATTCACTACATGCGCAACGAGCGTCCTCCACCAAACCCAAGATGAGATCAGTGATGTCCCAGAGAATCTCTACAATCTCCCTAATGAGGAAGCGTTTCACTTGCTGGGCCTCTCAGCAAATATCTTCTAATTATTTTAATTAAATGTAGAACACTGTTTATACACTAAAACCCAGATGAGGAGCAAGTGGTTTCCAAATCCAGCACTGAATGCATGCTTGCATACTCAACCCCACCTTACTAGGAAAGCGGTTAGAAGCAGTTTAGGGTGCTATGTGTGACAGCTTCCATCCATCGTTGAGGCCAGTGAAGGATCTGGACACTCTCTTCAGGCTTTTTTTATTATGGAAATTTTCAAACATACACAAGGTATGAAAGAGTGTGTGCAGACTGCAATGTGTTTATTATCCCTGATAGTCCAACAAGTACCGACCCCATCCAGTCTTGTGTTATTTATAATCCACTCCCCTCCCCCAACCCCAGACTTTGAAGTAAATCCCAGATCATATCATTACATCTGTAAATATTTTAGTATATATCCTTAAAAGATAAGGATTTTTAAAAATCATAACCACCATACCACCGTTCCACTTAAAAGAGTTTCTTAGTATCATCAAATATCCAACAATGTGAACATTTTTGATGGAAGTCAAAAGCTACCACATTTCTTCAAGTTTATATTATATTACTACTAACATTGTGACAGGCAGCCATCTTTACATACTAAATACAGTCTTTCTCCATATTGTTATCTCATACCTTCTTTTTAATCCTATACATACACATCCACACCCATCCACCTTGGTTCAGCTTTTACGTGAAGTCAACGCTTGTGCTAGTACCATTTCAAGAAGCAACTATACCAATGGCAGCTTGTAGGAGATGGTCACAGTGCTAGGCTCCCAGAGAACCATGCCTCCCTGTTTCCTCACTCTTGTGTAGCCCCCTCCTACATTGAGCCCATTTTCTATGGGACTTGCTTTGGTCAATGGGACATCAGCAAACATCCTGCAAACAAGGCTTGCAAAGTGTTTGTATATTGGGATTGGCCCTTCCAGAAACGCTACCACCATGTGAAGAAGTGCAGGCTAGCCTGCTGAAGACACAGAGCCCAGCCAAGAGCCAGCACCCAATGCCGAACCAAGTGAATGAGGCCATCTTAGACCATGCAGCCCCAGGCAAGCCACCAGATAACTGCAGCTGCATGAAACTCTCAGCTAAACCAGGCCTAAATGTCTGACCCACAGAATCATGAGCAAAATTGCTGTGTTAGCCCACTGTTCTTGGCTTACTTACTATGCAGCAAGAGTAACTGATATACATTTTAAAAATCACCTATGACATGAAAGAACTTTAAGAGATTGGATGTATTAGTTAATTATTCTTAACATTAATAGCTACCTCTCTCTTTTAGAGACTCTGGACCCAATTCCAACACTGGGGAGTCAAGCAATTCTCGGACACGAGCAGGGTGTCTAGGAATTAAACTCAGTTCAACTCAGTTCTGACACTATCTCCCCAGAGCTAGCATAAAAGACTCTAAGTTACGAGTTCAGTTTTACAAGACTGCCCCCCACTACCTCCCACCCCAATTCAGATGCCAGTCACAAGCTCCAGGCTGTTACCTGTGCTTCTGACCAACCAGACTGGAGGTTCCATCAACCTCCTCCTTAGGTTCAATGAAATTGCTGGAGTGGTTCACAGAACTCAGGGAAACACTTACTTACATTGACCAGGTTATTAAATGATAGGATAAAACATATAAATCAACAGCCAGATTAAGAGATACATAGGGCAAGTTCCGAAACAAAGGAGCTTCTGTCCTCATGGAACTTGGTGGAATGTAGGAGCATTCTGCTTCCCCGAGAGTGGAAGCTCTCCATAAAGGACCAAAGAGCTGTCCTCTTGGGTTTTTATAATGTAGTCATGATTGACTAAGTCATTGGCCACTGGCTGATCCAACCTCCAGCTCCTCCAATCCCAGGAGGTCAGGGATTGGGACTGAAAATTCCAACCACTTAATCACATAGTTGGTCCTCCTTTGGCAATCAGTCCCCATCCTTAGTGCTTTCCAAAAGTCACCTCACTAACATAACAAAATATACCTTTATCACTCTCAACATTTAGGAAATTTCAAGGGTTTGGGGAGCTGTGAGCCAGAAATAAGGATAATGACCAAATATATATTTCTTAAAATAAATCACGTTATCACACTCTCACCCCCAAAGTCTTCAGCCTTAATACGCTTTTCCATTACCAGGACCACATTTTTAGAACAAAAAATTAGAACATATAATCTGATAAAAGATTTCGTATTCTGATTTGTGAATTTATGTATTTGAAAACTCATATGAAGCTATAAAAATTAAAATGAATTTAATTAAACAGGAATTAAATCACTTCTCTGAAGTGGAATTAAATTACATTGAGTTGGGCCTGTCCCCAAAAAGTCCAGGACATGTGGTCACCAGATATCCTCTACTTTTAGGAAGAATTCTAGAAGGCCAACCAAGTTTTCTGCAATTATTTGAAAACATTTGTAGTCTTTTGTGAGGAAAAGCCTGGCTCTGCTTACAGGTCTCCTTGCTGCCCCTGAATATACTGAACTTAGTTGTCCTGTGGCAGTAAATATTTTTCAAAACATTCACTTTCAGAAAGTAATAAAAACCTTGACTCTGCCCAGTATCTCAAGTATCAAGCTGTCACCTTAAGATAATACTCAAGGCATCTTTCCTTTAAAATAGCTGCATTCTGATTATGATTAAATCATGCCCTTCCTTCAACCTGGCATCTGGCAAATACAGTCATAAAACAAGTGATATTTAAAAGAGACCTTCAGTCGAGCACTTACTGAATGTCTACCCTTGACAGGCACACTGCTGGGCCCTGGGGCCAAAGAGAGAAATGAGACATGACTCAGAGTAGCAGCTCAAAGGAAGCCAGATAGACAAGTACGTCCTGAGGACTGCTCAGTCCAACATATGGTCATAGCAAGTTCTCTTTCATAAGTTGTGAGCAAAGAGCAGGGGACAAGCAGCAGGAACTCCTTTTATCTTGTCACGAAGGCCTTGTGGGTGGGGGGACATCTATGGTGACTCCTACAAGAGTAGGACTTTGCCAACTGTTGAGAACAGGAAGAAGAACTCTAGGCAAAGAAGAGAGAGTAAAAGAAAACCCCTGCCCGCCTCCACGAAGATCTGCCTTCCATGTTCCAGAGACAGGAGAGAACTTCAGAGACATCGTAGGAGTGGCCAGAGACAACGCCACAGGAGCATAAAGGGCACAAACTGTGTAGGTCCCTGTACCAACTCAAGGTGTTTGGGCTTCATCCCGCTGGCCACAAAAAAGGTTTTTCATGTATTCATTCACTCATTTGCTTACTCGAGTTTGTTCTCCTAAATGGAAGAATGGCATAGTCAGATCTGACTTTCAGGAGGGTTCTTTTTTTCAGTTGCTGGGAGTTAGGCAGGGCGAGAAAAGAGAGAGGCCTCCATGGGGTGTAGCCCCCGCAGGATGCCAACCTCTCCAGGCTCAGATCATGCTGCTCTCCTAGATTCTATCCCTCCAGTCATACGCACCTCTTTTTGACCCTTCACACCTGTCAAGCCAGAGCTCCTCCACCGCTTTGCCCTCCATCACTGTCTTTCTTTAGGTCATCTTCTCAGAAGGGTCTTCCCTGCCCCCGCCCTCACTTTCTCACCCCTGCTCCATCCTGTCTCTCCTCATAAACCTGTTTGGAGCTTCAGATTCTCAGCTTATTCATGAACTTGGCCACTGTCTGCACCCCATTAGAGTGTGCACTCCTTGAAGGCAATGACCTTGTCTGTCTAGCTCACTGCTATGTCCTGGGGTCTGGAATAGTGCCTGGAACATAGTAGGTGCTCAATAAAGTTGTGCTGAATAAACAGATTCACAGAAGAACAAAGTAATGAGAAGATACTACAATAATCCAGGTAAGAACCACCAGGACCAGAGCTAGGTTGTCAGCTATCAGATTTCTAAATGGGGGGGAGGGGGCGGCCAGGGGGGGGGGAAAAAGAGTCTAGGATAGCTCCAGGTTTGTAACATGGGAGACTCTACTGCTTATAGAAATGGAGAAATGAACAGATGATACAGGATTTTTATTTTCTTCATGGGAGAAAAATAAAGTTCAGTTAGGGCTGGTTACATGTTATGTGCAACCTCCAAGCAGCTATGCCCAATATAGAGTGTCCCAGGCACCATTTTTGTCCCTCTGTACTATTACATTTAGTTGCTGGAGGAATCAGGTACTTGCTTGTCATAGACTACAGTTTTAAAGTTCCTTGGATGGAGACAAAACTTCCCTATGTATTTTTAGCCCCAGCAAAGTATATGATATATAATAGGCCCCCAAGAATGAATGTAACACAAGGAGAGAAGCAGGCAGAGAAATAGGCAGCCATGGGCCTTGGCAAAAGCTCAAGGTCAAATATCAGCCACCAGGCTCAAAAGCTGCTGAACTCACTGGGTAAATCGGAACAGGCCACACAGACTGAGATAGGAGGTCTGGTAAGGAAATCCAACACTGAAAGGGAGGTCAGAAAAGGATCCAGGGGAGAACACTGAGGAGGAATGATCAAAGAGATATCCTGGAGCCATTGGTATATTTAGCCACCAGAAACACAGAAGCAACACACAAGAGTCATCTCATGAACACTAGCATCATTCTTTCAAAATGCTAGCAAAACAGTGATGCCCAAGCTGATAAAGATGGCATACAAAAAGAAGAAGAGGAAGAGAAGAGGTGGACGGAGGATGAGGGGGAAGCCAATCTTACACTTAAGAATACTTTTGTACAAATCCTAAATAAGTTAGTAATAAACAGAATTCCAACAACATATTTTAAGAAAGAATACATCATCACCAAGTGGGTTATAGTCTAGGAACATGAGGATGGTTAAAAAAGTAGAGAAATGAATTAAATAACCAACTCAAAAGACTAGAAAAAGAATAACAAAGTAAACTGAAAGTTAAAGAAGAAAATTATAAAGATAAAAAATTGAAGAGGAAGGAACGCCTCCAAACTCATTTTGAGGCCAGCATTACCCTGATGCCAAAACCAGATAAAGACGATGACAACACACACACACACACACACACACACACACACACACACACACACACACACACTCTACAGGCTAATATCCCTAGTGAACATTGCTGCAAAAATCCTCAACAAAATATTAGCAAACCAAATTCAACAATACATTAAAAAAATCATACACCATCATCAAGGGGGATTTATTCCAGGAATGCAAGGATGGTTTAACATCCACAAATCAATCAACATCTTACATCACATTAACAAAGGATAAAAATCATATGATCATCTCAACAGGTACAGAAAAAGCATGTGACAAAATTCAATATCCATTTATGGTGAAAACTCTCAAAAAGGTGGGTATAGAAGGAAATATCTCAACATAATAAAGGCCATACATGACAAACCCAAAGCTAACATCACACTCAATGGTGAAAACTGAAAACTTTTCCTCTAAGATCAGGAATAGACAAGGATGCCAACTCTCATCACTTTTAATTAATATAATATTTGGAATCCTAGCCACAGCAATTAGGCAAGTAAAAGAATAAAAGGCATCCAAATTGGAAAGGAAGAAGTAAAAGTATCACTATTTATAGGTGACATGATACTATATAAAGCCCTCAAGCCTCCACCAAAAAAAAAAAAAATTAGAACTAATAAATGAATTCAGTAAAGTTACAGCATATAAAATTAGCATACAGAAATTGGTTATGTTTCTATCTACTAATAATGAGCTATCAGAAAGAAAAATTAGATAACAACCCCATTTACAATTGCATCCAAAAAAATACCTAGGATTAAATTTAACCAATGAGGTGAAAAACCTATGTTCTAAAAATTATAAAACCCTGATGAAAGAGACTGAAGATGACACAAATAAATGGAAGGATATACCATGCTACTGGACTGGAAGAATACTGTTAAAATGTCCCTACTACCCAAAGTAATCTACAGATTCAATGCAATCTCCATCAAAATACCAATGGCATTTTCACCAAAGTTGAACTAATAATCCTAAAATTTGTATGGAACCACAGAAGACCCCAAATAACCAAAGCAATCTTGAGAAAGAAAAACAAAGCTGGAGTTATCAGGCTCCCTGATTTCAAACTATATTACAAGGCTACAGTAATCAAAACAGTATGATACTGGCACAAACACAGATACATAGATCAATAGAATAGAAATAAACCCATGCCTATGTGGCCAATAAATCTCTGACAAAGGAGGCAAGAATATACAATGGAGAAAAGACAGGCTCCTCAATAAATGGTGATGGGAAAATGGGAGAGCTACATGCAAAAAAAATGAAACCGGACCACCTTCTACTACCATACACAAAAATAAATTCAAAATGGAGTAAAAACTTGAATCTAAAACCCAAAACCACAAAATTCTTAGACGAAAACACACAATAACTTCTTTGACATCAACCTTAGCAGTATCTTTTTGGACCAGTCTCCTCAGGCAAGGTTAACGAAAGCAAACATAAACAAACAGGATTACATCAAACTAAAAAGCTTTTTGTACAGTGAAGGAAACCACCAACAAAACAAAAAAAAAAAAAAAAAAAGGCAACCTACTGAATGGGAGAAGATATGTGCAAATCATACATCCAATAAGGGGTTAATATCCAAAACATATAAAGAACCTCCAAAACTTCCCAAACAACCCAATTAAAAAATGAGAAGACTTAGACATTTTTCCAAAGAAAACATACAGATGGCAAGCAGACACATGAAAAATGCTCAACATCACAAATCATCAGGGAAACATATCAAAACCACAGTGAGATATCACCTTACACTGGTCAGGATCAGCTGTTATCAAAAAGACAAGAAATAACATGTGTTGGTGAGGATGTGGGAAAACGGGAACCCTTGTGCACTGTTGGTGGGAATGTAAATGGGTGTACTCTGGAAAACAGTACAGAGATTCCTCAAAAATTTAAAAATAAAACTAGCATATGACCCAGCAATCCCATGTCCGGGTATTTCTCCAAAGAAAATGAAAACACCAATTCAAAAGAGGCATAAGCACCCCTGTGTTTATTGCAGTTTTATTTATAACAGCCAAGATATGGAAGCAACCTGAGTGTCCACTGACAGATGAATGAAGATGTGGTATATATACACACTGGAATATTACTCGACCATAAAACAGAATGAAATCTTGCCATTTGCAACAACATGGATGGACCAAGAGGTTAAAATGCTAAGCGAAATAAGTCCAATAGAGAAAGACAAATACCATATTATTTCACTTATATGTGGAATGTAAAAAACAAAACAAACCAACAAAACAGACACGTCGATACAAGAAACAAGGTGTTACCAGAGTAGGGATGGGCTCAGAGGGCAGGGGAAATAGATGAAGGGGATTGGATTAAGAGGTACAAACTTCCAGTTATAAAATAAAAAAGTCATGGAGATGTAATGTACAGCATAGGGAATATGGCCAATAATATTGTAATAACTTTGTACAGTGACAGATAATTAGACTTATCCTGGAATCATTTCATAATGTATAAAACTATTGAATCATTATGATGTACACCTAATAGGATATTGTATGTCAACTCTACCTCAATTTTAAAAACAAGTATTGAGGGGCACCTGGGTAGCTCAGTAGGTTGAGCGTCTGACTCTTGATTTTGGCTCAGATTGTGATCTCAGGGTTGTGAGACTGAGCCCTGTGTCAGGCTCCAGGCCACATTCAGTGGGGAGTCTGCTTGAGATTCTCTTTCTCCCTCTGCCTCTCCTCCCTGCATTCTCTCTCTCTCACTCATTCAAACCAAATAAATAAATCTTTAAAAAGTATTGAGCTACAAACAGAAAAGCAGTGCAAATCATACATAAGTCAAAATTATTATTTAAAAAACCCCAGCAAAATAGACAAACTACTTGCTCATCTAGAATTACAAACAAAAATTATGAACTATCAAAGGGAAAATATCTACTGAAACAGAGGAAATCAAAAACATTCATAGGAGATTATTTATACATCTCTTTGCTAATCCATTTAAAGTCCAAAAGAAATTAATGATTTCCTGGTAAAATATAATTTAGCAAAATTGATCCCAGTAAAGAGTTACCGAAGATTTCCTCCTGCCCTCTGCACATGCATGCACACACACACTCTCTCTCTCTCTCTCTCTGTCACTCGTTCTCCTCACACAGGCCCACACAATTCCCTAGGGGAATTCTATCAAATCATCAGAGAGGAGACAAATTTCTAAATATTTTTATAAAGCAAGTGGGGCGCCTGGGTGGCTCAGTTGGTTAAGCGACTGCCTTTGGCTCAGGTCATGATCCTGGAGTCCCGGGATCGAGTCCCACATCGGGCTCCCTGCTCAGCAGGGAGCCTGCTTCTCCCTCTGACCCTACCCCCTCTTGGGCTCTCTCTCTCTCTCTCAAATAAATAAATAAAATCTTTAAAAAAAAAAGCAAGAATAAAACTCATACTTAAACATAAAAAAGTATTGCATATACACACAAAAAGGAAAGTACAAGAACACTCATGGCAACACTGTTTGTCACGGCAACAGTACCACAAACCAACCAACATCCATTACCAGAACAGCGGGTAAATAGTCATACATTCACCAGCAGTGAAAATGAATAAACGAGAATGCCACACAGTAACATGGGTAGGTTTTTTCTATTTTTAAGTAGGCTCCACGCCCAGCATGGAGCCCAGCACAGGGCTTGGGCTCTCGACCCTGAGATCATGACCTGAGCTGAGATTTAAGATTCCAACACTTAACCAACTGAGCCACCCAGGTGCCCCAATATGGGTAGGTTTAAAAAAAAATAAGCAAATGATAAAACTGTAAAAGAGTACAAATGATATATTTCCCATTATAAAAAGTTTGAGAACAGACATAATTAAACAGTATGTTGTTTAAGGATACAGAATAGGAGGAAGGAGTTAAAATAGCTGGGCTTTGACCTCTTCACTCCTTTTACAGAGCAATGCCTCTGGAGAAAGAAAAAAGTCAAGTGACTCTTTCTCATCTTTTGTTAAGGATGCCAATAACCAGGCCACCTAATAAATAGCCTAATGATATTTGCTAAAATGAGAGCTCTTGTTTCTGGAATGCCCTTACCAGGACAGGACTGTCTAGGGATCACCTGGCTGAGGATTACCTGTAGTAAATAAATGTAGATGTATGGGCTCGTGAGCCATGACTCTTTGAGCTATGTAGTAGAGATGTCCCATAATGGACTACTCCTCACTGGGCAAGGGGACCTGTGATCCCCACTTGGAGACCTCGCCTCTTCTGGGCCAGAGAGCACACGTCTGATGCATGAAGAAAAGACCTAAGACAGACCCTTCCCTGTTCCCTCTGCACCTCCATAGTCTATATTCTTGAGATTATTAGCATAACTAGATTAGCACAGCTAGATAACAAGATCTCTGATCTGTCAACTGATCTGATAATTTGATCCTTTGTGTTAGCTCACAGAATAAGTGATTTTCGGGTAAAAGTATAAAGAAAGGAACAGTGCTGGGAATTAGTGGGATGACACCAGGGAGGGCTATGAAGGACACTTCCGAGTTCCTAGTAATGTCCTAATTCATAAATTCATGAGGTTATCAGTCAGGATTCTCCAGAGAAACTGAATAAATAGAATATGCATGGAGATTTACTATAAAGAATTGGCTCTAATGGTTGTGGAGGCTAACAAGACCCAAGATTTGCAGTCCAAAGGCCTGAGAACCAAGGGGGTTAGTCTCAGGTGGAGTTCAAAGGTAGTGGGCAACCTCTGTCCCAGCTCCTTACCATCAGGCAGAGAGAGTTTGTTCTACTCAGGCCTTCCACAGATTGGATCAGGCCTGCCCACACTGCAAGGGCAATCTTCTTTACTCAGACTCCCAACTCAGATCTTCATTTCATCCAGAAACCCCCTCACAGACACACTTAGAATAATTTTTGACCAACTATCTGAGCACCTTGTGGCCCAGTCAAGTTGACACCTAAAATTAACCATCACAACAGGTAAAGGATTTATTTTATTATTCTTTAAATAACACACAGTTGCTGTATTTGTGAATGATGTGACCTTGATACTAAAGGTTTGAAGCAAATGCAATTGGATAAAAGGAAGATGATGAACACAGAACAACTTTTGAAAAGGCCGGTGTAAAGGGGAAGAGGGAGATGGGCAGGTAGCTTGAGAGTCAGGCAGGCTGAAGGGAAGGTACAGCCTGAAACAGGAAGTTTCCTGGAGTAGGTATCCAGGCCACTTCTCAAAATTCTCTCCCAGTTGGCTCACTAATGGGAAATTCACCTGCATTATGCAGTCTTCCAATATACACTGACTACGTAGAATCCAAAGCCGTATTCATGTAACCCTCTGGTTGAGCAGAAAGTCTCAGAGATGGGAGGTCTGACTGGGGGGAAGGCGCTAAGGTAAAAAGGTATCTGTACTGGGAAAAAATCCACCTTCCACCTTCATGTCAGTGAACTGTCTTTAGCACCTTCCTTCTCCATCTCTAGGATTCTTACATTAACCTCTCATTTAGGAGCCATAAGAATACACTCCTCCACCATCCATTGGCTTCCCAATGCCACTTACCAGTGGTAATGAAACACAAAAAGCAGAGCAGATAACTGGGGAAACTGAGGCTCAGCTGGAGAAGATGCCCAGAGCAGGGACACGAAGAGTTGGCCTGCTGGGTGGGGCTATGGGAAGGTTTAAGCTCTGATAACAAGGATCTCTGGTTCAGTTTCTTCTGATCCCTCCATACAAAGGCAATTCTGTTCTGTCCCTCAACTGTCACTTTTTATAACAATGACTTATAGCAAATAGTGAATTACACATCAGTCTCTCCACTTCTACCCCGTAAAATCACAATGGAGCCTCTTAACTGGGAAACATCCCTCCAAGGACTCTAGCCATGCACACAAAATTTATGAAAAAAGCTGTCCATCATAACAGCATTTCTAATTGCAAAAAGTTTGGAAATCCAAATCTGGAAAAAAAAAAAAGGAGTTTGGCTGTATGTATTATGGTACATGCATACAGACAGAATATTGTGTTCCTAATAAAATTAAGTTCTTGAAGATTTAATGATAAAAAAAATGGCTCCAACATATTTACCAATAAAGATTCAGTACACAACACTGTATATAGACAACTATCTCCATAGTTAAGAACATACACCTAGGGTGCCTGGGTGGCTCAGTCGTTCAGCGTCTGCCTTCAGCTCAGGTCATGATCCCAGGGTCCTGGGATCGAGTCCCACATCGGGCTCCCTGCTCGGCGAGAAGTCTGCTTCTCCCTCTCCCACTGCCCCTGCTTGTGTTCCCTCTCTCGCTGTGTCTCTCTCTCTGTCAAACAAATAAATAAAATCTTAAAAAAAAAAGAACACACACCTATATATGTATAAAAAAGGCTAGAAAAAATGGACCAAAATGTTAACCGTGGTTAGTAATAAACCATGGGTGATTTTTTTTCCTCTTATGCTTATATTTTCAATAAGTACATATCATTTTTATAAGCGGAAAAAGGAAAGATTAAAAATGTATATCACTGTGAATAAGACTGATCAGTTAGGTCAGAAGTGGAACAATACTGGGAAAATATATTAAAATTTATATTTGATAAGGATCTAGTATCCAGAATAAAGAATTCTTACAACTCAAGAGTAACAAAACAACCCAATTTAAAAATGGGCAAAGGATCTGAACAGACATTTCTCCACAAAAAAAAAAAAAAAAAATTAGAAAAATGGCCAATAGGCACATGGGAAGAGGCTCAACATCATTAGTCACTGGGGAAATGCAAATCATGACCAAAATGTGTACCACCTCACACCCACTGGGCTGGCTATAATTTTTTTTTAAAGATTTTATTTATTTGAGAAAGAGAATGAGAGAGAGAGAGAGAGAGGGCACATGAGAGGGGGGAGAGTCAGAGGGAGAAGCAGACTCCCCGCTGAGCAGGGAGCCCGATGCGGGACTCGATCCCCAGACTCCAGGATCCTGACCTGAGCCGAAGGCAGTCGCTTAACCAACTGAGCCACCCAGGCGCCCTGGGATGGCTATAATTTTTAAACAAGGACAATAATAAACACTGAGGCAGATGAAGAGAAACTGGAACCCTCATTACACTGCTGGTAGGAAAATAAAAAGGTACAGCCTCTGTGGAAAATGGTCTGGCAGTCCCTCAAAGAGCTACACATCAAGTTACCATATGACCAGCAATTTTACTCATAGATATACAGCCAAGAAAATTGAAAGTGTACATCCACACAGAAACTTGTACACAAATGTTCACAGCTGCATTATTCATAGCCGCCCAAAAAATGGAAATAACCCAAAAGTCCATCCAGTGATGAACTGATAAACAAAACGTCGTGTTATCAATGGAACATTAGCACAAAAAGGAACAAAGTAGATACATGCTTAAAACATGAACCCTGAAAACATGTTAAGTGACAAATAGTCACAAAAGTCACATGTTGTACGGTCCCATTTATAGGAAATGTCTAGAAAAGGCAAATCCATAGAGAGACTAGATTAGGGTTTTGGGGGTATGTAGTATGCAGGGCAGGGAGAAATGGGAAGTGTCCGCTAACAGGTATGGGGTTTCTTTTTGGGATGATGAGTACATTCTGGACAAAGTCCTCAAGGATAGCCTAGTTCACACCACTATGATGGGTAAGCGTGTGTCTAAAGTAATAAGCTTTCCCGTTTTGTCACACGTCCAAGTGGAATCAGAGCTCCAGATTCTGCCCCCTTCTGGCCATGGAAGGAAACTGGGAGAGTGAGGATCAGCAAAAAGGAATGTGATTTGCTACTCGTAAAATGTGCTCTAACCTTCAGAGTCCACACAAGAGTCACATCAGGTAAGTAAACTTTAATAAGGGGGCATTTGACTTAAAACTAACCCACAGGTAACAGTTTGAACTCGAGTGAACAAGGCCACAAAGCCATGATGTGTAACCCAATCAAGGCCTCCTTCATGGATGTGCCATGGGTGTGATGTGCAGGGCTCCATGCTCCCACTCTGCAGGGCTCTGTGCTTGCTTTAATACTCTTTGGCCAGCTTGAAATTCTTATTAATTTTATCTTTAAATTTGTGGGGGTTTTTTTCATTTATTTTTTGAGAGCGAGAGCGAGCGAGCAAGGGGACGAGCAAAGAGAGAGGGACAAGTAGACTCCACACTGAGTGCAGAGCCCAGCACGGGGCTTGATCTCACGACCCTGAGATCACAACCTGAGCCGAAATCAAGAGGCGGATGCCTATCTGACTGAGCCACCCAGGTGCCCCTAAAATTATGTTTTATAAGTGAAGTCCAATGGGACAATGGAGCATGTGCATGAGTAGGGGAAGTAGATGCAATATGCACGTGTGCCAATCCTTGCACACATTAGCAGAGAGTGCTGATAGATGCACAAGAGACGGGAGTTCAGTGAGAATCAAAATGAGTACAAGGTTAAGTGTGTTCCCTTGTAACTAAGGAGAGGCATGGACAGCCCTGGAGCCCTAGAGGCCTTCCATGCAAACCAAAACTGGCTTTGAATGCACAGAGATGGCAACCCAAGGGTCCTACCATATCCTTTCTTACCTGGGTTACTCTGCTGTACTAGTAAACCACTTACGCTGAAATGACATAGAAAAATTGGAAAGATGAGGCAGCCCACAGTTCCTTTTCCTTCCAGCCCTCCCTTACTCATCAGTCAATTGAAGATAGAGTGTTAACAGAATGAACACATATCAAGAAGTGAAGTAAAAAATAGAGTTCATCTTGTATGGTGTTTCCACTGTTCTGGCAGGAACAAAATACACAGGCCTGTAGGAGCTAGGAACTGGAAATGGCATAGGATTCTGCGTAGAAGTTAAATGCTCTTATATTTGCACTTTGAACTGGCATTACATGAAGTAAAAATGAACGGTAAAATCTATGCTGATATTTTAAATTTTTAATTATTTCCTTACAATGGCGTTAAATAGCAAATAAAACACCAAGGCAAAAGAGACCGCAGAGGAAAGGGAGGAGCTGTGTGGTATCCTGAACAGTAAGCAAGCGACCAAGTGTCTCCTCCAGCAGGGGTTCTCGCCTTTGAACACCAGGAGCACCTGGAGGCTTGCAGCACGCAGACTGCTGTGCCCACTCTCAGAGTTTCTGATTCAGGAGGTCTGGGGGCAGGGGCCCAGAACCCACGTTTTGTAAACTCCCAGGTGTTGTGGACGCTGCCACCCCACACTCAGAACCACCCGTCTAGAATGTGTTCACCTCAGCCTCTGACAAGCTGCACGATGCCATCCAGAAGGTACATGCTGTTACCTCGTAAATGTTCAGTTGCTCCACCAAGTCCAGGTCGGTCCCTTTCTTGTTCAAGTGCCGCTGGGACACGGCCGCAATGCCCAGTTCTTCCAGGCAGTCCACCACATCGTAGAAGCTGTCTTGGTCTGGCAATCCAGACAGAGTCTGAAGAAAGAACAGGACATGAACATGTTTTAGGGAACTGTCTCAAGGCTCTCAAAGCATTTTTTTTTTTTGCAGGGTAGCCAGTGGCCAGGATTATAACTATATGGGACAAACCAAGACAGATGACCAGATCATTGGAAAAAAACTCCTTTAGTGTGATAAGCAGAACGCACCCCAAGAGCCCACCCCTGGTATAGAGGTTCTGTATAATCCCTTCCCCTTGAGTCTAAGCAGGACACTCCCATCATTGAATTACATTACACGGCAAAGGCGAAGGGATTTTACAGATATTCAAGACCCAAATCAGCTGATTTTGAGTTAATCACAGGGAAGATTATCCTTGGTGGGCCAGACCTAATCAGGCGGGCCATTTAAAAGCAGGTTTAGGCATTTCTGGGGCTCAGAGACTAGGAGACAGATTATCCTGCTGGCCCCAAAGAAGCAGCAAGCCACCATGAGTTCTCCAGCTGCAAGGAAATGAGCTCTGCCAACAACCACAAAAGCTTGGAAGAGGGTCCCAAGCCTCAGACCAGACTCCAGTCCTGGTCGACACCCTGACTACAGCTCTGTGAGCCTCTGAGCAGAGGACCCCGCTAGGCAGTGCCTGGAGCCTGTCCCAGGGAAACTGTGTTGTTTTAAGCTGCTAAATTTGTGGTAATTTGTTACATGGCAATAGAAAACTAACATGCTCAGTGATTAGAAACTCCTGTTAGGATCAATCTACCAAAACAGCTGGAGTTATAACAATGTAATGATTCTTTTTTCTTTCAATTTGGTAGGCCTTCCCCTGGGTCTATGAAATTTGGGAAAATGTGAGAAATTTCAAAGCAGCAACCAAGAGACGAAAAGATAACCCAAGGGGTGAGAAAAGCTGACTTCTCTTTGAATTCTGTGTCTCTTAAAAGAAGGTTGATCTCTCAGACAGGGCTTCTGCTCAGAACTGGAGGGACCCTAGAGGTGATTTACTGCAAGCCCTTATCTCGTGAGTCGGGAGATGAGGCCTGGGGAGCGAAGGGGTTTGCCTGAGGGAACGAGAAGTTCCTGCAGACCTGGGGCAGAAGCCTCGCCTCTCCTCACACACTCATGCTTTTGCACAAATTATTCTGGCCTGGAATTCCAAACACAGGTCTTTACTCCCTATTTCATTGCCTTTGTATTTCCAAAAGCCCTGCATATAAATTTCAAAATTATTCTGAACTTGCAAAAGACCAACACTGTCTTAAGAACGGTTCACAGCACCAACTTTTCCAACGCTTCTATTTGGGGGCTATTAATAATTGGAAAGAATGTCTATTCATCACCCAAATAATGGCTTTTTCCTTTCAATGCTGAACAAAGAGGACACAACTTACTGCTGTTGAGATCAGAAATGAGTGAAAAATAACAGGGATGGGATGACTTAATTAATCAGGGGCCCCAGCAAGGATCCAGAACAGGAGGCTGTGAACCAGACTCCGTAATAAACAGGTGCTCACACCTAAGGGGCCAAGTGCAACAGAACACGCCAGAGCCTGCAGGTGCCAGGTAAGGCAGCATCTCTGCATTAGCGGACAACAGTCCCCTGAGTGGTCCCTGGCTCCCGACCTAAACGAAAAAGCATGCAGCCTTTCAAAGAATCTTATCAGAACAATCCCTCTTCTGGTTTTAGTGAAAACCCTTGAACCTGTTAAAAGATGAGGAAAAGAAAACGGGACCCCAAAGCCAGGGTAGGGCTGGTGAATGGAGGTGCCCTGATTGCGGGCTCTGCCAAATTCTCCATTTGAGGAACCTAGGTAGGTTGACATTTAATGTTGGATTTAAAACCTTCTACTCAACTGTGGGGGTCACGATGAGCCATAGAGGGTCCTCCTCATCTCTTCTTTCCCTTCCCTTGTTCTTTCCTCTTTTCCCTGCTGAGAGTCAACTGCAGTTCTTACCGAAGTTTCCAGGGGGTTAAATTCCAGGACCTAATTCCCATTGCCTTAGCAAGCCCAACCATGATGGGCAGGGGGGAATTTCTATTAATTAAACAATTAGGTTCAAAGAACCGAACAGACTCAAGGAGACTTGCTCAATAATAGGTCATCTGTCATTTCCACCATGAAAATTTGGGCTGGAGCCAAGCCCACGTACACCCCCTTCCATGTGTAGCTGCAGGGAAGATGGCCTTTTGCCACCAACAAATACAGGTGCTTTTCTTCAGTTGCAGGGAAAGAGGACTCTCCATCCTAGAAACACATTCACCTATTTTCAGTTGATTCTCTAACATGCTGGGCAAATTGTGCCATGCCCCCACCACTCCCTGGGTCCTGTCCTCCCATTTCTACCCTGATACCTCACAGCTAAACTGCCTCCTTCTGGCAAAGGTGCAGCTACCCCCGAGAAGTCTGAGAGGCAAACATCTCTTGATGCCTTCACTTTCCGATGACACTCATGACCCGCCCCCCGCCGCTTCCTGCTTTCTCTCAGACCTCGTCTTGGCAGGACTGGTGACATGTCAATCTTCACAAGCATCTCTCCAAGGGCGAAATTTCTGTCCTAAAAGACATTTCCTTTCCCTCTCCTGGGTTCTCATTGATTGCATCAAATCTTTCTTATAGGATGCAACCAGTGTGGCAAATGCCAGTGCACAAATTTTCAGAGCAACATTATTTGTGAAATCCAAAAGCTGTAAAAACCCATCTCCTTCAATGGGAGAATCCACTGTGGTGTAGCTATGTAACAGAATATGACGCAGCAGCAGAAAGGAACAACCATTAATACCCTCAGTAACACATCAGCCTCAAAGGCATTATGCTGAGTGAGAGAAGCCGGCCTCAAAGGGTTACCCCTATCCTGTATGGTTCTATTTGACACTGATGAAATGACAAAACTATAGTGCTAGAGAATGGTTGCCAGGGGTAGGAAGAGGGAATCGGAAGGTCACTATAAATGGCTAACATGAGGGAGATTTGGGGGAAGATGGGAATGTTCTATATCCTAACTCTGAAGATTATGCATAGCTATACGAGTTTTACAACGATACAGCTGAATTTTTTTTTTTACAAGTTTCTGGGACAGTAATTAACAATAAATGAAATGTAAAAATAAAGGTGAATACTCAGCATGAATCCTATCCAGGTTACTTACCCCCCTTCGCTGAAAGCTCCAAGCCAGCCTCACAATAACAGTAATACCCCTTGTGACTCATGCCCTCTCATCTGCCTCTTCCTATTCTATAAGGTGGTCAGTACTTGAGCCTCTCAAAGTGGGGGGGTTCCCACTGAGGGGATTTCAGCTGGATTAGTGCATCACAGAACGTCAGCTTGCAGCATGAGAAATGGTTAGTTTCTGATGTTCCTTCAGACCTGACAACACAGGGTCAGGGGGTAGGAGCAGGAATGGAGGGGGATTACTCTGGATCTTGGAAACCCCCCATTAATGTCCCTGTTTAACAGAGAGCAAATGCCAGTCTCAGAACCCTAAGCAGGCTAAAATATAGCACCCTTGTTTTGTCATAAAAGTGTTCATATTTCGAATTCCATGTTACTGGTCCATCTTTCATTTTGTTGAAAGAAAACTTAGAAAAGCAATATAGTAATTGCCCAGATTTCAGAGTCTGAATTTTTTCCAGACCCATATTAACATTTCAATTTATTTCTTTGTTTGGGATCTCAGAAGATTTTACTCACTGGGGCAATAAACAGGCCTAGCATTCACCAAAGGAAAACAAACCCAAGGTGGGTGCCAGTGGTTTATTTGACCTTTTTTGAGGAAAGGATGACATTTAGAGTAACGTCCATAGGACCTTCCTCAACTTCCCCTGAGCCAGAGCTAATAAAAGATGAGACAGAACTGCCAGAAGAGAAAGAGTAAGTGAGGAATTCCTGGACATTAAATGCCATCTGAAGCCAAGGAGAATGTGACACGCGCTGGGTCCTTGCCAGTGACTGGCAGCAGACTGCCCACACACACCCGCCGACGCTGCTGGGACCATCAGGCCCAGCATGGCCTCCACCAATAGGATGGGTAGCATTACAATGGAAAACCCCAGGCAAGAGGGAAAAATCCATTTTTGCTGAAGTCCACGGTTTCCAAAACAATGTCACTGACTGAAAAGGACAGGAAATAGATGACCTTAATCTTAAAAAGCAACAACAGAAAATTGCTTTAAAATTACAAGGTAAGGTCAACTCACAAAGACATCTGAAAACATAAATAGAATTCTTAGGGTTATCCTACAGAAAAGTACTGCCCATTCCCCACCAGGACTGTAGAAGAATTTGTGGGTCCTCATCAACAGATGGCATTTCATTAAAAAGCAATGCCTGCCAATGAGACCCGGGGGGAAAATGTTTGTTGTTTTACTATATATTTCTTTTCATCTTAATAGCTTTAATGTCCTTCATGTTTCCACTGGGTTCTTAATATATTGAGGATTGTATAATTTTCTACCCCATTGTTGGCAATTTCCCAATTTGCCACTTGCCCTTAGCATTTGTTTGTGGTTTTCATTTTACAAATAAGATCCTTTTATAGTTTTATGTCCTTCCCTTTGGATTCTTTTTGACAGGTTTGATGAGTAACATACCCTTCACCTACCAGAGACAAATTAATCTTCACCTCTACTTCGCATTTTTCTACTGTCTGATGTGTTACACTGAACTCTAACCTGTCTGAAATTCATTTCAGTATCTGTCAAAGGACGTATTTGTTTATTTCCATTTAGCACAGCCCCATCCGCAATCATGAATGATGCTAAACCATCCCTACTGACGGCAGTCCTGGGGGAGTTGTTGCATGCGGTGAGGTCTGTCTCAGAGGTCCTCTGCCCCCATCATCTGTCTGCTGAGGAAAGAGCCAGGACCACATTGTTTTAATCCTTAGAGTTTGCACAACCGTTTAATATCTAGTAGAAATTACTTCTCATAATGCTTTGTACTAATGTGTCCCCCGTTCATCAGGGGAAATGTTTCTCTAGTTGTACTTCATGAAGAGATGCTGAACCTTCTCTGAAGAACCACCCATCACTGCAATTGGTACTGTAGGCCTATGCCCAGCCGCCTAGGGAGGAAAGGCAGGCCCATGGGGTGGTTACTGTGATTCCTGAGGTCTAGGGCGGAGCCATCTGAAGGACATACCCCCCTCCAACCGCAGTTTCAAGGAGAAAGGGACTCCGGTCCGGAGAGTGGGCTGTCCCAGGGCAGCATGGGGTCAGCACCCTCTCCAGGGAAGGATCCTTAAGACGACTACTGCCCTCCCAGCTGGTGACCAGGGGGGATGGGCTGGGAGGGAAGAGAGCACAAGGATGATATCACCTTCATAAAAGGAAGATGGGACCTGCCCCCAGCAGTCAGAATTCAATAAGCAGTGGAACAAGAGTGCCTTCAATTCTCCTGGACTGTAAGCTATTTTCTTAGGGTAAAACTTGCGGATTTACATTCTTTTTAAAAAAATTATTTGAGAGAGAGAGGAAAAGAGCAAGCACACATGAGCAAGGGGAGGGCAGAGGGAGAGGGAGGGAGGGAGGGGGAGAGGGGGGAGG
>NW_027397073.1:35865254-35868617 GCF_003265705.2 Callorhinus ursinus
GGGGGAGAAGGGGGAGAGGGGGAGAAGGGGGGGAGGGGGAATCTTAAGTAGACTTTGTGCTGAGCATGGAGCCCGACACGGGGCTCAATCCCATAACCGTGAGACCATGACCTGAGCAGAAACCAAGAGTCGGATCTTTAACCGACTGAGCCTCCCAGGGGCCCCAAAACTTGCTAATTTATATTCTTAAGAGAAAATGTTTTTAAGGGGACATTCTGATTGGAAAAGTAATCTTAAAATTCTCAGTGTCATCTCTCTGGTTTTGTTAGAAAAGACCAAAGTCGAGAGAGCACACAGACACTCCCAGGCCTGCACACATATGCGCACCAGCATGCATACATGCACACACACCATTTCCTCTTGCAAAGAAGAACACTGTAGCCATGGTTCCAGCCACCATCATGGGGGTCCTAGGTGATGTGGCTCTTCCTCAGCGGGCAACTGTACATTTTCACATTGTATTAGTTCCCTGGGGCTGCCGTAACAATGTACCACAAACTGGGTGGCTTAAGCCAGCCGAAATGTACTTCCTCACAGTTTGGGAGACAAGAAGTCTGATATCAAAGTGTTAGCGGGGCCATGCTCTGTCTGAAGGCTCTAGAGGAGGATCCTTCTCTGCCTCCTCCTGCATTGGCTGTTGGCAATCCTTGGCATTCCCTGGCTAACAGATGTATCACTCCAATCTCTGCCTCTGTCTTCACAGAGCTGTCTTCCTCATATACATGTGCATACATCATCTTCCCTCTGTGTGTCTCTTTCCCTCTTCTTCTAAGGCCCTCAGTCATGTGGGATTACGGCCCACCTTAATGACCGCATCTTACTTTGATTATATCCATGAAGACCCTATTTCTAAATTAGGTGACATTCAAAGATATTCACAGCAGTTAAGACTTCAACATATCTGTTAAGGGGACATAATTCAACCCTTAACAATCATCAACCAACCTTGTTCACTAAAGTCATCGCATAAACCAGCAGCTCTGTGTCGACCCCATCTTTTTCCTCCAGGATTTCCATGATATTTGACCAGGGTTTGACTCCTAGGAGTAAAGCAAAAATCATTAGAAACAACAAGTCAATGCTTCTTATCCAACTCATACCACAGTTTATCCAAAGACTTATCACCCAACGATGGCAGTGTCTTTCAGTCGCCAAATTTCAAAGCATAACACTATCCTTAGGGTGGACTTCAACAGGCTTCTAATTTGGCAATAATAAACCACGTCATTCTCGTCCACTTGAAAATGTATACTCTCTACTGTCAGCAGGGTTATAGATTTGCTTGAAAGTTCCCTTTATATTAAATCTGTAATTTGAAAAAATCCATTCATGTGCATTTTGCTGAGCATAGAAACACGATAGATACTCTCTGTATGTCCATCAGCATGTTATGCTCTGATCTCCTGCAAGGAAGGGGGACGTGAGAGATCTTTACGTTCACTCAAACAGTAGACTCCAAGAAATACCAGTGAAACCTCTGTTAGCAAACATTTCAAGAACAGAGGTATATCACTTCTATTCAATCCAGGCACAAATACCATTTAAGCATTAACAGGGTACAAAGAACCGGGTTCTTGGTGATGAGAGGGGAGGAAAACCCATCACATTCAGGACTGCCATGCCAAGGCCAAGGTCACAAAGGGGATACAAAACCTGGACACGATTTCCTACGTCTGAGATAAACATTTGAAGTGAAATATTGCCTCTCCCTTGGCATGGCGGAACGGACATGAAGCTCCTTCCTGCTCTCTCTATAAAGATCTCAAAGGGACAGTGCTTATTTTTGCTGATAAGAGTAAATTCCAAAATACTGTAAAATCAGTGGCTTCCAAATGCAGGTTCTTGAATGAGTTATGTCAGAGCTTACCTGCTGGCCTTGAGAACAAAGCTCCCCAAGGACAGCGGTGATCTTGGTCTTATTTCCTTGCTCTTAGCACAGTGTCTGGCACATAACAGGTCTGAATAGTAAGTGGAGATCTTTGAGAGGGCATGAAGTGGGTTAAGCTGGGAGTTTTTTAAGATTTCATTCATTCATTTGAGTGAGAGCAAGAGTGTACAAGAAGGGGGAGGGGGAGAGGGAGAGGGAGAAGCGGATTCCCGCTGAGCCAGGAGCCCAAGGTGGGGCTCGATCCTAGGACCTGGAGATCATGACCGGAGCCCAAGGCAGACGCCCAACCATCTAAGCCACCCAGGTACCCAGGCTGGAGCACTTTTAAAAGAGCCAGAGGACAAATGCACACAGTTAGAGAAGGAAGGAGGTCAGGAGAATTTTAAAAAGGAACAGGGACCTACTATATGATGTTAAGAAAACACATATAGTATAACATAGAGGTCTGCTGGCTCTCCTAGCTAGCCAACAGAAAGCCTTTTCTTGGGCAAAATTGCCCAGTTGGTCAGAACTAGGCAAGCTTCTCTAACCCTTTCTAACTCCAAACACAAAAACATGACCCTTTGCCTGCTAACTGCTGACATATCTCCTGGCTGATATTTACCATCTAACTATTCTGAAATCCACACCTGTTCTTCAAACCCCAGCAAAGTAACTCTTTCTGCCCCTCATGACAGTCAATGTGGTCAGTAGATCTTGAGTCTGTCAGGTGCAGTTCCAGCACTCTGAGTACTTCTGCTGTTTAGGACAAGCGCAACTGGTATTATTCACACTCCGCACCCAACCTCAGCATAAAACATGGGTTCTAGTGGGTTACCCACATATGGTTACAAGGGAGACTACAGGAGATAACGCTGAAGCTAAGCATTTCCAATGGTGCTTGTGGACCCAGAACGGCTTTGCGGTTGCATACTTTGGAGCCAAAGATGCCAAACAGGGCCCGGGGAAGGAAAGGCCAAGAAGCGAACGCAGGTTTTCCAGAGAGAGGGAAGTGTAGCCAGACCATCTCCTGTCTCTCACATACAGACATACTCGTGTGCACACCATTTAATCCTTTATAATGAACACACTCAAACACTGGCTTAATTTAATTGAAAACTGTGTTCTTCAGCTGTGATATCTGATTACCTTTTAAAGATTTCAAAGGCGGGAAACTTGCATATATTCCTACACTGTTGAGATGAATGTTTACTCTTCTTTGATTGTTTTGGGGCCAGAAAATGGGAAGCATTTAAAAGAAAGACGGTGAAGGGGAGGAAACATTTTGGTGCAAAACAGCCTTGGCAGGGCTCAAGCTGGCCCATGGGAAGCACCAGCTGCTGAACTTGCCCAGGAGCTGCACCTGCTGCAACTAAATGGTCCAGGTCAACCCCACTCCCCCACCTCCGCTTGCTCTGTACAGTGTGTGCGTGAATCCGTGTGTGTCTGTGTGTGTGTGTGTGTGTGTGTGTGTGTGTGTGTGTGTGTGTGTGTGT
>NW_027397073.1:35868627-36049469 GCF_003265705.2 Callorhinus ursinus
TGTGTGTGTGTGTGTGTGTGTGTGTGTGTGTGTGTGTGTGTGTGTGTAGGGGGCTGGGTCCTGTATTAGAATCGTAAACCATATGATCTGATGCCCCAAAGAACTGGAATGAACAGGGGCTCAGGAAATGCATCTATATAGGAGTGATTGTGTCAACCTTGGACAATCCCGGGAGGTGTCAGGGAGATAAAGCACTTTGTCTTTTTGCCTTAGCGCTCATGAAGTACATGAGGAGATAATAATTTCTTTAATCATGACCTTCTGTCTCTCTCCAGCTCCACCCCCAGACATTGGCTCTGTGAGTAGAGGCTCCACGAGAGCCCGTTTTTTCCTCGGATGTTTCAAGCACATAGGTGGCATTTAAATATTTATTGAATAAATGAGTTTTGTATGAAAAATACTTGGCACAGTGTCTGGTACATAACAGGCACTTGAATAGCAGTAGCTGTAATTGTCATAGTGGCGGGTGGCGGTGGTGACACCCACGCTTACCCAACCAGCTTCTACACGCTCCCAGGCAGGTCCCTTCTTCCCGCCAAACCGCAGGGCCTCTCTCTCAACCCAGAAGCAAGCACACCAGAGATGACTCAATGAGTTCTCCCTCTGACTTTCCTCCTAGGTCTCTGTGGTAACTGCTTCCCTCCAAAGACAGATATTTAGCCCAATGCCTCGTACACGGGGTGATCTAACACTCCATCAGAAGGGCAGCATGTTTCATGTCGTTCTACGTGACTGTCAAATGCACTTATGCATGCTTCTGCTATAGATAACCATGGAAACAGAGCTGGAGTTTCATCACCTAACTTCCACCATGCTCTGGGAGCTTCACAGATCACTACACCCTGGAGCAGAAGTCAGAGATGGGATGGCTTCAAAGAATGGCTGGATTTGTCTCCCCTATCATGTGTGATCAACACATTTAGGAACGATGTCATAGCTCATTACCTCACATCCCAGTGAAAATGGAACTTCTTCAAAAGCAGTGCTGACCCCAAAAGCACTTGCTGACCCAAGCGCTGACTCAAGATTTATGACTGAAATTTCAAAATAAATTCCCCAGTCTGGTCACCCTCCCCACCCTCACTCCGAGAGGCAGACCCATAGAGTCAGTGGGAAGGGCACCTCTCCAGGGGAGCAGAGGGTTCGGTTCTCAACCAGTTTCCTGCCAACCCCCACAGGGACAGTCTCAATGAAAGGGAGCCTCTGCTGATGGCAAGAAGACAGAGCCAGGCCCTCTCACAGGTGCCTGTCCACATTCACGGCCTTTCTCTCTTCCTGGCACACCCTGGCCACCAGGATAGGAAAGTGACCGAAGACACCAGGAAAGAGGTGACCGAGCAGCAGCTTGGATACTGTGCCACTCCCGGGACAGTAGCGTCAGTCACCTCTCCATTCCAGCCCCTGAGCAAACGGGCCGACCACCTGGCTCAAAGGGGGCATATTTCACATTACTTAATTCATAGTTATTAGTCCTTATGATGGACTTAGACCCCTGAGCTTCTATCCCTGCTCCCCAGCTGGCCCACTCCTGGCAAAAGGGCAAACCATCAACACTCACAGAACGCACCCTTCTGGGTAACCCCTGCACAGCCTGCATGGTCTTTCTAAAGCAACCAGACCAAGTTGTTCTGGACTTCATCTGCTGTAGGTGGTGGTCATTTTTGAGGACTCCTACCTTATTTATTGGTTTTCTTCGCTGATTATTTAAATCTGACAGTTTACAGCATCCAAAAGAATTCCTTTCTGTTAAAAAAAACAAAACCCTGGGGCGCCTGGGTGGCTCAGTCAGTTGGGCGTCTGCCTTTGGCTCAGGTCATGATCCCAGGGTCCTGGGGTCGAGCCCCGCATCAGGCTCCCTGCTCCGCGAGAAGCCTGCTTCTCCCTCTCCCACTCCCCCTGCTTGTGTTCCCTCTCTCATTGTGTCCCTCTCTGTCAAATAGATAAATAAATAATCTTAAAAAAAAAAAACAACCCCGTCTATACTTCAACATGCTCATTCTCCACCCTAGCCCACAGAGGAATGGATCTGAAGCCACTTTGAGGAGTAAAATGTATGGCTTATTTATAAACTTGTACACCAACGGACATGCTCTGTTGGCCCTCAGTCACCTCTGGCACCTCTGTCTAGCCCTTCACCCAGCTGAGAGGGAAATGAAGAGCTGCTTCTAAACTGGCCAGGTGGAAACCCACCTGGGAGTCACGGTGCTCTCTGCAGAGCACCATGACATATTTAGATGTTTAATTCCATCATAGGGCTCAGGAACAATTTAACTAGCAGTAAAATAGGATGATGTTATATGTATGCATTATAAAATCACGGCCAAGACCACACATGTCCACAGAGAAACATGCTATTAAACCACGTGATAGGCTATGTCTGAGTTTTTCCATTAGTGTTGCTTTTTATTCAGCTGCCTAGCACTCAGTAGCAGTCAGATGCAGTAGCTGCCAAGAAGTTAAGAAATATTATAGGCAAAGCCATCAAGTTGAGAAAACAACCCATTAGCTACCTTTTTTTTTTTTTTAACAAATTGGGAAAAGATGGCCATCGTTTTGTCTTGGGAGAGACAGTGAAGATGGCAGAGAGCCTCTGGCTGAGTTGGTTGATGGAGTCATAGATGTGGGGACCAAGTCCTGGGTCATCTCAGGATCACTCCTCTACCCAACCCCCCCCACCACCAAAAAACCAAAACGCACCCTTTATAGAATGTGAAGTCCAAGGAAGGAGATTCTAAACTCTGAACTCAATGAAGCCAAAGGAGGACCCCAAGACCGTGAGAAGGCCTACCCCATAAATGCAGCCCCCATGAGAAGGGCCCATGGGTTACCCGAAATTTAGGACAGGAAAACAAGAAGTCCATCAACTGTCCTAAAGTAATCCCCAGAGTTGGGGGATGGAGTATGATCCCTCCAAGGACCAATAAAAGGGTCTGCCTCTCTGTCTTCCCATATACTCACCTTTGGCCCTAAACTTCATTAACTGGCCTTGGAAACACAAACCCTGGTTTCTGAGGAACTGGCTGTCTTCATTAAACATTCTCAGCTGGCCCCATAATCTGCTCTTGGCCATAAGAGATTTAAAATGTGGCACCAGATGGAAACATGCTGTGGTAGAAACACACAGGCCTGCCCTGGTCTGCAATCCGTCTTCCAGATTCAAGGTCCCTGTCCGCACGCGAGGGGGTGTCTCTCTCACAACTCCCCACCCCTCAGGCACAAGCCTAGAGTTACCTCCAGCCTGCGATCCACCATGCCTGGTGCTGACATCTGCCTGTCCGTTCATGGGCAACGTATGAGAGCTCAATTTATGGCCCTGGGGGGCTTTCATTAACTTACATGCAAAATGTCGAAGTAACTAGTGAGCTACTTTGAGATTCAGCACCAGAAGGTGGGTCTCAGGGCAATGCTGAGTCAGAGATACAAATGGTTTGAATCAAAGAGTGCTATCTAGGCCCCTTGTTTTTGACAGTTGTATCTCGGCTGCTTTGTGCATAAGCATGGAAATACATACATGAAACTGTAAGGAAATATACCAACATGTTAACAATTATTTGTCCGGTGAGATTAGAGGTGATTTGTTATGGTCTTCCTTTATACTTTTTCCCAAATTTTCTACAGAGTATTAGTGTTACAAAAAGAAAAAAAAAATGTTATCAAGTTTTGGTTCTTCTTTGGGTCTTCGTGGGGAGGACAGCGGTAACGATAATATCCTACCAGAGAACCAACCCCTAAATTTTCTTAAAAGGACAAAACCAAAAGCTCCTAACATTTTAGCTTCAAGCTTCACAATATTATAGGGGCCACGGCATGTTAGACACTAAACCAAATCCAAAGGCCTGTATGGAAGGCCTGCCTGCTGTGGGCCAGCTAGGCTCTGGGATACCAAGAGGAGAGCCAAAGACCCTGCGGCCCTCCAGCAGGGCGCACGCTCATGGGAAGCATCAGTGACAACAACACAGCAGAGAAGGGGACATACAGGGCTCAGAGTGCACGTGACTGACCCACGCTAGGGAAGGGGCAGTGCAGGCCAGGTGGGAGGTGGGGGTGGCAGGTGCACTGGGGCTGGATGGTGAAGGGTCAGTTGCAGGGTTTGGACCTAATTCTGTAGGCACTGGGAAGCCACCGGCAAGGAACCGATGTGACCAAATTTGTGTTTCAGAAGAATCTGCCGATAGCAGAGGTGAGGGTAGCATTTTGGGGAGGTGAGGGATGCCAGGTGACAGATGGAGAGGGCCCTCAGTAGAGGAGTATGGGATTGGAGGGAAGGAAGGGAGAACATTCAAGGAACACCTAAGGGTCAGAGCCAATAAAGCACGTGTGAGAGGAGTAAAGAAAAGAGCCACAGTGACCGGGACAACTGGGAAAGGGGAGAAGGAGCTGGTTCTCTGGGTTCAGTGGAGGGGGCTGGGGACGGGGCACAAACGTAAGCTCAGGGTCTGACCTGACCTAGGTAAGCTATGAGTGCCGCTCTTTGCACCTTTTTTTTTTTTTAAGATTTTATTTATTTATTTGACAGAGAGAGACACAACGAGAGAGGGAACACAAGCAGGGGGAGTGGGAGAGGGAGAAGCAGGCTTCCTGCTAAGCAAGGAGCCCGATGCGGGGCTCGATCCCAGGACCCTGGGATCATGACCTGAGCCGAAGGCAGACACTTAACGACTGAGCCACCCAGGCATCCCTGTTCTTTGCACTGTTAAACCAGGTTCCATCCCTAATCTTTGTGTACTTACAATTCTAAAAAATAAGTTTCCAACAGCAGGGAGTCCGCACAAAGGGAATTCTGTTCATTCTCAATTCTGTTTCAAACGTGTTAAAAACGGGAGCCCCCCTCCAGCAGACACATGCACCTTGGTGTAATAGTGGGTGCAGACCACTTACCCCTTTTTGTGTCCACAGCAGAGACAGCCTGGATCAGAAGAGGTGCATTTGACTCGGAGTACTCCACAAAGACGAGCAGCAGCTTCAGGGCTGTCTTCACCACCAGCCGGAACTACCCAGAAAAGAGAAAAGCATCATGCAGCTGTGGACAGTCTGTGTGCACCTGAAGGCAGGCTGGCCCCCATGCTTGCTTTGGCCTGGGGAACTCTTCTCCGTGAGCACACAGATTCCTTTGCCAGATGCCTCAGAAGCAGGAATTACTATTATCCCCCATTGCACAGATCAGGAAACTGAGGCACAGACTATCCTGCCCACAGACAGAAATATAACCAGATTTTGAACCCAGGGAATCTGGCTCTAGAGCTCACACCCTGTGGTCTCTCAACAAACAAGGTAGCACTTGCCACGTCGGTTGCTTCATTTTATACAGACTAGAGCACCATGAGGTAGGAACCATCACATTTCAATTCTCGTTTTTCTGGTAAGGAAGCAGGCACAGCAAGGTAAAGGACTTGCCCAAAGCCACACCACTGAGCTGAGGCAAGCAGGGATCCGAACGGTCCTGCTGGGCCCAGGGCACAGCATTTGTGAGGAGCCACCCATGGTCCAAGGGCCTTCCGTCACACAGGCCACAGGTTACCCACCCAGAGAAATTCCCAAGCCTCCCAGCTGAAGCTTCTCCAGCCCTGGCGGCTACCTGTGTAGGGGGCGTTTTCAGGTCACCTCCCTCCCCATCCCCCCAGGTGCTGCTGCCGCAACTCATTAGAGTCTCCCTTCCCTGAGCCCCGCCTTCCAAGAACCCCCTTCTAAAGGAACTCACCCACCAACTCTCTCCTGGAAATGGGTTCAAATCACGCATCTAAGAAATAAGGAGCCTGCTCTGGGCTACCATCCCAGCCCCAGCCATTTGCTTGGCAATGCCCGGCCCCCACAGACAGTAACACCTTCAAGGGGAGGGGGGCTTATCTGCATCGTGTCCTGTCTGCAGGACCCGGAACTGCATTTGGCAAGGAGTGGGCTCTGCGATGTTTGCTCACTGAATAAATGAATCAGTTAATGACCAGTCAATGCACGACCCCTTGACTCCGTCACCTTGGTTATACAGAATCAGCTCCAGGTTCTCCATCTGCAGCCCAAGGAAGACCCAGGCCCTCCCAGAGGCAAGAGCTCACATCAAAATACTAGGGGCACATGTAGATTTCACAAGGAACTTAGAGCATCGTGCACCCCACTGTGAATAGTATCAAAACATCACCCATATCAAGTAATTTCCCTGAAGTCATGAGAACACCTCGACCTCCTCGCCCTTTCTCCTCCGGCATACTTCCTTCGTAAATTCTCTTCTTGACTCCACATCTCTCTCCAGCCAGTGCCTTGGTTCTCAGCTCCCCTTTATAGGAAGACTTCTCAAAAGGATTGCCACACTCCCTGCCTCTACTTCCTCACTTCCCACAGACTCTTCAACCCAATCTGTCACCATCGTGCAAATTAAATTTCTCCTGTTAGGGTTGTCAATGGCCTCCATGTTTTCAAATCCGATGGTTGCTTCTCTGCTCACTGCAACCCCCAACAGCACATGACACAACTGCTCCCTCCAAGAACAATTCCCTGTCACCATGGCTGACCCCATTCTCCGACCTCGAGCGGCCACTTCTTTGCTGGCTCCTTCTAGGGTACCAAACTTTAGGTGGGGGAAGGCCTCAGAGTTCACTCCTGCATTTTTCCCTTCTCTTACCATACACTCTCTCCAGGTGAGACCATCCAGTCTCTTGGTTTTAAATTCTATCTATGGCTCAATGCTAACTGTTGCACCAAACAGGCCTGACCAAACTCCTGGGCTCTGACACCCACCTGACCCCTGACATTGCTACTCATATGCTAACAAGCACCTCAAATGCAGGTGGCTAGAAGAGAACCCTTGATCTCACACGGGCTCACTCCATCCCATCTACCACCCCAGCCTGTTCCCTCCACTCCCCATGTCAGCGCAAGGTCCTGCCACACACTGAGTGGCCAGTGGGGGTCACCCTGCACTTTGCTCACCGGGGCCCCTCCACAATCATACTGAGGACAAGCAGTGCGTTGGGCTTCCATCCTCACCGTTATGTCCTTACCACCCTGAAAATGGAATTCGTTAGAGAGCTCTAAACTCTTTAGAGAGTTTTAAGCTGCGTAACTTGAGTCCTGCATTCAGTCCCCTGCTCCCATACTAGGAACAGACTGAATTCCAGAGTATTTTTTTCAACCACAAGGTTGGGGGCAGAAGGGGGAGGCAAGGCATAATGAACTGTTCTATCTTTGTATGTTTAGAGCCGTAGACAGTTCTTCAGGTAAATAAAACAACCTAGCAAGCCCAGGCAACTTCCTCAGTGGGCGGACTATTATGAAGTAGATTAAGCCTTCTCAGTGCCTTCCTGGACAAGATCCTGGCTGGTGCCCACCCCACTCCTCCCATGAGCTGGTCTCAGTGGGGGGGCCCCCTCCTTGTGCCCCTCTCATTAAGGTTCTTCCTGAGCATCTCTGTGGTCACAAGATCTTGGGCAACACAGTCCCAGGGACCCAGAACCCCCTAGCCATTCTCCCTCATGAGGCTAATTTAAAAAAAACAAATCCATGGTTTTCTAGCAAAGTCTTTTTTTATTGGTCTCAACATGTCTATTCATGTCTGCTTCTCCTTTGTTGTAAAGGCTCTGTATGGAGCTCTTTTGGCACTGTATTTTTATTTAAAAAAAAAAATCCCAAACTCTTCTGATTCATGATTTTCGGCTTCTATTGAGTCTAAGTTTACATTTATGTGTGTTTAGAAGCCTTACTATGTGAATTTAACAAACATGTTCGATAGTTAAACTACTTTAGAGAAAAGGGCAGAATGTGAATTTATGGAAATGCCTGGTACTAATTGCAAGCATGTCCTAACTAATCACCAAGTATGTCCAGTGGGACTCCTCCCCAGAAATACCTTACTAGCATTACTGTAGAGACTTGAAAGTAATAAAAGCACATTACTTTAAAAGGTTCCTACATCAACCCTGATTTATCCAGAAATCATTTAATTTGATGCCCACAAGTACCTGGAATACAGTCAAAACCCTCCAAAGCCTTGGAACAGCCACAGCAGAGGCCACACACCCATTCCTCCAAGTCTAAACATGCTGCTCATCGCAGAGCTCTTAAAAATCCACCCTTGGTGCCATTGCACTGATCTGAGACACATTCTAATAGGAAGGGCGAAGGAGGTTACAAGCCCATGTCCACTGGGAAGGGACAAACCACAGGACGGCAAAAGACCAGAGAGGCAGGCACAGTGTTGGCAGCAAGAGCAAGGACCACAAATGAGGGAGCTGGGGGCAAGCCACACGGGGGCCAGCACACACACCACAGCCCGGCTCTGCCGCTGTAGGCTCCTCCAAGGGACAAGGCAGTGTCCCTCCCATGTGAACTGTTGGATTTTCAGCTCTGCCTGGTGCTCCCTCATGTTCTGATGACAGGTTTCACTGCAATGGTTTACAGGCTCAAACATACGCCCATCTGTCTACACCGAAGGAAAGTCAGTAAGAATTGATTCTCGTTCTGAAGGTACATCAATCTCATGAGAAGGGAGAGCGACCAGTCATAAAGGAGTACAGGGCAAAAAGGGGTCAGTCTCAGAAGCAGTGGTGCAAAGCCAAGTGGGCAAATTCCTCACATCTGGAGACTTCTGAGTGGCCACCTGCTAAGGCCACTGCAGAAGAAATACTGAACCTGGATGGTGGTGCAATGGCTGACCCCGTTTAAGGTCCCTCCCATCCCAAGAGGCCATGCTGCTTCTTTCAACAAGATCGAGGGCTTTCCAGACGCCCAGCACCCAACAGGGTTCTGTGAGGGGATAACAAAGCCATGGTCCTGACTGCACAGAGATGGTCGTCACGCTGCTGAGAGAGGACTGAGAATACCTCCACACTCCACAACTGAGTGTTCTCTGTCCGAGAAGCGCTCTGAGCCAGGTTGCTGAGGACAGAAAGCACTTGCCAGAAGACAGCCCTGACGGTGGGGAGGGAGGGTCAGTAGAACCGGCTTGGAGCTGATCCAGCTGCCTGTGGGTTTCCAAGGAAGAGAAAAGCTGGGTGACAGCCTTTGGGTTCGTGCTCCCACAAATAATCCCACTTCCTTAGGGCTAGAGGAAACACGCCGGGGGTCTAGGGTCAGCCCTTGAGCTACACGTTCCCTACCTTTTATATAATTACATTCAAGGGAATACTAGTATTCTATTTTAACACTAGTCCATTATAATACATTATGCTTTATATTGCTTTAAACCATGTAGCTAAATCACAGTATTTCACAGGACTCTGAGACAACCCCCTTGTTAGGAGGGAAGGACAAGAACAGGCAGCCAGCTGTGAATTGTGTTTCTCTTAAGTATTTAGCACACTTTGGGGGCCACTGGGCTGAGCTTTACTTTCTGCTGCAACTATCATCTTGCACTCCATTCTTACTCAGCATAAAAGAGAGGCCATGAGCCTTCAGAGGAACAGAGATGCCTTTTGACGGAGGGATGTAATGTTTGTCGGGTCAAGCCTCAGTCTGGGGATTGAGCCTCCACATTCCATAAACAGCTTGGGGATCCAATGTGGCCTCCATGCCAGGGAGGCTGAGCCTGACGGAGGGGTGGCAGGATACCATCAACATAGCACTTTGCCTTTTTTTTTTTTTTTCTTTTCTGGGCCAACCCACAGAAAGAGTGTGGTATCAGCTGGTACAGAACCCAGGTATCTGGGTTTTAGATAAAATGCAAGTACCAGATGTATGGAAAAGGAATAAAAGCCAGTTTCTCAATAATCTTGCACATTAGAGCAAACTGGAACTGCCTTCATGTTTTATTGTACTTAGAGAAACACAAGAACTATACTTAGAAGGTCAAATATGCTGCTTATTAAGTAGAAATAAAAGTATTCCAAAAAAAATCTCCAAATTCCTACTCCTCTTCTAAAAATTCAACAACGATAAAAAGAAAACAATTTCCAAACCTCAGGATTTAAATTACAAAGGAAGTTAGAAGAACATGTTTCATTCTATTTGTTTCATTTTCCACTAAAAAAGCATAAATATATGTTCTAGAAGTAGATGCTGGTTATTAAAGCTAAATTAGAAATTGGTAAGCTAACTGACTTATAAAGCTTTCCACACTGTTTATCAGCTTACCAGAACTAACAATATACTGGGTATTTTAACAACAACAAAGAGCCAAGTGACTAAAGACACTTACTTTTAAGACCTTCTCATTTTAACGATTGCAATGACATACCCTTAAGCTGAGAATTCCTGAGCAAGCAGCTCAGAACGGGCTGAAAGCATTTGTGACTGCTTATCAAACAGTCCAACAGATACCTCAGACCCTGAATCTATCCCTTCTAAGATACTGTCTGCAAAATGACATGGGTCTGGTCAAAAATCAAGTGTGGGCCCAAACAGATTACCTGAGTACAGAACTCTGGGCTGTGGCGCTGTGGCTTTGTAGGTATCTGGCATGGGGTGGGGGGAGGTGCATGGAGACCAGGGTTGGCACGTCTGCCAGGACAGGAAGTGACCTGCACCAAAGCCATGTGCTATGGCCTCAGGGCCTGATGGCCGACCTGCTTATGACCTAATGGAATTCGCAAAAAGGGAACCAGACTATATTTGTGATTCGTGTAGTAGCCAAGTGTGAGTCTGGGAACCACTTAAGGATTTCCTAGTTAGTGGAGAGGAAATCTTGCAGGATGGAACATACAGCAGAGTATTCGGAAATACTTAAATATCAAAATTAAAAAAATGCTACAAATGAACATCTTCTTTCCATTGAGATAAAATTCTGGGGTTCAGCAGGAGGTTTTCTTTAGAGAACAATGGGTAAAAGTGGGCAAGGCCAGAAGATACCCACTTTGCTAACTTTCTTTTAGGATATTCCATGTAATTATGAGGAGTTGGATGGTAGTAGGTAACAGAGATCCACTCTGTTATTGTTAACTAAGGAATAGCAAAAACTTGGCGCTAAAATACTGCCTTAAAGAACACCCTGGTAATATTTACAAAATGAAGGCGAGAAATCAACAGGGTTGGGCCTTGTCCAGTTAGTGACGTCCCCATTCTCAGATGCAAAGTCTCGTGTTCTAGAAGGCTACCCAACTTGTCACACGACTCATTTCTGAAGAAAGTCAAAGGAGAACACAAAGGCCAATCTGACTCTTTCTACTGTACTATGGGGAGCCCCATCTTTCCCTCTCGTGCAAAAACTTAAGCCTTGGGGAAATGAGACAAATATGCTCTTGTGAGCTATAATAAAGGTTAAAGAACTTTCCTAAGCAAATAATCAACCCTGGAAACGTGACAGAGGACAACTAAGCCTGAGGAATGGCAAATGTGAATTGAAAATGTGAACAGGGCAGAAGAGTCAAAGCCCCACCCCCTGCTCCTGTTTCATGGGGATCTTGCCTATGTAAACTAGGAAACTACTATTCTGTTCATCAACAAGCCTCTTGAGAGTTACGGTTCCCACCACAAATCAGCTCCCTGAAGCGGATTATCTCAGAGTGGATTGAAGAAGTTGCTCTCCAGCCCTGCGGCTGCAGGCCCATCCTGGACCATAGTGTCCTCTCAAGCATACCGGCTCCCATAAGGCCTGGCTCAAATCTCTTGTCTCTCTCCCTGACATCTTCCTAAAATAATAATGAGTGAAACTATTTCTCCTTTTTTTTTTTTTTCTTTTTCTTCCACTGAGATCATCCTTATATGGGGCATCCAAGTGGTCACACAGGTGAGAATTCGTTTTCTGGCTGTATGTAGCCAAGTAACCAGCAAGACAGTGATAACCCTTTGTACCCACCATCCCTTTAACACAAATATTACTTGAACATGCCATTAAAACTTGCATAATTTTTTAAATCTTAAAAATGAAACACTGAAAACATGGAAAAATATTCAAACACCACCTCATTCGCTATGTTTTCATGAAGTTAGTAACAAAGCTCTTTAAATTGAAACAATTCTATTAATGTGAGAAAAGTCAAATGAATTACAGTCCATTTCTATGACTATTACATAGGTTTTAATATGTTTTACTGTAATAACACAGGAAAATGCTTGTAATATAGAGTTAACTATGTAAGAAAGATTCCAAAGATGAGAAGAAAATGTACAATGTTAATGTTTAGATCTATATAGAAGTATTTCAGGTGATTTTGACTTTTTTTGTATTTCTAAAGTTTTATACAAAGAGAATATTACTCTTTTGATCATAAAAAAAAAATCACTGAAAGTTTTAAAAACTCCAAGTCCCCACCCCTATTATCAAGAAACTAAGCAATCAACAGAACCAGATTTAACTCAATGTTGCAATTCTATAATTCACAATGATCAGTATATTAACTCTGGTGGAAGAGGTGGACAATGTGCATGAACAGATGAGAAATTTCAGGGGAGGGAAACTAGAAAGGGTCAGTTGGAAATGTTAGAAATAAAAAGCACTGTAAAAGAGACGAAGAATGTATTTCACAAGATCATCAGGAAGACTCGAATAGCTGGGCAAAGAATCAGGTAACTTGATAAGCCAACAGAAATTGCCCAAAATGCAACAGAGGAAAAGAGAGTGAATCAGTTTTCACCATGCAAAGCATATTTTTATGCAACATTTTAAAGCCTAAAACTTCACCTTCCTGGACAGAAGTTAGATGCAAGAACATCTTAACAAGCATCCTACTGAAGGTAAAATGATTCTAATGAAGGCACACAATCTCCATTTCCTCATGTGAGGATCCAAAGATGCAGACATTAAAAACCTTGGAAAATTATGTACCTCAAACAATGGTACATCCGATGGTCCCCTAGAGTGAGAACAGGAATTCAGATAATGACTTCTCAACATGGCAACTCTATTTCAGTTTCTACATTTGAATAAGTTAATTAATATGATCCCTCATAATACTAATAAGTGAGCATAATGTTTGTCGTTCTGAGATTTTACAACACAGGCACCTCAAACAATGCAAAGTTAATGTCCCCATTTTCAGAAAAAGGATTACCGATGAAGTGGAAAATTGATATCCCACACTTTATTAAACCCTCTATTGATCCCTGGCAATATGCTCCAAAGGCTTTCTGGATGAATGTCTTATAAGCACTTAGAAAAGAGAAGGAAACACCTGGGATCAGCAGTTTTCAGGTGAGCAGGTTTTGGCAAGCTGAGCACATCTCCCTTTTTTAAGCAGGAAGTTGGTACAAGTTTTGGGAGAAGAGAGGTTAGCTCACAACACGGGGCACTTATGTGCAGCTCCAATAATCAGTGTTTTACATATTCTCCACTATTATTTTCATTCCCATTTTATAGATTATTATCCCCATTCTATAGATGAAAAAATAATCCACCCAAAGGATCAGACAGGTGTATTTGGTCTCAGAGCTCTGCACTTAACAGCAGATGCAGCATACCTTGACTTTGGCCTTAGAACTCAATGAAGAAATGAGGCTAGAAGATGATCAGAGGTGGGTGCCTTCCCACTAACTGCACCAAAATGGCCTTAAAATGACTGATGAGTGTCTACCTGCAAGCTTCATTCATCGGCTTAAGCATTCCTTGCCTGTATCGACATTTTGGCTTATTAAATTTATATTAAATAAAACTAGAATTAACAGTTAATGTGATGAATGGCCAAAGCAAAATGCAAAATAATCTTGAGGCCAGAACTCTGACCTGATACCAGTGGGATACAATGCAAAGCCCTGCATTTAGGTGTAAATCAATCACGGAGATAGAGAGTAGAAGAAACTAGCAAAAAGGATGTATAACAAACAAACAAACCAAATCCCTGGGAGGTTTAGTACATTATCAGTCTGATGTGAGCCAGCACCCAGGGCAGCTGCTGAAAAGCCTAATGAATCAAAAGTGGGATTTGTGGTAGAAGGACGCTGTATCCAGTATACTGAGGAACTGCAAGTTATGTTGCCAAGGACTTTCTGTGGAAACCATCAAGTTTAGCTTGGACAGGACGATATGTTGATGGCCTTTAAATACTCAAAAAGCTTCCAGGGGCAAGTGAGGGTGTGTTGCTCCAAACAGCAGTGCATAGTGTTTGCTTAATATCAGAGAGGTGGACGCAGGTCCCGGGAAGGCAGGCTTCCCACCCATTCCAGGGTCCAGCAATGGTGCTCTCTGCCTCTAGAAGGATCAGGAAGGTGGCTGGTGAATATAAGGAACATCTTTAACCAGACTTTGCCATCTCTTCGAGGCCAGGGTTCTGTTCTATATTCTGTAACTCAAAAAGAGCTTCAGCTCTCACTCCCATGTGGGGCATCTGTACAGATCACACGGCAGTGATATGCCAATGACCTGAGACCAAAGAGCTCCCTGAATCTCCTCTCCTCTTCCTGGAGCAACTGACAACATGGAGGCCCTGGCTTAGCCCTCCTTGTGGACAGGACCTTCACCTCAAAACCAAGGTGCCAAAGTTTTCCTGCCAATGAATCCCAATATCCTACATTTTCATTCCTGCCAGAGGCCATACCAGATTCCTGGCTGCCCCGACTCAGAACTGTGACCCTATCTTTGATTCCCGCTTTTATGTATCCATATCCAGAACCCCAAACCTAGGAGGCTTTTCCTCAAAATATCCCCATGTTTCCATTATTCTGTTTCCACAGCAACTTGTGCCTAGATGTCACCACCTCACGGTTTCAGTAGTATGCAAGCATGCCTATCCCCACCCAGCAAGAAAGAAGCCTAGAGATCTGTGATCAGCACCCTGGGGCACAGCTGAGAAAAATTAGATCCCATGGGGTGGAACAGAAAAATGGAGACAGCAGGGTGAGCCAAGGTGGACAGCCATCCAGAGAGTGCAGATTCCGTGACTGCATCCGGAGGCATCCCTGGAGAACCCACAGGAGGTGGGGGCCCTGGGGCCTCCCCCATGGACCAGAAGGGGATCCATACAGAGAGACAGACTTTGTGTGTTAGAGTGATGAAAGACCAGGCTGTACAAGCCGAATCATTTCACCCCAATTAATTAGACTTCCAGATGTATGAAGAGCAAAAAATCCATGCTGTCTGAGAAGTCATAGGATGAGCATCTGCTTCTTACCTCTGACTGGGGAGTTTAAAGATGGGCTTTTGTAAATAAAATGAAACACTTTTTTTCCTTTCTTTTAAAAAGTGATTATTTGGCTGCAAATGCATCATTTTCTCCTCTGGCTAGGAGTCTCAAATATCTGCAAATATGCATTGCATAATGACCCTCTGGCAGGCTGCAAAATCACATCTTGTTGCCTTTCATAGAAGGAAAAGGAAAAATTATGAAAACAGAATGACAAGCTTTCTCTAACCCAAGATTTCATGTATCAACTCTGTGCCTGTTTAAGGCAAAAAGAACAGGATTTTAAGGTAAATCTTCTAGGTTCTGAGAAATCGGACTCTTGGTCAAAAGAAATCCCTAGGACCTCTCTGGCTTTCCTGATTTCTTAAGGTGAACAGGGAAAACCTATGTGTAAGGAGGGGACCGAGGCTTCCCTCTTAAGACCAGTGGGTTTCAGGTCGGCGCAGCCATGCTTCCTGCAGATCCTCACCATCCAGGCATGGCCCTGGGGGTGGGGGGGATGTCAAGGGCCACCATTACCGGTTTTGCAGATAAGAGGAGATCTCATGAGAACTACACCAAACAACAGTTTGGGGGTTGCTGCCACTGCTGACTTATGGCCACTAGCCCGGAACTGAGCACACCATGGAAAACAGAGTGAGACCTTTACCTGACAGCACAGTAAGTGGACATGGGCGGCAGGTGTCACCCACAGTCCCCTCTCACAACACTGTAAGTTCCAAGGCTCAGGCTGACCGTTGGCTCAATTTTCTCGCCCTCATAGTGACCGGCTCAGGGTCGAGCACATGAGCTGGAGACTCTGATGGACCTACCTTTGGGAAATGAAAGATGGAGAAAAAACCAGCACTGAATCCACAGCTGGGAAGGAAGAGATCACTCCACCCTAGACAGAGGCCCCCAGGGAGAGATGCCCAGGGTCACTAATATTTGTGTGCTGGACAGGGAAAGGAGGCTGGGGAGGCAGAATTCCTACACACTCATTCTTGAAAACTTTTAAATTTTATGATTTCTCCATGTTATTTAGAAATGCAATAAGGAGGTTCCCTTTTTTTTTTAAGATTTTATTTTATTATTTATTTGAGAGAGAGAGAGAGCGCGCGCACACAAGCAGGCAGAGCGGCAGGCAGAGGGAGAGGGAGAAGCAGGCTCTCCACTGAACAGAGAGCCTGATGTGGGGCTCGATCCCAGGACCCTGGGATCATGACCTGAGCCAAAGGCAGACACTTAACTGCCTGAGCCCCCCAGGTGCCCCAGAAGGTACCCTTTCCATTGCTTTCCTTAAAAGAATGAATCCCAAGAAACATCGGCAGGAGGGTGTCAAAACATAGTAGACTCTAAGCCCTCCTCCCATGTACTGAGCAGAGAAATGATCTCTGTTTGGTCTGTTTCCTTTTTCTCTTTCTTCTCCCCTGGGGCTCTCCTCTCACGTTTCCCCATCTGCCCCCCCTTTCTTTGTGCCTTTCCCTCTGTATCCTCCCTCCCTTCCTTCAGTCCCACCACTAGATTTTGCCTGCACTCTATGCCCTTCCTGCTGATGAGCTAAAAGACTGTCATGCTTCCTGCTGTAAGTATGTGAGATTTTACTTCCTTTTAGAAATAGCTCTGGCTATTGGTATTTCATCACAGCTGTAATAAAGCTACAAAGATTTTTTTTTTTTTCTGAGGCGGGGGGAGGGGAGGGGCAGCAGGAACGGGAGAGAGAATCTTAAGCAGGCTCCATGTCCAGCACGGAGCCCAATGCAGGCCTCGATCTCACAACCACAAGATCATGACCCAAGCTGAAATCAAGAGTCGGACACTTAACCAACTGAGCCACCCAGGTGCCCCCAAAGATTTCTTTATTCACCTACAACATTTGCCAGAAGTCCATTTCTACTGCAGAATCTCCTTCCATCTCCCTAGACTGTGGGGTCCCCGAGACCAGCCAGAGAGCCTTGGGAAGGGAGCAGCTTCCAAATGAATGTGAAGGTTGGGGAAGGCTCCCAGCATGAGAAAAGAACAGAAAACACTGAAACAGTTTAGGAGATATAAACCTTCCCTCAGCCTGGCTAAATCAACCTGGCAAAGCCAGCATTACATTCAGCATCTAAGGTCACCCACAGCAGTTTGTAAAGAGAGTCATTTCCATTTTCCATAGAAAACAAAGCCAAACACAAGAGAGGGAGAGAGAGAGAGAGAAGACTGTCAGTCTTCTGAGAGAAACCATGGCTATTTCTATTATGAAAGGGGTGGGGAGAATCTATCATCAGTATTATGAGGAGAAGGAAAATTGAGAGGGAAATGTAAGGGTCAACCACAGATCTGGGACCCAAGGAGTCCTGCATATCAGTGCCAGTCACAGAGAAAAGGTTCCTCCCATGACAAAAGGGCACCATCACCAGGACTCTGGAAGTCTGTGAGGACCATAAACGCCAAACGGGATCTGTTCTCCAAAGTCAAATCAGGGCTCAGCACTCACTCCTGGGGTACAGCAGAGTCTTTGGGAAGCAGGTAACAGGAGAGGTTGGGCCAAGGGATAGGACTCGCCACCATGAGCTAGAGGCTAGTGCACACCAGCCTTGATAGGCTTGCCAAAGTGGGTGTAGGGAGCAAGTACGGGATGGGGAACAGTTTGGGCTGACCACATGCTCTCCAGGGACCCCTGGAATGTTATGTTGATTCTGTGACCTGTGTAAGCCAGGTTCAAGTTGCTCATCCAGGCCCTCTAGCTGCCGCTCCACCTGACCCTGTTGCCCACGACAGTCACTTAGATCTCCTCCACGATGCCCCACCCACCCTCAGCCCAAATCTGACTACCCTCTAGCCTGGGTTCATTTGTACCTGCTCAAGACAGGACCCCTTCTCACTCCTCCTCATTCCCCCCCACCTCCAAATGGGTCTCCCACATGAGGACCCAGGGAGGAACACACCAGAGCCTTGCCCAGCTTCCGGTACACCTCAAGTGACGGGTAGGTCTGTTTCCTTAGTGGAGCATTTCCAGAAGGCGGGGGTCTCACGCCACGTCATGCCTGGATAAAGTCACCACATGCCAAGATCCGCGGGGGAAATGAGAGGGTTCTCCTAACTAAGCACTACTTTCTCAACTATGAAATGGGGTAACGTTATTTATCTTATCACAGTCTTCTGTGGATTAAAGAAGATAAGGCTTGTAAAGCACCTACTATGGTCCCTGGTGCCTGGTCAATCTTTACTCAATGTTAGTTACTTTTCTAACTGATGGTAGAGTTGAAAGGTGGTCTCACATTCCTTTAACTACATATAGGAATAAGCATAGATGTGTACAACACAAAACTATGTCCTTAAGTAACTGAACAAACATGAAGATGAAACAGAGCTGCTAAGATCCATACTGCATGTATGGTATAATCTTTTAATTAAGCATTAAAAACCAGAGGTGCCGAAAGCATCTGATTAAAGCTTAAAAGAAAAAAAAACATAAAATGTGTTAAAAATTCAAAAGCTTTTTGCAATTTGAGTGTATTTTTATATCTATAAAATAGTAGTCCTCATTTGTACTATTTTTATATCTATAAAATAGTAGTCCTCATTTGGAACCAAGCTGAACAGAATTTCTTTCTGCAAAACCATCTCAGAGAGGAGAATCAAAAGAAAGGTGTAGGACATGCAAACTGAATAAAACGTTCAACTATAACCTTCTCTTACCTTTGACCCAATGAGCGTGTATAGCCACTGAATGGTTTCATTGTGGTTTATCACTCCATTCATCCCATCCACATACAACATAATCTGGCCCAAAGCTACAGAAGAGAAGAGAAAAAGGAGACGGCATTATGGTTTTATATGTACACGTAACCTTCAGTGATCATAATGTCGGTTGAGATTTTCATACTTTTAAGTACACAGTGTGTCACAAACCAAACCTGAAGAGATTTCCTGAGCTCTGAAATTAGCTGAATCTCATCTCAGAGAGAAAGCGTTGGCCATAGCAGAGGAAGCAAGGGCTATTCCTGGTGTCTGGAAGATGCAATTAAGGTACCAAATCTAGTGATTGTTGCTTCTGTGTGTCTTGATGTATAAATGCATGTTTTTATGTTTCTATATCTGTGTGCAGTCCCAGACGGGGCAACCATATCCCTCGGATGGTGTCTGGCTGTGGCCTCCCACTAGGGCCAAGAGGAAAAATCAAGTTTTTAAAAAGCAACCTGGCAGGTCTCAGATGCTATGGGAACATCCTGACCTCATACAATTTTAATCCTTTAGATAAGAGATAAATATATGCTTTATTATTTGCAATTCCTTTAAAAGACTTTTCAGATTTAAAAAAATGTCAGAAAGCATGAAAAAAAGCATTTGTCAGACACCAAGTCCCAAATTCCTAGTTAAGGAAAAGACACTCATATTATCTTTATTCACCAGAAAGAAAATACAGGTCATTTTACTACCTTTTTAAAAAAGATTAATTCTAATTTTTCAGTTCCCTTAATAAAAAAAAAAGCCATTTGGATTCTAGATATTGAACAAACAGAAGTTACACATGCTGAGTAAGTTTCCTTAAATCATGCGTGACCTCCCAAATCTTCTTTCATCCATAATTAGTTGGCACAGGATTGACATTTTTAGGCAACACTGTTTTTCCTGGTCACAGTAGGACATCTCATTGCAGAAAATTGGAAAATATAGAAGAGTGAAAATAACTCATAATCCCATAACTTAAGGATAATCATTCTTAATATATGGATCTATCTTCTTCCATTCTTTTGTTTCTTATACACACACGTTTATACATAGGTCATCGGGAAATGGTGCTGAATGAAAATAGTAAAACACAAAATAGTGAGTAGACACTAAGTCCAAGCATAGAAATATACGTGATGTTAAAGAATACTTATCCTAGTCAACAAAAGATCAAACAAAACCACATCATCGAGAAAAATGATGCTCTTAAATATGCAAAAACTCAAAATTTTTAAAAATTGAATATTTTCTTGACACAAAAAACATTGTATTTTTGAAAAGAACAGATTCATATTCTATTTAATGGTGAAATACTGGAGATACTCCTATTAAAATCAGGAAAACTAAAAGATGACGCCCACCAATCCCCATGATTATTTAGCCCTGTTATAGAATTTCAGGCAAATTTAAAAGACATGAAATTTAATGAAATGTAGGATGGCTGGAAATGAATACATAATACTGTCATCATTTGCAAGAAATAGAGACCTGGTTAAAAATTCATCTACAGAATTTACTATGAAGAGATCACAATTACAACCACTTTCTCATCTTCATAAGAAAGGTGGAACATATAAAGAAAGCCATGTTTAATGTAAAGATATAATAGTTAAATGGACATATGACAGCAAATATCATAAAGGCTTAGATAATTTATTGTATAAATAATTCATAAATTGATAAGAAAATACTAAATGCCAAGAGAAAAAGTCAAAAGCATTTCATAAGAGATGACAAGCTAGTTTACAATAACACACAAATTTGTCAATCATCACTATAATAAAATAAAATAATGAAGTAGCATTTTCAGTTAAATCAGGAAAAATATTTTTAAAAAAATAATTAGAAATCAAATGCTAGAGAGTTAAACAAGTAACTTCACACATTCTGGGTGGTAAGGCAAACTGATACAAATCTTGTAACAAGGCTACTTAGTGCTGTAATTGTTTTAAATTGTTCCCGTTTATTTAATGCCCACTGTGTGCCATGCTCTGCGGGGGCATTTTATACGCATTTTTTTAAGATTTTATGCATTTATTTATTTGAGAGAGAGAATGAGAGAGAGAGAGAGCATGAGAGGGGGGAGGGCCAGAGGGGGAAGCAGACTCCCCGCTGAGCAGGGAGCCCGATGCGGGACTCGATCCCGGGACTCCAGGATCATGACCTGAGCCGAAGGCAGTCGCTTAACCAACTGAGCCACCCAGGCGCCCTTAATACAATAGCCCTCTGCAGTGGGTATTGTTACCCCCACTTGAGAGAAAAACAAAACAAAAAAAAACAAAAACAAAAACAAGGCTCTGAAGAGTACAGGAATGTACTCTAAAAACCCCATCGATACCAAGGGGGGGGAGCCCACCTGCAGCCAGGTGCAGGGTGGGCAGGCTCCTTTATGTTAGTACTGGGAGCCTGAAAGTCCTCCCTGAGCTCTTCCGTGTCATGGCAATTTCAGGAATCTGTCCTAAGGAAATATCCATAAGGGAAAAAAAATGAAGCAGCAGCAAAGATAGTCACTGAAGTATCACCTGTAATATTAAAATTAACTAGGACCTAAATACCTATCATAGTTCTAGAACTCAGCTTCGGTAAATGACTACATATGTCCTAACCCATAAAACGTTCCTGATAATTAAAAAGTAGAAAATTATAAACATGACATTATGCAATAAAACACTCATGTCTTCATGCATCGAAGGGAAGGAAAACACATGAAATAGTAAGCTTATGGCTGGGTATCTATTCTTTGGATATGGTTTTTTTTTTCCATTATGGGCATCAATTATGTCTACAATCAAAAAGTAAATAAATATACAAAAGGAACAAAATAAGACTGTATAATATAAAGTGTTAGGTGTTCTTCTTGGTTTACAGAATTTTCTTCCTAGCTCATCCCTCTCAACGTGCTCCTCCCTCCCTCAGGAAGATACAGCCCCCACTTCAGGAATAGCTCTGAGAATTCAGCACATTCTACCCCATTTTCCCCCTGTCCCCCTTTCTTTCCTCCTCTCCCACTCAAAAAAAACTGGCAGATCTCCAGGGAAGAGAAGTGTGCACCTCTGTCCTTTTCCCATTCTAAGTTCCACTGTTGAAGAAGCAAATCCAGAGGCAGATTTTAACACCTGCCTCTAAATTAGCCTAAAGGCGCGGGGGAGGCCATCTACTCTTCTGCCTTTGGGGAGATGCATCCTTTGAGAGGACCCTGCCCCTAAGGCTGAACAGCTGGGAATGGAGGTCTTTACCATAACTGCCCAGGGCCTGGCCTCAGTGCTAAAAGAAGCCCAAAAGGCCAACGACCTTCTACAAAAGGCTGCCAAATGAGATTTAAAGCCAACTGGAATTTCTGTAAGTTTTCTGTGACCCGCTTCCCTCCAAGATTCTATTCTTATTAACAAATCACGCTGGAGGTAACTCACCAGAAAGTTCATGTCTAATGGAATTCAAGATTCTGATCACACTGATTTGTCTTATTTTGATCAAAACTTTCCCACGAGATCTTTTGTCCCCTAGCCCTTACGCGAAAGCACGGCTTCCTGTCAAATCCACTGCAGACACAAGAGGGCGCTAAATAGATTTAAGTGATTTAATAATACCACGTTGATTCAATCTCTGAAACCCACCAACCTAATGTGGGCCGTTGAATAAAACACAGAAAGAAAAAGGAGGGGGCCTGGGTCATAGGACCCATGAAAAGCAGTGATCTGCATTTTCAAAAGGATGAGAAAGAGGAGACTGTCGGAACACAGTGGTGGGTAATAGCCCAGGTCTGAAAACAGACTGCCCAGAGAGCATCTGTCCTTCTGCCCCGGGTGGACTTTGCTCTGAGCGTACTTATGAATATCTGTGCTTCGGTTTCCTCACCTGAAAAGTGAGATAGTAAGACTGCACTATCTATTTCACAGGGGTGTTGTAGGGATTGAGTTAGAACAATGCCTGACTCAGAGTAAGTGCTCAAAAATGTTAGTCATTTCAACTACCTCACTGAAGTCAATCCATTATCTACTGAACAGAAGCACACCATGCAAGAATCTCAAAGACACCAAGTAGGGGAGTAGACCCTCTGCCTCAGGCCAAGTCATAAAGATGTTCTCCTGCACTTTTCTCTCAACATTTTGTAGTTTTACTTCTTTAAATATAGGATCCATTTGAGGATAATCTTTGTGTAAATTGTGAAGTTTAGAAAGAGATTTTTTTTTTTCCCCAGACAGATGTCCATTTGATCTAACACCTTTTGAAAAGACTATTCTGTTTTTATTTCATTGCTTTTGCAAATTGGCAAAAAAAAAAAAAAAAAAAAAAATCAAATGGCGCTGGTTTGTGTTGGTTTTTGCCGCAGACTATTGTTGTTCATGTCTATCCCTTTGCCAAGACCACGCTATCTTGATTACCGTAGCTTTAGAGTAAGTCTTATAATCAGGTAATATGATTCCTACAATTTCACTCTTTTTCGAAATTGTTTGGGCTGTTCCTGTCCTTTGGCCTTTTCATATAAATTTTAGAAACAGCTTGTCTAAATCTACAAAAACTCTTTCTGAAAGTACTATGAGAAATACACGAAGTCTCTAGATCAACTTGGAGGACTGACGTCCTTGCCTCTTCTGATTCAGGAATCATCATGTCTATTAATTTCAATCATCCGACTGTTTTGATCAGTGCTTTGTAGTTTACAGATTCTGTATGTGACTTTTTGCTAAATTTTAAGTTTTTCACATTTTTTGGAGCTACTAGAAATTCTATTTTGGAAACTTTTCCATTCTCAACTGCTTATTACTAGCATATAGAAATAAAATTGATTTTTGTGTGTTGACCTTGTATTCTATAACTTTGTTAAATGTATTAATTCTAGGAATTTTTAGGTTTTGTTTTTGTAGATTTTTGAGACTTTCTACTTAGACAGTAACGCTGTCTGTGACCAAGAACAATTTCATTTTTTCTTTCCCAAGCTATATCCTCCCCTTTGCCTGCCTTGCCCGACTGCAATGATTAAGATTTTCGGTACAAAGTTCAACAGAAGTGGTAAAAGTGGACACCCTTGCTTCTTCTCAATAATTGGGGGAAGGCATTTAGTCTTTCACAATTATATTAGCTGTAGGTTTTTTTACATTGCCCTTTATCAAGGTGAAGAAGTTTCCCCCAATTTCTGGTTTGCTAAAGTTCTTTTTTAATAAGTGGATGCTGAATTTTGTCAAACGCTTTTTCTATTTCAACTAATATGATCATGTGGTTTTTCTTCATGCTGTGAATGTGGTGGGTTACACAGAGTGAACTTCAAATATTTGAACCAGCCTTGCATTCCCTCTTGGCCACGGTGCATTCTTCTTGTTATATACTGCATTTACTGATATTTGCTGAGGATTTTTGCTTCTTGGTTCATGAGAGATATTGGCCTGTAGTATCCTTTGTCTCATCTCATATCATGGTAATTCTGGCCTTATAAAATGAAGCATTTTGAGAAGCATTCCCTGCACTTCTATTTGCTGGAAGAGATCATATAAGATTGGTTTTATATTGTCTTTAAATGTTTAGATACACCTGGAAACTATTTGGGTCTGGAGATTCCTTTTTAAGAGCATTGGTAACTGCAAATTAAATTTCTTTAGTAGACACTGTTAATAATAGTTAAAACAGGGCTTATCAGGTTATCCATTTCACCTTGTGGGAGCTTTGGCAGTGTGTGATTTTTAAGGAATTGGTCCATTTCATCTAAGTTATCGATTTTATGTGCTTAGAATAGTTTATAGTATTCTATTACTCATTTAACGTCTGTGGGATCTGTCATGATAGCCTCTCTTCATTCCAGATGTTGGCAAATAATGACTTTTTTTTTCCCCATCATTATTGCTGGTCATTTTTCTTTTCAAAAAATTTATCTTTCTTTTTGCTTCACTAATTTCTTATTGTTTTTCTGTTTCCAATTTCATTAATTTCTACTCTATTATTTCTTTCCTTCTACTTGCTCTGGTTTTTCTTTTTTTTTATTCTGGTTTTTTAAGGTTAATGTGTTTTTTTTTTTTTCCCTAATATAAGCATGTAATGCTAAAAATTTCCCTTCATGCATTACTTCAATTGCATCTCACAATTTGATATTTTTATTTCCAGTTTGTTCAAAATACTTTCTAATTTCCATTGAGAAATTCTCTTCGACACAGGGATTATTTAGAAGTATGCTGTTTAATTACAAAGCATATGGAAATATTCTTGTTATCTTTGTTATTTATAGTTTAATTCCATTATGGTCAGAAAACCTATCATATGGCTTTCTTTTACATTTGCTATAGTCTGCCTTATGACCCGGGATGCAGTTCATCTTGGTAAATGTTTTGCACACTGGAAGAGTATGTGTACTCTGCTATAGTTGGTTGGAGTACGCTAAGATTCTCAATTAGAGCCGGTTGGCTGGGGTGGGGTGGGGGTGGGGAAGGCTGTTTAGTTCCTCCATAGCTTTGCTAGTTTTCTGTCTACCAGTTCTATGGATTACCAAAGAGAGGTATATTAAAGTCTCCAACTATAACTGACCATTTTTCATTTCTTATTTAAGTGTCTGCTTTATATATTTTGAAGCTCTACACATTTTTCATTTCTGGGTGAATTGACCCTTTCATCATTATAATGTCCTTCTTTGTCTCTTCCTTTTAATTTTTCTTCAAAGTCTACTTTCTCTGATGTTAACATGGCCTTCTTTTTTGATTAACGTGTGCATGGTATTTATTTCTGTATCCCATTGCTCTAAAAACTACCTATAGCATTACAATTAGAGTGGAATTCAGGATTTAGCTGGGTCCTGTGTTTTCATTTTGATTATCTCTGCCTTTTAACGGCCATGATTAAGCCAGTCATGTTTAATGGTGCATCTAAAGTCAGGTTTATCATTTCTAATCATTTACTGAGTCCATCTAGTGAGCTTTTTATTTTGGTTATTGTATTTTTCATTCCTGTATTTTTGATCTGGTTCTTCTTTAGATCTTCTGTATCCTTCTTTGCTTAGACTTTCTATCTAAGTGTCACCTTTCTTCCTGATGCATTTTTAGAATGGCTGCTTTAAAGTATTTGAAAAATCCAATATCTATGTTGCCTTGGCACTGGGGTCTGTTGATTTATCTGTTCCCATGCAAGTTGAGATTTTCTTAGTTTACTGTATGCCAAGTAATTCTGGCCTATTTCCTGGACACTTTGAAAATTTTAAGACTCTGGGTTTTGTTTAAATATTCCAGAAAATGTTGACATTTTTGTCTAAGCAGGCAATTAGCCTGGTTCAATTCAAGCCACAAGTTCTGACCTGCCTGTCATGGGCTCTGGTTCTAAAGCCAGTTCCGTTTCCAAAGTTCTTACTGTGCTTTTTGGATTGATCCTGCATGTGTCTCATCCAGTTCGAGACTTGGACACGACCTACCTTGTTGTTTCATCCTCAGATTCTCCGGTATGCCGTGCAGGGTCAGATTCATGCATGTACAGTCTGTGGGAACCCAGGGCTTCCTAAGAAAAAGTCTCCAGGTAACTTTCCCAAGCCTCTCCTTCATTATCTCCCTGATACTTTTAGGTTCCCCGGGACTCCCCATCCTAGTCGTTCAGCCAGAACACTGGGCCATCATATACCCTATTATGCCTCTTATTTTCTGTGACTATGTCATCTGGAGCCAAGCTGTGGGAGAACCAAGGGGAAAAAAAAAACAACAGGTGTTTACCTGAACGCTCCTGTGACCACAGATCTATCAGAGAAAAAGGTTATGTTTCGGGTGTTGCAGGCCCCTGCTGTTTGCACATTGCCCTGGCTGTTCTCACCCTGGCATTACCTAGGGGCTGGGGTGCAACATAACACAGAGAGGAATTAGAAACATGGGCAACTTTTGTACTCTGAGTGTTTGGAGTCCTTTCTCCTCCTACTCAAGCCAAAAGCAGAAGGTTTCTTCTGGAATGCTCTCTGTCCACACGAATGCCCACTCCTGGGTTTCAGGCTGATTGGAGTCCAGACCAGAGAATACAAGAAAAATGTTAAAAGTACCATCAGTTCAATTCTATTTCAAAATCTAAACTTCTTCCCCCCACCTGCCATTTACTCTTCAGAGTCCCTGACTACTTGCCCTATGTGTTTGCCCCAGGTTTATGCTTGCATTTAATGAGAGAGACGGGGTCGCGTGTGCTCACTCCATCTCACCCAGAACCGCATCTCCTCCCTCCCCTGCTTTTAGAGTAAGAACTGCAGCAGCGACACAGAAGGTGGCCTGGAGAGAGTGTGTCCTATGAGGTATGTGGGGGGAGACTTGGCCTCTGAGGTCTAAACCCCATGGTTTTCAATCCTTTCTCTCTCCATCCTTTCTCCTTCTTCCTTCCTCCCTCATTTTAACTTTCCTTCCTTCCTCTTTTATTTTCCTTCCTTTTTTAAAAGCCTAGGGGTCTTTTATTCCAAGTAGCTCGTAAAAGGAATCCTAACATGGCCAACAGATAATTCCCAGATGCTTTGCTAGATTTTGACTGTTTCCCCCACCTTACCACTGGATCGCCTACCCCACCCTGCCTACTGCACACAGCACCCAGTCACCCAGGCTAGATACTGGAGCTCAGGTGCAAACCTGCATCTTCAAATACCCCTAGTGAGTTATGAAATCAACCTAGTGAATCTGGACCAGCAATATATTTTTTTTCAGGAAACAGAAGAGTACATTTCATTTATTCAAATAAGGACTATTTTTATTCTACTATAAATAAATAGGAATTTTTTTCCTGTAGGTGTCCAGCCACAAAAGTTTAGAACCTACTCTTCTAGACTCCTTCCCCTTCCTTTATCTTCCACCTCCAGCCAATGAGTCACCTAATTCCCTCAATTTGTCTTCTGCAACAGGCTGCAAATTCATCTTGTCTTCCATCACTGCCTCAGGTCCTGCTCTCATTGTCTTTCTCGAATTACAGCAACTGCTGATTCCAGCTGGTGTCCCTACCTTGACTCTCACTCTTTAGCTAATCCAAGGTAGATGTTGTTACCACCCAGTTTTCCAAAGCGTCAAACATGTCAGCTGAACCTGGAAAACCTTCTGGCTTCTCCTACCTCAGGATGAGGCCTGGGCCTCTCACCTTCCAGCCAACCTACCTGCCTTCTGGCCCAGACCACCTGGGCTCCTGTGCCTCTGAACCTTCTGCCACCATCTAAGGGCTTCTACACTAAGCCTAGCAACCCTGAATTTGTTACCTACACCTCGCACCTAAGAAAATATATAAAATATACATTCATTCCACAGACTGGAGCTAGATGTAGTTTTTCCAAAAAAAAAAATTTCTTACACCCCAGAGACATAAAAGAAAACAATTCCAAATTGGTTATTTGCCTGCCTGTTCATGTCCTTTCCTTTGGCCAAAGATGCCAAAAATGCCGTGGAAGAAGCTGGAAAGTAATGCCTTCCTGGCAGAATCACTCTGACGTTTTAAACCAATTGCTCAAACACTGCTGCCCCATGTAGTCTTTTAACAAACCTTCACCCATTCTCTCCTCTTATTCAGTATTACAGGGGCATTATAGGTCACATGGGTTCTGGAAACACACAGAGATTCAGGAGCTACATTACCTTCTTACGGGAGTTCATACAATTTAGGCCTACATATTTTAAAAAAGCAAGGCTGTTGTTGTTGTTTAAAGTGCTGTTATAACGACGGCTATATCATTTACAATTTACTCCAGAAGAGCCCATTTATGTACTAGATAAGGCTTGGTTTGTAAACTAAGTATCCACTTACATAGCTGACCCTACAGTTCCATCCTGAAACAAAAGATTCCTCCCACTGAAGTCAGAGTATTTCAATTTACCTTTCTACATCACCTTCTTACTGGGTTTTTTTTTTTTTTTTTTGCATGTTTGGGTAACTTTTCATTTTGTATAATTCCAAAATTATAAAAAAGTTACAGGAATAGCACAAGGAACCCTTCTTTACTTGTATACATTTTACCCAAATTAATTGTTGACATTGTATACTGTGTACTTTATCATTCTCTTTCTCTGAGCTTTTTAAAATTTTTAAATTAAAAAAAAATGGGTCTATTTAAGGTGTACAACGTGATGATTTGGTAGACATACACGCAGTGAAATGACGACTCCAGTCAAGCGAATTAACACGTCTCCTCACACGGTTAATATTTGTGTGTGCTCAGAGCACCCAAAACCTACACTCTCAGTCTGTTTCAGGAATTGAACACAGTGGAGGGTCAGGCTCATCCGTTACATCTCCAGACTTATTTATTGCACTTATCCATTCTTGGTTTTTCTTCACAAAAGCAGGAGGAAGCAAAGCCTGTGCTACAGCCATTTGCTAAGGTATTTTACCATTTGAAAATGTGACTGCACATCGCTATTTACTTAACCCAAAGTAGAGAAAAATAAGCTGTACGAAAAATTGAAGAAAACCTGCCTCACCACAAGGGCAACTGTCTGCTCCTAACAGCTATTACTGGTCAAGAAGTTCTTTTCTGGAGGTGGGGGAGGGTGACCTGTAACTGGCTCATTGAGGGTGAAGATGGAGGCGGCCACATCCCATCAGCCCCTCCTGGAAGCAGACGTAAGCCCCAGTTTGACCCGGCTTTCTTCAACCAGAACCCAGTGGAGGCCTCGACACTCTGCAGTGAGACTGCTTAAATCAAGGTTCTCTCCAGAGAGGGGAAGACCACTGCTACTACTAAAACCTTATCTTTGGGGAAGGGCTAATTCATCTCAAACACCAGATTTAAACTTCTTTGAATCAGACCATTAAAACTTACTCTTCTTAATTCTGGAATGGATTTGCCAATCCCCAATTTCCATTATTCACCAAAGTCTGCAGGAAATAGGGAAAAGAGGTTGATAATGGTGACATTCTTGGAGCTAAGGGGAGACCTTGGAGTCTGAGTTGTTATTATGCTCGTCCGCCCTCAATAACAAGCCTGGGCCCAGTTTTCCCCCAAGGGCAACTGTCAAAGCAATACTCTTTCAACACTGATTACCGCATGAAAATTAAGGAGAATAAGCTGCCAATTCTAGACTGGAGACAAGAAAGTAATCAACACAAAGAGCTCCAACAAGGTGTCAAAGTTTGGAGTCCCCAGCTGACATCTAGCAGGATTTGCAATGCAACTTTTCCTAAGCACTCTTAGAAAAATGACTAACCTCCCTTCACCCCTGAAGGTCCAAAAGGTCCCCAAGATAAGTTTTAAAATAAATCAGGCCTAAGGGCCTCGCTTAACACTTGCAAGCTTCACCAATAAGACCCAGAGAAGGGAGGAGGGCCTTCCATCCAGGTTCCCTAGAAGAGGATCATTGGCATGGTTCTTTCTGACAGACCTTCCCACCAGGTCATTATGCAGCCAAGCCCTGTCCGCATCCAATACTAGTCACACGGGATCAATTTGTTGCTGGCCTATTCCTTCATCTTCCAACAAGTAGCAAAGTTCAAACCCCGGTTTCTCATGCTCAAAGTTTAAAAGGCCTTCACCAGCCATCCGTATAGGAACAACCTCGTTCCTGCCGGGGCTGCTCTGGCCTCAGTCACACCTAGGCTCCTGGCCTCTCTCAGTCTCTGCCATCCCACATTCCCCCATTTTTTTAGATAAAAGAAACCAAAAGAATAAAGATAGGCTTAATACATTAGCAGCTTTTGAGCTTCTAAAAAGTTTTGGCAGACCCCCTCACTTCTCTATGAAAAGAGGAGTCACTCTAACACGCTCTCTGATGATCTTCCAGAACTTTTAGCCAGTGACCTCAGAGCAGACGTGCACATCCTTCCCAAGGCATCTTGGAGCCAGAGATGAACTAAATCAGAGACTCCATAGGCCCAGCAGTGACCCGCCCCTCCTGCTGATCTCCTGTCCTCCATCTACACCCAGCACTTCTCTACGGGGACCCAGGGCAGCCCCATGGGTCCGTGACAAGCGCTTGCTTGAGAGGGCCTCCAGAGAAGCAGCTCCTCCCCCTGACCTAGGGAAGGGCCATGCAGGAGGCAAAACACAAGGGGTACCACCCTCCCAGTGGCTTACCTCTACTCTGGGATGACAGAGGCCAGAGGCACGGGGCTTGGAGAGAGCACAAGACCCAAGCAAGGTGGGATGAAGTGGGATGGAGCTCATAAACACCCCAATTTAAAGAAGGGTGGGGTTAGTATGAGCCTAATTAGAGAAGGCTTCACGGGAGAGGACAACAGAGTTGTACCTTAAAGGCTGGGGCACACTTCACTGCAAGAAAACAGAGAGCTTCCAGGGCACGAGAAGAGAAAAAGTACATCGATGCTTCCCCTGATTTCTGCTTTCAGGACAGCGTAGCACCAAGGAAAATTCGTAAAACTGGGACCCAGGGAGAAGGTTGCCTCCACCAATTCCTAGTTCTAAACAAGTGCAAGTAACCGAGCCTGAGCCTCAGTTTACACCTTTGTAAAATGGAAGATAAGTTCCACCTGGATCCCCAGGTGTAAAGATGAGACGAGGTTCTGTATTAGCTCAGCACATGGCCGATGGTCCAGCAGTCCTTGCCAATGCTGTTGTTGAACTACATCTCTGAACTTCAGCTTTGTCATCTGGGAGATAGAAGGGTTTAACCTGAAGACCTCCTAAGCCCCCCGGCTCCAAAATTCTCCCTTTTCATAACATTACTCCAAAGCCCTTTGTGGGGCTGTAATATGAAGTGTCTGGCACCAGGGGGAGCACTTCTAATGGCCTGCAGACCCAGGCGACCAAGATGTGACTCCAGAAAACTCAGGAATATATTTCTGGGCATTAAAGCAATCAGAGTATATTCCAGTATACTAATTCTGTACTCCTATTTAGAATTTCAACACCTTTAGAATTTTAACTTCCTAAAAGAAAGCTCTGACTTACTAAAACTTCCAAACTTACTAAGATTCTACCAACTACTATTGAATCTGCATCTAGAGGGGACGTGCCACTGGCCCCCTGTAAGGTGCTGGCCCTCCTCAGGGTGTTGCCTCTGCAGCATCTATAAAGAGAACCCGTGTCCTGTAATTACATTGGCTGCCAGTATCCCAGGCACTGACCCTCCCTCAGGGCCCTCAGGCAGGGCTGCAGGGGAAACTCGTTGCCTGGGAAGCCTTAAACCACTGCTCCCCACCCCTAGAGCCCCACCTCCAGCACCCAGTCCTGGGTGTGGATCTGGCATCCGAGGTTGTCAAAGTTCCGCAGGTATTTCTCCTGAGCAGCCAGGGATGTGAACCCCTGGTGGATACTGAACTAACCATTACCTAAGAGACGTGCTTCGGTTAGGCTCTCTCCCAGCTCGCTCACTCTCAGTACTTGTTCTTAACCAAAACCAAACTCAAAGGCAAACACAGGAGAAACCAAATTCCCGGGTCCAACAACCATTTTCCGTGCTTTCCAATGGGGGAGAGTAGATAGGGGCAAGGCAGGTGACACCGGTTTCTACCAGCCCAGCCTACTTCTCTCCTAAAACTCTAAATTGCGGGAAATGGTGTCCAGGCTGCATCTTGTTTGAAGGACGGTTTCAAAATTTCCGTTTTTAAACATTATTTTAAAATCATATCATGTAATGCAGTAAATAATGTTTTTAAATAAGACAAGCCCTTAGTTTCTTCTCAGAGGACTTTATTACAGACCCCCACAATGGCATTTTCAAGGACGTTCTAAAAATGCGGGTCCAGTGTAGGAGTTCCTTGCCTATGACTTAAACTTAAGTTTATTATTAGAATTACAAGCGTGCCAAATGTATTTTTATGATATTTTGCATGTATTTTAGGACCTAAAATAAAACCAAAATAGGCAAAATAGCCAAAGAACTGGAAACCTTCCTCTGGTGGCTCATTCATACTTATACCTGTTGCCTCCAAATTGGTGTTCAAAGAAGGAAGAGGAAGAGAAGTAATGAAACCTCCTTTAAAGAGAAAAATAAATAATAATCAAATCCGTCTTTTGATTGTACATGTCCACTCCATTATCTATATGCCATAAAGCCGAAATAGGTTTGGATACATTTAAAAAATCCTATCAGATGCATGCTCCATACAACACAGATGAACCTTGAAAAAACATCTTACATGAAATATCTAGAAAAGGCAAATCCAGAGAGACAAAAAAAGGGGTTGAGGAAGGAGAAAATGGGAAGGTATGGCTCAGTGGATACAGTGTGTCCGTTTGGGGTGATGAAAAGGTTGTGGAAATAGGGGTGATGGCAGTACAATGTTGTGAAGAGAATTAATGCCACTGAATTGTACAATTAAAAGTGGTTAAAATGGCAAATTGTGTTATATACATGTTATGTTATTTACGTATCATATATGTTACATGAGATATATTTTAAAAAACAATAAAAACCAATGGCCTCACACCCACAGCAGAAAATCCTAAAAGCAATTAAGATGTCTTAGGAGTCAGGTGGCCCGGGCACGCACATGACCAGGTCCGGAAGTCCCTCCCTGGGTGCAAATAGCTCTTCCCTGGCAACTGTAATCACATGTTCACTAGAACTGGATTGTTTTGCCATGCTAATAGTCATTATGGGCTGTCAATGATGACTACTTTATTTTCATTCCTATAAATCTATGAGCATTTCATATGTCATCAGCTAGTGACGCTAAACAAAGACTTTAGGCCACGCATTCTCAAACAAGGGCAAGAACCAAAAAAAAAAAAAAAAAGTTCTCGGTTGCAAAAATACTGTAAATATTAGGATGGTTTATGGTCTTCTCCAGGGACACAGTGTGTAAGAGATACACAGTATGTCTGCAGCATTAACATTTCAAGGCCGGGGCGGGGGGTTCGGGGGGAGGGAAGAGACGGGGTGATTAAGAAAAAAATGTCCCTAGCGGGGAGGAAAATGAAGAAAGGGTTGATGAACACTGCTTTGTATCCTATAATTAAAGATTTTTCCTTAAACCAAAAATAAACAAAAACCAGCTGCTCTTCACAAAAAAGAAAGAAAGAAAAGGGAGAGAAAGGAAAGACGGGACAAGTTTCTGCTGAGAACCGGGGTACGGCTTTGCTGCAAACCTCCCCCTGGTCTTTCCCACCCTCTGTGAGGGGCTTCCTCTCCACGTGGCCCCAACTCTCTCAGCTTTCCCTACGACTGACGTGCGCATTCATTCACCGGGGATGGCGAGCAAGTATGAAGTGCCAGGTACTCTGCCAGGCCCATTCGGGCAAGACCCTCCTCACTGGAACAGACAGAGCCCCATGGCTGGGAGGAGTGGAGGTGAATGGACGCCTGGCCCAACAGTATCCTGGAAGAAAAGCAGGAGAGAAGTGGCCACAAGCATGGGCTTTGAAGCCAAGAAACCTGGGTGCCAGGCCACGTGGCCCTGCCTCTTACCAAACTAGCAACTTTGGGCAAATGATTTGACCTGTGTTGCTTCAAATCCCTCCTCTGAAAAAAAAAAAAGAGATGATGATGTTTCATACAGGGTTGCACTGGGAATCAAGTGACAGAGGGCAAGACACACAGGTCTCTTGCAAGCTCAAGTAACTCCTGGTAATGCTTTACCAGGGGAAGTAGGACAATCCAAAAGGACACAGCCCGCTATCACAATTTCCACCAGTGGACCTGGGGCACTGACATCATTCCACACTCCTTCGAGGGCCCTGCCATCATCTCCTGGGGCCGACTCTGGCTTCAGGGTCAGCTTCCAGGAGAACGGGCCCCAGCCGGTTAGATGCAAAGCCCAACCTCAAAGACACGATGACTGACAGGAACAACAGCAGGTAGGGTTTCCAGGTCAATGAAGAATTTTTCAGCAATGTGTACCCACCCCCGCCCCCCAGCTTTTTAGGCTAATTCATCTAGCCAAGGTGAAGCACACTTACTCTGGTTGCCCAAGGATATATTGAAAGGACGCACCGAGTTCACTTCCCACAAACTAAACTAATAAGCAGTTAAAAAAAGTTTTCTGCAATATTTCATGGGCCCTAGAAGGAATAGGCCTTTGAACAGAATGCCTCTTGCTAGAACTTCATCAGTGGATACATACTTCCATTCCACAAAGGTAAGGTTAGGTTCGAGCATACATCCCCTTGCAGGGTTAATATAACTTATGCTATAAAGCTTATGTTCCAGAGCCCCTCACTCCCACAGGCCCCTTCCCAGACTTTGAGGGGCCCTAGCAATGCATTCTCAGAGTCCCGTATTTTCACACAATTTGTAAGAGGAAGGTACTTTAACAGCAATCGCTCAAGACCGTGGTTGCTTTCCACACTGGTTCCCTCCATCATCCATTCTCGAATGGCAGGTAGAAGGATGATCGTGGGCATTTGGGGAATCCAGGTAAGGGAGGTGAAGTGGGGGTTTGGTGGGATGTATTTACATGGTTTACAATCTCTTTGGTGTACAGAGGTTTTTGCTTGTCATCCCGATGAAGGAATGATTCCCCAGAATGTTCCTGCTGCCCAACGGGGTAACTCACCTGACTGTGTGACCTAAGGGGCACACCCTAAGGTCATGCTGTAATATGAACGTGACCTGAGTGTGAGGCAACACAGTATGTGAGTGGGAAGAACCAGTGCTTCGGATGGAAAGAGGTAGAAGTTTGTGGTATATTCTTCCAATTCCTATAGCTCCCATATGAAACTAATAGAGGTGTACGCCCATTTGAAAAAAAAAAATCCTAGACATTTTCAAAGGGTTACCAAGAATGAGCTGTGAAGATAAAAAGAACAGTCTAAAGCAAGGGTTGGCAAATTATGGCCCCACAAATTACAGCCCACTGGCTAAATCTGGTCACCTGCCTGTTTTTATAAATAAAGTTTTACTGGGACACAGTCACACCCGTTCATTTACATATTGCCTAGGGCTACCTTTGCCTATAAAGGCAGAATTGACTAGTTGATACAGAAGCTCCCAAGGCCTAAAATATTTATTATCTGATCTTTTACAGAAAAAGAATGGTGATTCCTGCTCTAAAGCATCAATACAAAACAAATTTCAATCAGTCAACCCAGAACAAAGACTGGATTATCTTCCTGCTTTCTCTGTAGAAAACATTACAAAATCATTGTGATAGTAAGAACATAGAAATACAGCCAGAAAAATGCAGGGAAAACTATTATAGATGCACGTTAGTATGCCAACTAATAAAAATATTAAGATTTTTTTTTCATATTAAGATTTTTTTCTGGGTTTTGACATGTCTGTGGTATCTGTCAGCCTCTTATAATCTGTAATCTGTTGTGCTTCTTTAAAATATTCAAAATATTAAAATATTCAATGACTTGGACCCCCAAGTCATATTAGCTTCAGGCCACACAGATCTGGATAATGTATACCTCCTAATGTAGGAAGAGGTGATAGCCGGCCATTTCTGTGGACCCCAGTCACCCCCAGACAGAACTCTCCTGGACTTTTCTGAGGGGGGAGAATAAACTCTGATGGGATGGAACAAGCAACTAGTTGGAGACAAGAGAGCTCAGAGTAAGACAGTGATTATAGGCAAAACAGACACATCCTCAGGGAGCACCAGTCTCTCACAATGAGGAGAAATCACTGTGCAGCTGGCTTTACAATGTGTGTTCCGTCCGAGCAAACTGCAGTCGGGTTCAGAGGAACAGAGGTATTGGTAGCCAAGCGGCACAGGATCAATCAACAAAAATCACATGTAAATTGCCACCTATTATGAAGAAAAGGTAAACCAGCTAGTCCTATTTTAAAAGCTTCCTTCTGAGCTGAGGAGGGGTTTGTGTGCGAGCAGGGGCAGCTGCTCTGCTTTTTCTGCTGAGCCAGGAGCATCAGAGAGGGAGATCCTGGGAGGACAGACAATGCCATTGGGTCGGCAGCTGGTAGGTGGTCTTGCGATCGCAGGGGGATCAAAGGCAGAGAATCTTGAAGCCTTCTGGCTTTTCTAAATCATCCTGCCCTGAAAAGCTGAGCATGCTCAGAAAAATTCAACTCCCAGAAACCACCAAGGAACATTAGGAAGTGATAACTCTGATCCAAGCAGTAGATCAAGAGAGAAGACAATGCTTTATACCAGTCAAGATGAGTGCGGTCGCTGGAGCCTGGTGATTCTTGTTTGGTGAAAACAATGTTGGCAACAGAGTAGGCTACCAGAGACAGCAGGACTGAACCCTGGGAAAGTACAGGCAGGAGAACTGAATGTAAGCACAGACCGGATACATTGCAGCTCAACACAGATGCATCTGCAGTGAATTTAGCCTCAGGGGGGTCCTAAATAGAAAAACCCCAGGAGTCTCATTATACAGTGGCTCAATGCAGAAGGAATCACGTATGAATGGCATCGAAATAGATAACTGAAATTCTATGAGACTCCCCTAATTCTAGATAACTAAGGCATAGCTCTGTGGATTAATCACAAAGGTTCCAGATTCTCATTCCAATTTCAGTTAATCTGATTAATAATGCAATTTATGGTGGCTTTTCTTTTACTAAGAATCACATAAAAATGTTCTTAATATGTACCTAAAGATGTAAGGCACCCCTTCTCCCAGAGAACAGGTAAAACGAGAGAGGTTATGAAACTTAGCTCCATAAAAATAATTATTAACCTCACAAGCCTACAATTTCTCTCATACCAATGCGCTCTTGTCTAGAGAAACTCTCACACACATGCCTAAGGAGACATGTGCAAGAATCTTTGTAACATCAAGGTTTGAAACTGAAAAACTGAGGCAACTTAAATGCCCATCAGCATCAGGAGGTGGCTCATGAAACTGTGTATCCATACAGATAGACCACACTACTGTCAAAGTAAATACATACAAAATATACACATACATAAAATACGCCCACAGGGATTTATCTTATTTTTCTTTGTATTTCTGAATGCTTTTGATACTTTGTAATAAATTAAAAAGAATCATTAAATTAATTCCAAAGTGACAGATTCTAATACAATGATGAATACATTCTTAAAGTAGAGGAAAATGGTCAATTCAATCTTCTCAAAATGCTATCTCCTTTCCTGTATTCTCTCTTTAAGTATTCATATATATTAATATTTTATGAGGTTGTAATGATGGCATACCATGGAATATTTTTGTACATCATTAATGGGTTTAACATTAAACATATTTAATGTTGGAAATCTTTGAAATTGTCATTTAAAGTAACCCACTGTCTTACTGCATATATATGCCTTAATTTTAACCACTCTTCTTAAACATAGATTTCTTCTAATTTTCCATTATAAATCACACTGTACAGAGTGTTCTTGTGTGCACAGCTATTTCCTTTTTCAAATTATTTAGGATATGTTCCGAGAAGTAGGATTACAGGTCAAAAATTTTGATCATTTTTTGTGAATCATTATACATTGTCAATACATTTTAAATATGAATCGGTTGCAAGGCTTCTCGTTCTGGCCAAGATTGAGAAACAGGCATCAAACTTCCCCTGCTGCTTAAAACATAAAAAACCCCACTTACTGCCCTGAGAAAATTTCTAGGCATGACACAGGGAAGAGGACCCAAAGCATATCTGGGGAGTCATCAGATGCCCTGAGTTAGGAGATCTGAGAGAGCAAGATTGAGTTCATAGGACAGAACACAAAAGAGAGCTGTATAAAAAGAACCTGGAAATCTACAAAGGATTCCCTTCGAGTAGTCAGCAGACTATTAATCAGTACCTGTAAGTACCTGAGGTCAGGAAAAGAAACACCCAAAAGGATTAGAAGGAAAAATACCCAGTGCTCATACAAGGCTATTTCCACCAGCCAGACTAAAAAAATCTCATAATTCATGGGACACTGGGTACATACAGTACTCAGAAGTATCGTCTTAGTCATGGATAAAAATTAGCCCTATACTACACGTTTCTCTGATACCACCTAATTAATCCTAAAAGCAAAATTCAAGGGTTCAAACTGTTTCCAAGTAACTGTGTTCCAGAACAAACTTTACAAATGTTTATTTAAAAAAAAAATCAGCATGCCAATAAGGTAAAATTCATTTTGGAATTCAATAAAAAGCTCCCAGGCATACACAGAAGCAGGAGAAAAACGTCCCTAGTCTGGAGAAAAATTAACCCAAACTGACACAGATATTGGAAATAACAGGCAAGGGTATTAAACAGATACTAGAACAATATTCCTTACATTCAAAAGCTAAAAGTAGGAACATGAAAAATATTAGAGACCTAAGTTAAACTTCTAGATGAAAACCATAATTAGACTAAAGATGAAAGATGAACATTAGACTAAATGGAATTGATGGCAAATTAAATACAGAAGAAACTGCCCAAAATGAAGCACAGAGAAAAAAAAAATAATTCAAAAATAAGGAAAACTTCAGTGAGCTGTGGGACACCTTCAAGCATTCTAACGTGTGACTGGAGGTCCCGTGGAGAAAAGATGGAGGTGGTGTCAAAAATACTTGAAAAAACAGTGGCCAAATCTTTTCCAAATCTAAAAATTGTAAACCTGCAGATCTGTGAAGTTCAACAAACCACAAGTAGAAGAAACATGAAGAAAACTACACCACTTCACATCATAATCAAACTGATCAAAGTCAGTGATAAAAGAAATATTGAAAGAGGCAGAAAAACCAAAGATAAGAATGACAGCAGATTTCTTGCCAGAGACAATGTAAGTGAGAAGATAGTGGAATAACATATTTAAAACACTGAAAGAAAGAAAAAAACCTGTCAGCCTAGTTTTTACATATTTTACCTGGAATAATTCATCAATAGCTGACTGCACTATAAGGAAGAAGGAAGGCAGAAGGAAGATGATAACAGATGGAAATGTGAATCTACAAAAGGGAATAAAGAGCATTGGAAAATGTAAATGCGTGTAAATATGTAAGTGTGGTATTGGCATTAAAATAGACAAATAATCAATGGAACAGAAGACAAAGTCCAGAAATAGACCTACGTGGATATGGACAACTAATTTTTAATAAAGTTTCAGAGATAATTAGAGAAAAATATAGTTCTTTTTCCCCCAAGAAATGGTACTGAAACCATTGTTTATACATAAGAAAGAAAAGAACTTTGATCCATACCATATGCAAAGACTAACTCAAACTATATCATAAATTTAAAACCTAAAGCTATAAACCTAGAAGAAAATGTCAGAGTAAATCTTTGGGACCTTGAGTTAGGTAAAGATTTCTTAGATATGACACTAAATGTACAGCTGATAAAAGAAAACACTCATACATCAGACTTCTTCAAAATTAAAAATATCTTCTTTGAGGAACACCATTGAGAAAATGAAAAGACAGGCCACAGACTGGGGAAAATACCTTGCAAATAACATATTTGATAAAAGACTTGTATATGCAACATATAAAGAATTCTCAAAACTCAAAAAAAAATAGAAATAGGAAATAATTAACAAAATATAAAGTGACAGAAAACAGGCAATCCCATTTAAAAGTTGGCAAAAGATATGAACAACCATTTCACCCAAAGAACATAGATGGAAAATAAGCATATAAAAAGATATTCAACATCATTAGTCATTAGGTAAATGCGAATTAAACCCCAAAGGAATACCACTACTCACCTATTAGGATGGCAAGAATTGAATAGACTAACCATATCAAGTATCACAAAGGATGTAGATGAACTGGACTCTCATACAATAGTGGTGGGGATGGAAAATTGTAAAACCCTTTGGAAAAGTTGGTAGTGTCAAACATGCATCTATTTTATGATTCAGTAATTCCCTCTTAAGTACTTACCACACAGAAATGAAAGTGTATGTCACCAAAAACACTTGTACACAAACGTACACAACAGCTTTATTGTGAAGAGTCTAGAACTGGAAACATCCAAATGTCCACCAACGTGTGAATGGATCAACAAATTGCGGTACAGCCATACAGGAGGATGCTACTCAGCATAAAGAGGACCGAACTATTAATAACATGCAACGTGGATGAATTTCAAAATAATTATGCTGAGTGAAAGAAGCCAGGTAATAAAAGAAGACATACTATGTGATCCAATTTATCTAAACTTTGAGAGAATACAAACTAATCTACAGTGACAGAAAAGAGATCAGTGGTTGCCTAGGGAAGGGATGGTGAGCTGGGGATAAGAGGAATTAACACAAGGAAAGTTTCTGGGGTGAGGGACACATTTCACCATCTTAACTGTGGTTATGGTTTCACTAGTGTACACATATGTCAAAATGTTTTAGATTGTACATTTTAAATGTGCACAGTTTATTGTAAGTCAATTCAACCCCAAGAGTGGTTTTGAAATATCTATGGTTGCACCTAACAAAACAGAAAAAGAAATATTCTGCAAAACGAAAAGGAAACAATGGCATAACAGGTACACTCTCCCCGGCAAGTCAGCTGGGAGCTTCTTGCAATCTCAGAAATCTTTGCACCAGCAGAGCTAAACAAGGGGCCTGGCAAACTGTCAATTTTCAATGGATGGTTTGCTCAGTAAATGAACAAACCTTAAACACTCATCAAACTCAAATATCACTCCTCCACATTCTTTTTTTGCTCCAAGCCTAGCTCAGGAACACCCACTTGGGGAACGGTCTCCCCGGGTACCCCCACACAGGGCTTGTGCTGGGGGCTGACAAGTCACCACACAGAGGAAAGAACACACACTGTATAAAGCTACCAGCAGAAGGCCAGCTCCCACAAACGTTACTTCCCTTTCTGAACTTTTTTCTGTTTCTCCCCTTTTGTCCTGTATAGTTGTGGGGATAAATGTCTGAGGTCTTTATCCTTGGTTTTAAAATTAGACCATTTAAACTGTTAGGAATCTACCACACAGTAAGGAAAAAAAAAAAAATCATATTCTCTTCTACCTTTGGTTGTTCTGCTGTAAGCCTTGCCTCTCATGTTGTGAAACAATAATCTTGCAGAGAGAGCCTCAAGTCCAAGTTAAAAACAGCCCACTTCATCCTGAAAGAGAAGAACCTGAACTCTCCTTAATGAACATTCCAGCCCACCCACCCCTCTCCCTTCCTGCTGCTGCATTGGGAACACGGGGGACGTCCTCGAGTTGCTCGTGCATGTGACTTTAAAGCAAACAATAGACCAACATCTGAAAAAACGCTTTGCTGCTCAGACAGCCATTCTCTGTGAACTACACCAAAGCTGACACTCACACCCACCACCACACACGTGGTGAAAGTTGCTTTGGGGGCTGCCCGGGGACAGTTTTTTAAATAAAATATCACAACTCTGAGGTACAAATAGACAGGACTGGCGCAAAGAAACAGAAAACTGTAGGAAATACACAGATGTGAAATAAAAAACAGCCCAAATGCCACTAAGACCCTGTGCGGTAAGTATAGCCTCAGGTGGTAAGTAATGTTCATTTGTAGTAACACCAAACAGAGAGGATTAGCGGAAACGTCTGAGGATGAAATGGGGTGGAATGACAGCCTAGGGAAATGCACCCTGAAAGGGATTTCTTCTGCCCGTACACCTACAAAATTTAGCTCCAGCACTGATTTCTCCAGGAGGAACAGCCTGCCATGACATGACACACAGATTCCAGACAGATTTCACACTGGTCGAGCTCCAAAGAGCAAGCCTACATTGCACATGGAGGGCCTTTCCCAGTAGCTAGTTCTCAGCAGCTCCTTCCAAGCAACCAGCTCGGGGCTCTGACAGTTGTATGGACATAAAAATCCTTTTAAACAGCATTTGTTTTTTTAACATCAAAGTAGCAGATTTTTTGAAAAGACAGCTACATAAAGTTTTTCCCTATTTCTACATGTCAAAGCAGCAACAGTTCATTTCAACCTTTACTTGAGGGAATACCAAACACTCTACTTGAGGGAATACCAAACACATCTCCCAAATCCTCTACCTAGTATGTAAGCTCTGCCCAATCACGCTGCTGAGAAGCTCTTCTTTCAATGGTGTCTTCCTAAGATAAAGCGTAACCCAGGCTGAGGAAAAAGCACTTTCCCCCACTCATCAAAAACACATATACATACATACACACATAGAAACACAGAAATTGTTTCCAGAACCTAAAAACATTTCATGATAAACATCTCTGCGCTCATATGTTATCAGCAGCATTGCTGGTTGCTGAGGATTCAGGAATTTGTTTCAAATGCCTTAAGCCACCTATTTTTTTTTTTTTTTTGATTTTGGGTGCCAATGAACCTCCAGCTTGCTCCACTCTTTCGGTGAAATGTCACCTCTTCAGAGAGGTTTTGCTTTCCACACTTTATAATATAAAGCCTGCCCACCTCACCTCTCCGCTACCCTCCACCTAGAGCCCTGCTTTATGGTTTCTTCACAATTATAATCACCTATCATCATGAAATATACTCTTTATATGTTCTTATCTATCACCTTGGCCAGAGTGGAAAGTTCCATGAAGCAGGGCCACATACAGCTCACCACTGTATACCCTGGTCCTGGCTCAATGGGGACAAAAATGAATGTTTGTTGACCAAAGTAAGAAGAGAAAGGGGAGGGAAAGCAGGCTGGGCAGGGGAAAATTTTAGGGTCTCAAGTGTCAAGTAAAAGTCTGCCTTAGTAACTCTAATATCGTTCTAATATATACAACCCTGTGATAATGTGCAAGCCCTGCTTCATTGCATCCTCATGAGGACACTTGTTTGATAGGATTATTAGCACAGCGTTAGAGATGAGAAAACTAAAAAGTTATTTTGCCCAACACTTTAATCGAAGAAATCCCAACTTCTGAAGATACTGTTTTTTGTCTAATTTTTAAGTTAAAATTATCTATAAAATTTCTATTCAGAAGTTTTTTTAGAGCTGGAAAAGTGCCTACCACTCTGTTCAAAGAAGTGCCTGGGGAAGACATTAAGGTAGGAGGAGACATGTCTGAGAGCTTCAGCGGGAAAGGGGCAAGTACGCTTGGCTACCAAGCCCCAACTTGTCTACCCACACTCACCTGGTTTTTAGGTTTCCTCCAAAACACATTTACTGCTCCACAACCCTGGTTGGTTCTCCTTGGTTTTTTCGATCTGGGGCCAACTTTTCAGCTTGCTAAAACTTTTCCACGTCCAGAGGCACTGGGGTAGCCAGTTACTGTGACTGGTCACTGTGGCGTCTACAGCCACCCAGCCTGGGAGTGACTCAGGTGCCCAGGCACCTCACAGCAAGAGCCGACTTGAGACGCGACCTGATTCATGGGGCCCAGAGATGCCTGGGCTTTGGCCCCAACTAATAAAACATTTACCCACGGACTAGATGCAATTACATGAGAAACAAACAAGGAGAAGTAAAAAGGAAAGTCAACACATGATAAGCAAGCAGAGGACGCTCCTCACCAATAAATCCCACGAGCAATAAGGAGCGTGTGTGGGGACATGGGTCAAGGAGCCTGCGCCAGCTTCTGGTAGTGACTCTACAAACCTACCTCTCTCCTTAGAGAAGAACCTGGTCAGGAGACTTTCCTCCAGGCTAACATCCCACCTGCTCTAATATTCAAAGATAATACTGCATAAATAAATATATGGATCTCTCTTTCCAGAAAACAGCCAGAGAATTTCTCATTTACATGACATATATTTAATGAACACTTATTATGTGCCAGAAGCCCATAAAAAGACTTTAAAATAATTTTCTGTTTTGCATCAAGATTTAATTTGCTACAGCTAATATTGGAACTCCTCCTCTTGCCCTGGACAATGAAACTTGGGTTTGAGCCACAAGCCCAGTTTTCATCACGGAGATAACTGGAAGAGATCAGGAGCATGATCTTTTTCCATAAACATTCTTATTTTAAGAAGTAGAACTGGTTTTGAAGCAGTAAGCACTAACAATATCATGAAATACTATTTAAAGGGTAGAGAGAACAAGCTTTGAGAACAAGCACATTGCTCCTTTCAATGCCTTCCTCCACAGCACTCGGCAGGACCTCCCCTTAACACTGACACACGAGCCCTGTTTCTTTACCTCCACCCAAGTCCCCAGTGAGTGGCAGAACTCCTAGGTCTTCCAAACCTTAGTCCAGCTTGGCTTCAAAAGCTTTTCAGCATCTGGAAACTTCAAGAATGTTCTCTTTTGCTCACCCTAGGTAGACGAACCAATTAAAGACTCTTCTTGGCTCAACAGGCTGTTATTTCTGAGTGCCCTGAACTTTCCTCCCTGGACATGACCAGGAAAATTACATAGGTGATGGCATAGGGCCCAAGTAGGATATCAAGGAAAACATCATGCAATTAATAAGTTGATCATAGATTTCTCTGCTGGTGGATTTCTCTAAAGGGAAATGTACTAGTCAAGGTTCTGCTGAGAAACAGACCAATAGGATGGATGGATGGATACACACACACACACACACACACACACACAAATTCTTTTAAGGAATTGGCTCATGCAACTACAGAAGCCAGCAAATTCAAAATCTGCAGGGTGGGCTGGCAGTCTGAAGACCTAAGAAGAATCAATGCTACAGTTCAAATCTGAAGGCCACTTGCCACAGAATTCCCTCTTGCTTGAAGGAGATCAGTCTTTTGTTCTATCCGGGCCTTTAACTGATAGGATGAAGCCCACCCACATTAAGGAGTGTAATCTGCTTTCTTAAAGTCCACTGACTTAAATATTAATCTCATTCACAAACACCCTCACAGAAACATCCAGGATGATGTCTGACCACCTATCTGGGCACAGTGGCCTTGCCAATTTGACATATAAGATTAACCAGCACAGGGGGCTAATGCACTCCCTCTCCTTCCTCCTCACTTTGTTTTCTCTTCCAGATACACTTAATGTTTTTTAAATATAGGAACATGTCTCCTGCAATACAGATGCCCCTAGTAACTCTGAGGCTTTATATACTATCTTTGACAACTTATACATTTCTCCCTTTACAAAGGAACTCACACAAATCTCAAGGTCAAGAATTTTTAAATATGCCATTTTTTTTGAGGAAAAAAAAATCAAACTTTTGAAAACAAACCAAACAAAGTGCTTTAAGGCAGAGTGGATATTTTCCCAGCATAATTCTTCTTCAGCCAATTTATTCTGGGACAAAGATGATCATTCAGGAAGCACCACATATATTTATAGCAGGTAAAAGGGTTAATGTCAAAGCCAAGAAACCTAATACAGAATACTTAATGAAACTGTGTGGCCCTTCCTTTAACTTCCTGCTTTTATTTTCAGGAACTATTAGTGTGAAACAGTTGCCTATCATTTTTCTTAGAAGGTACCAAAAAGCTAAGGCTAATTTTTTAAATGCTTAAAAATGAAAATAAATTGAAGAGATGGGAGTCTATTAAAGAGATCAAGGCACCTCCACCCCTACCTACCTACCCGCCCTGGCATCCGTGGGATGAAAGCCCATTGACCACGGAAGTCATGATGGGTTGTACTTCCTGTTTGGGCTCCAGTTCTGATCCTTCTAATTTTCACAGGGCATCTGTCTTCATAAAAAGGCAAGGATGGTACTAACTCTACAAAGGGCTGTGGGGAAATCCATTACATCAGCCTCATTTATAAATAGCTCTATCCACGGTACACCAGCCTTTTAATTCCAGCATTATAAACTGGGATCCAAGTTCCCATTTGTGAAATAGCTTTGATGTGGGGCTGGTGAGGACTGGACCAGCAAGCGTGGATATTTCCTGGGAGCCTTTAGATGCTAGCACAGATCTCCTACCTCTCCCTCCGGCCAGTGCACTAGTAAAGGATCCTTTATAAGCATAGACTATTGTTATCTGAAGATCTCTAAGTACTTAAAAGAAAGGGCATTAATTTCTCAGAATTCTCAAGGGAGATACCTGGAGACTTAGCTCAGTTCAGTTCTGAGGTTCAATTTCAATTGTACTTCATAAAGAGGCACATGAGCTCAAATGCCACCTTTAAAAAGATTAAACTTTAAAAAGGTTTTAGGAAACTTTGGACCCAGAACCTCAACCATGTAACAAGTTTCCTCCTATCCTAATGTCCTAGGGCTAGTTCCACATTTTACTGACTACCCAATTAACTTCCCCTGTTACTTGGAATGAATAAACACACATACATCTATATCTTGTTTCAGGTTTCTGACTGCTAAAATGGAAAGCAAAACAATCAACTTACAGCAATATTTCTTACAATAATCTCCCTCTGAAAAGTAACATTAACAGGAAAAGAAACCAAACAGAACCAAACACACTTTCTTTTGGAAAGGACAAGCCTTGAAGAAAGTGGGGGGACAGAGAGGCCAAGGGAAGGAGCACAGGATTACACATTCTGTGCCCCCACTGATGTGGGGCCTGGTGACAGGAATGCCAAATGGAGTGACGAGAGGGCTGGAGTTGGGATGGGGACACCTCCAGCTCCTTCCCTGAAAGCTGCTCTCTAGCCAACCAGCCCTTCCTGTCCTCAGTTTGCACAATTCTCCCTCCAGCTCCCCTTCCTCAGGCCTGCTTAAATCCTTGGGTACCACTCAGTAAATAGAACTCAGGTGAGAGCAGGACTGGATACAGCAGCATCAAATATGTTACCTCAGACCAATTACCTTGATTTAATCAGCAAGACCTGCCAAGTCTCTAGGTCAAATTGGCACCAAGAGCATCCTTCTGCCCAAGTGCACCTGTCTATGAAGGTCCTACCTCTAGTAACCCCAAATTCTGCTGATGAGGGTGCCTGATATAGCAACAGATGATCTTTATTCTAGCAACTACGTACACTTTTACCCTGCGCAGTTCTGGGAGTCATTTCGAAAAGAAGAAATGTTGATGGAAACTATACTCGGCGGCTGTGTGTGCTGACAAATACAAATAGAATTGGATACTCTTGCCTTGGACGCACAACTTTACCACTGTAACTGGAACCTGGCCAAACTGGATGTATTGGAGATGCAGAATATTTTTCCTTTCTCAGGGGCCCTACAAACCTGCCTAACATTTCAGGCCAACTCCACCCCACGCCTGCAGTCCTTTGTGTGTCATCGAGGAATCTGCTTTGATCTGTAGAAAGCGTGCTTGTTGGAGCAACATAATGAAAGGGCTTATTATTTAAATGTAGGCTACATGAAGCCAGAGGCAGCAGAGAACATTCGGCAGGGCTTCTCTTTGTTGAGGTCCAAGACTTCACAGGGATGTATAGAGCTGCGTCCGCATCACCACCCATCAGAACTAGGCCTCTGCCCAAGATCTGCCTGTTTTGATGCGTTATTACTCCCTGTTCTTGGGGTGCATTAACAAGCACATCATCCTCAAATCCTGCCATTCCTACTCTGGAGCCAGTATCCTAATGGGACCAAAAAAAAAAATCCCAGAAAATTCTGCTTTGATTTTCTCAACACAGTGGAGATGGACCCATGACCCATTTTAAGGTTTGGTCACTCCGGATTCCACCCATCTAGTGATGCCACTGAGTCCTCATCACCGCCACTGCAGACACCACCTGGACGGCATGGCTGATGGACGTTCACCGAGCCTCTGCTCACCACGTCCCACGTGTCTGAGCAGTGGGAGAGGAGGGGCCCGTCTACCTCTCTGGACAGTGACCAGATTTCCTTACACTGAGCCTCAGTCTCACTCCAGATACGTGCCATCCAGACCCTGGCAGGGGTTCTGGCCTCAGGGCCTACACAGTATCTTCTGCACCTGTGACCTATTCAAATAAAGTCACAACAGACCCTCCCTTCACAAGGCTTGTCTGGGTTCCCTCAACTGCTCATCATGTGCTGGATTCCCTGGCAGCTCAGCCCTTAGCAGTCTGAAGTGCAGAACAGCCTCCAGAGAGGGCTCATCAGACAGCCTGAAGACGATGTCCCTTTATTGGACACGACAAATTCATCAGTGCAGCAGCCCACACTGCTTGGGGGTGGTCTGGGTGCAGGGTGGGGGGCAAGGAGGTGCCTATTAGAACAGCTAAGTGACAGATGGTACCCACTGCTCTTTTTTGCTTTTTATTCTGAAATAGAAATACACAGAAAATTACAAAGGTAGTGCAGGCACGCTTCACCAGCCTCTCGCAATGGTTACATTCTCCGTAACTGTAGCATAGTATCAAAGCCACGGGTGTCCCTTCGGTATGACGTATGTGGAGAGTCCCGTATCATTTTGTCACATGTGCAGATGCGTGTAACCACCACACAGTCGAAAGAGCTACTCCACTGTTGCAAAGATCCCCTTGTGCCCCCCCTTACGGACGCATTCACACCCCTACCCCAACACCAGCATCTCTAACCCCCAGCAACCTGTTTTTCATTTTGGTAATAGTGTTGTTTCAAGAATGTTGCATACAACAGGTGGCCTTTTAGGATTGGCTTTTTATAATCAGCATAATGCCCTTGAGATCTGAGTTGTATGTGCCCGTGGCTCCTTCTTGTTTTTTTATTGCTGAGCTGTACGCCACGGTAGGGATTCACCACAGACCGAGTAACTACTCACCTACTGAGGGACAAGTGGTCCATTCAATTACTTTTATTTTGTAATTATTATTTATTATTTCCTTCCTTGGCTTGTTTTATGTTCATTTTGCTCTAAGTTTCTGGAGGCGGGAACATAGAATATTCATTTGAGACTCTTCTTCCTAACATCAACATTGAGTTCTATAAATTTCCCATTTGCACTGCTTTTTTTGCATCCCACAAGTTTTGAGATGCTGCATTTTCATTTTTATTCAATTCAGTACGTATTTTTTTTTTTATTTCCCTTGAGACTTGCCTGTGATTCATGGCTCTTGTAAAAGGGTGTTGTTTGGTTTCCAAGGGTTTGGCGATTCTCCTGTTATCCCTCTGTCACTGATTTCTAGTTTGATTCCACTGCGGTTGGGAGAACACCCTCTGTACAACTTCACTTCCTTTAAGTTTGTTGAGGTTTGATTTACGACCCAGTACATGGTCTGCCTTGGTGTACATTTCATAGGCCTTTGAAAAGCTTGTATATTCTGCTATTATTGGTTGGAGTGCACTGTAAATGTTTGACAGTATTATTGCATTCTTCTGAATCCTTGCTGATTTCTATTTGTTCTATTGATTGTTGAGGAAAGAGTCATGAGGTCTCATGCTAACCACAGATTGTCTATTTCTCCCTTCAATTTTATCCGTTTTTGCTTCACTTCCTTCGTAGCTCTGTTGTTTCTTGCACACACATTTAGGACTACTGTGCCTTACTGGTACACTGAACTTCTCATCATTATATAATATCCTCTCTGGCTCTGGTCATTTTCTTTGCCTTGTTTCAACTGAGTAGCGATAAAAGTCCTGACTATCCACTTGGTCTTCCACCCCAGCAAGGAGGAGGACAGGCCCCTCACTTTCCCCCGATAGGGGTAAATGTCCAGATTCCTCATGTGGTCTCCACTGACTCCTGGGGGCAGGACACTCCCACTGCCAGAAGGAGATACGTATCTCAGCTCCCCATCTGAGAAGAGCATGGTGACCGTAAGGAGGAGACCAGATGTGACAGTGGAGAAAGAAACCCAGAGCAACAGTTTGACATGATGACAAATGGGGATGCCAAGAAAGCTGGAGACCTCGGGGCCCTTGGCCCACAGCAAGTCTGACTGATGGGGAGTTTCCAGAGACTTCATAGGGCAGAGCCCCCTCCCTGGAGTGAAAGCACGATGGGGTTGGGGGCAGGGAAGTTGATCTCACATCTACAGTGAGGACAAGCCAGCCTGACCACCCAACGGACCCAGCAAACCCCCTGCAGCCCGGAGGCTAACCCCGATGAGGCAAGCAGGCACTGTGAGCAGAAGCCTTGGCTTTAAAACAAGACAGGCCAAGGAGGGTGAGGGGCCTGTCCTCAGGGAAACCAAACCGATACTTTTCAATCTGTCAGATTTTAGTCATGGGAAAACATTTTAATCAAGCTCCACTCGGATTCTGTAAGTTTACCCTTCTCTACTTTTGTTTTTCTTTCCTTTTTTATTGTTATTTCTAGAAAAGATTCCATTTGAAAAATTACACTATTTTAGCTGAACTAAGGGGAAAAAGGGAGTATTTCCTGGGCATTTGTGTTGGGGCCAGGACTGCTAGCAGAATCCGTGTGTCCCGACTGGCCTGGTGTGATGCAGCCCCTGTGCAGCAAAAGCCGACAAGAGTGTGGGAACAAGGCCTTCCCTCCTCCTGCTGCTTTGATCCCCACCAGGATGCTACGCAGATTCACTCTGCCTCCAGCAGGGAGTCTGCACTCAGGACAGCTTCTCAGGCAGGTGGCTGTAGTCACAAAGGCACAAGCAGACATGTAGGGCCAGGACGGGGCCTAGATAGAGAAAACTGGGTGGGGAGCCGACTGTGCATATAGGAGGAAGAGCTCCATGAGGGACCCCTGTCCAAGCCCACTCTAAAACGACTAAGTGGGCCCAGTGGGGCACGGACTCCCGGAAATCCATTTTTCTTAACGATGCGAAGTCACCAAAACTTATTTTTAAAAATTACACAAACACACAGAGCAATGGTTTAAAATCAAAGCATCCTAAACATTAAAAGACCATTCAGTTTTGACAAAGTTGTATTTCTGTAAGGCCAGACAGTTACCATGGCCCCATTCGTGAGGAGGAGGGATAAACTTTCTAAGCATATCATCTGTATAAAAGTCGACCAATGACAGCCCATGGGCCAAATCCAGTTCACCACCTGCTTGTGAACAGCGTGCGAGCTAAGAACAGTTTTGTGCAGATAAATATGGTCAATCTGATGATAGAAAACAGTAATTTTTAACCTCAGTTAAGGGAAATGCTATCTCCCCCACCAAAATTCTATTCGTATCATTAGCAGACCTGAGTTATAAGAACACTATACTCACGTATTATATTTGAACTTAGTCAATAAAAAGTCTGTAAAAATTTGCTTTCTCCATCATCACAGAAGTGCCTATTCAATATCCTCAATTTTGTCTCTTGGTCTGCAGTGCCTAAAGTATCTACTTCATGGCCCTATACAGAAAAAGTTGGCTACCTCTGGCATGGATTAATAATATAAATAAATAGCAAAAAAGGAAGTCTGAAATATTAAGGCTATCATACAAACAAAATGTATGAATTTTAAATAATTACCTATTCACTATAGCATAATTAAGAAGCACTTGATGTGCCTAAGGGGCTCTAACTTAAAAGTAACAAGTACATTCATTCAGTCAGTCAGTCATTTATTTTTAGAGAGAATCTTAAGCAGGCTCCACACCCAGCACAGAGCCCTATGCAGGGCTTGATCTCATAATCCTGAGATCATGACCTGAACCAAAATCAAGAGTCAGATGCTTAACCAACTGAGCCACTAAGCACCCCACAAGTACATTATTTTAAACCATTCTCTAACTTTTTCTAAGGGCCCTTCTGTTTTCACACAAAGGGAAATCACACCGAACCTGATTAAGCGGGTTCCAGCTAAATGCTTGCCTCACTGACCCAAATTTCTACTTCTGATGACCTTCAAGTGTTCAGCCCTCAGATTAACCCAAAAAAGTAGCTGTGGTAGGGAGAAGGGCAAAGCATGCAGAGGGAGAGGAAGAGGAAGCAGCGAGCTGGAGAGTGGCTTCTGCCAGCCAGACAACAGCCTGGCCTTGCAGGCTCTGGGGGAGGCAGGCTGAGAACCCCTGGTCCAGGGACCCATTCTGGATCTTCTCATCTGGGATAAAGTCTTCAGCCTACAGCACACACTTTTCACTCCTGAAGATTGAAAACTGCACATGTAACTGAATTCACTGATTTACTGAGACTTGCCTCTTAGCTCACAGGCAACGCTGCTTTGGTAATGCTAAGTTTTGTTTGTAATACCGATACTTTTCAATCTGAAAACTGTGGGCTTCCTAGGGTAGCAGTGAAGTACAGTTGGAAGGAACAAATGGGGCAAGTTTGTAAAACAGGAAACACAAGAAGAAAAACATGATAAAGACATCAAAGTGGGCCAGTGGCCCAGTAGGGTTTCCGTGCCTCCCCACCCCCATGGCGGGTAAACTTTCACAGATGGTCCTGAGTGTGTTTTGAATGGGCCTTCTAAGGACAGCAAATTTACACAGTCAAGTAAAAGCTAGACCTTGGAGTCTGCAAATTAGCACCAGGGAAACCACCCCCTCTCCCAAGCTGGGAGGTGTCTTAGGAGCCTCCTGGCCTCGTGGGGCTTGAAAAACAGGGTAACGGCGAAGGCACTTGGGGTACCTTCAAAGGTGCTGGTCAACAATAATAACCCAAGGCAACTAGATAGGCAGATGCTGGATTTCTAAAGCACACTAATAAAATTCCATCACTCTTGTTTTTTAAGATTTTATTTATCTGAGAGACTGAGTGAGCGAGTAAGAGAGAGAGAGCACAAGCAGGAGGACGGGCAGAGGGAGAGGGGGAAGCAGGCTTCCCGCCGAGCAGGAAGTCCGACGCAGGGCTCGATCCCAGGACCCTGGGATCATGACCTGAGCCGAAGGCAGACGCTTAACCGACTGAGCCACGCAGGCGCCCCATAAAATTCCATCTCTGATAGTCATCCTGAGTAGACACCAATCCCTCTCAGGATCAGCTGCAGGATTGTTCCTTCCTCAACCACACCCTGGGGTCCGATGCCCACCCTGTCTCCAACCACTGGCTGAAAGGCCAAACAGAAGCGGCAGCTCAGCGGACAGCAGAAGCAGGCAGGCCACGACCTGACCTAGCTACGGATCGATCTGCTCCTGAGGCGAGCACACAGCAGGACTGCGACCACTGTCCCTGGACATCTGAAGGGCTGCCACTGGATGGGGGATTCGAGTTGCTGTCTGTGCCACATCCTGAGCCAAGAGCAGGACATCATGAAGGTGCAGATTCCACGAAGGAAGGACTTCAGTCATCAGAAATGTCCAAAACCGGGTGGGGTCACCACTCCAGGGGTGTCAAGTTTCTTTTCACTGGAGGTAGGAGACCCACCAGTCATGGAGGGGAAGTTAAATCAGAGGACCCTGTAATTTTGGCATTCTTTCCGTTGCACACATTTTAGATATCCTATCACACTATTCAGTTTTCCCCTTCCCCACTCCTGTTCTCTGCACTCCCCCCTGGAAGCCTCTGCTGCCTGGGTTTTCTTACCTTATGATTTGTCTGCAAGCCCCAGAGGGCAGGCCAGACGGAGCCATGGTTTTCTCAGTAACTCTGCCAGCGTGTCGTCTTCCCAGTAGACCTCCCTGAGGGGGCTGGTCACTGAATGCTCAGTCCCACTCACCTTCATCGTTATCGGTTTCATTCCTTGTGACAGTCATCTGAAGACCACCAACAAGATCCTCGGAACTTTGCAGGACCACTGGGCATGTAACAACGGCCTGCCCCCCTGAACTCCATCCATGCCACCCCATGGAGCCACGGGTAATGGTCTACTTTGAAGACGAATACTTCTGGATGAGGGCTGTTCCCACGGTGTGCCCCCGAAAGAACAGGCACTCTGTAAACATCTGAGAAAAGGCAGGCTGGCCTCTGAGACGTGGCCAGCGCTCCTTCCTCCAGCCCTGCCCTGTCCCTTCTGCCAGATGCACCAGGAGTAGAGTCTCTACGTGCTGGGATGAATTCAGTGCATCACATTAATGCCCTCACTCAACCCTACAGCAAGCTATAAAAGAAATACATGTGGTATCCCATTTAGAGAGGAAGAAACTAGGCCTTTGAGAATTTTGAGTTCCTGGTAGTAAAATCTGGCTGCCTACATTCTCCAAGTGGCTCAACTCAAGTCCTCAGGTCTCCTGAGTTTTCACAGTTTCCTGTGATGAAGCACCAGCATTCCCACCTCGTCTGTGACCTTGAGTACACAGAGTAGGGGCCCATTCGAGTCCGCACCCCGGTGACCCAGGCATCCACCTCCAGGCGGCCAAGACAGCTCAGTCCTGAGTCTCCTCCTGCCTCTCTGACCATTCCCTTCCTGCTCCCTCATGGTGTCTGGTTTCTCCTTGTGACCCTGAGGGCTGGAGTCACCAAGCTGTGCCCTTGGCCTCGCTTCTCACTCTAGAGTACTATACACGCTGTTCCTGCTCACACTTGGGCCCGAGGATGATTCTGGCGGGCCCTGAGCTACATGAGTCACACTCCTGTCCCTGTCAGTCCTCAGGACGGAGGCGGTGGCAGCCCACTATGGCCTAGAGCCCCGGCTGGCAGGGCTGGTGGCTGCCCTCAAGGGCCCCACTCTGCCTCTCCATCACCCAGGTAACCTTGAGGCCGCGCCGCTGGGGTAGTGGTATCATGCAAGATTCCCAGGTAACCTTGAGGCCACCCAAGCCTGTACGGCCAGTCCCACCTCCCTCTTGAGCTTTAGACTCCAGTACCCACCTGCCTGCTGACAGTTCCACGTAAATGTCCCCAAGCTGCTCCAACCCAAACACCGCCCTCAAACTGCTCCGACTGCCCTGACGCATTTCATAATGTCACCACGTGCCTTATTACTCTGGCGGGGTACTCATTAGTCACCTGATGCCTCTGGAACCCTCAAGTCACCCACCAGCAGACACAGATGCTTCTACCTCCTTTTTGGGAAGCAGCAGCTCCCCTCACCCCTCTGCTTGGGTCAGGATCTTCTCATCTCTCACCTCTCTCCACACTGGCGCTCCCCCCCAATTCTACCTCTGTCCTAAGGGGATCACCCCAGTCCAAGTCTGGACCACGCCCCCTCCCGCCCAGACCCTTTGAATGCCGCGCCCTCTGCTGTATGTCTGAGTCCAGCTCCTGTGCGCAGCCGACACCCAGCACCAGCAGGCCCTGCTGCACCTCCCACCTCCACGCTACTCACCCTGGCCTCACACCTGCCCTGACCACCCACCCGGCAGCTGGAAGCTTTTGGCAGGCGTTGTGCTGTCCCTTGCCCTTGTGCTTTTATTCTCCCATCCCCTTGCCAATCGTAATCATAAATGCCTCCCTTCCCAACCCACCATTCTCTACACTCGCTCAGTGACCCCCTCTTGGCTGCTGCCTCCCTTCCCGCTCCCAGCTGGGACGGCTGCCACCCAGGTAACTGTGGGTAGTTTCCCACCACAGCCCCGGGGATTCTGCTGTGTCAGCACTGAGCCCTTGGGCACGAGATGGCCGACTTGTATCCGTTTTCCCAGCCAGACAGCAAGGTGGGGGCTCTCTCCTATTTCCTTATCTCTAGGCCCAGCACTCAGCGGGCTGTCAGCAAAGGTCTATGAATTTCATCGCCACAGGAAGAACCGCCTCCTTACTTTTCAACATCCAGTCTGGCTGATGAAGACGCAGCATCCTTGAACCAATGGCAGAATGAATGATATTGGGCAAGAGAATAGCACCTTTAATTCTTTCTCTACAACTAGTGAAACAACGGAGCCCATGTTTGGACATAAAATGTAACTTTCTTCTCTCCCTCCCTTTCTCATCTTTCTCCCAATCCTTCCCTCTTCCTCTGGCATTGTGAGCCTCTGGGCATGAAGACTAAACACAGGGGGCTCCTGAGTAGCTCCAGCAGCAATGGTGACATGGTGACAGAGAGGTCACCGGCAGGAGGGCTGCTTCTGGGAATGTGCACAGCCTCTCTTTCCTCAAGCTGGGGTCCAGGCCCTGGGAATGGAGAAATGGGCCGGGAGGTCCCTGACAGGGGCAAGGACACTGACTGCTCCGGAACCCAGTTCTCAACCCACAGGCACGGACCTAGATCCTAAATGACAGTCCTTGGGCAGGAGGGACAACACTGCAAAGGATGCATGAGTCAGCATCACACAGGGGTTGTCCTTACAAAGCCCCCACTATCACCACCGCAGGGAGCCCCACTGGGAGGACCACCAAGCAGGCATCATGCTGGGGGCATTGAGATGACCATCCGTGTGGAGACGCATTACAGAGAGCCTTGAATGACAGGATGAAACACTCCATTCGTCTCCTCTAACAATGGTCTCTGACCTTTAATTGTTTTAACAGAACCTTTTTCAAAAGAACGCTTACACACAAGGCTGGAATATAAAACAAAACAAAGGGAAGACTCTGTGGTTAAAGAGGAGGTGGGGCCCTCAGAGGGACCACAGGATTTGTGGAGGAACACATGGAAACCCCTGGTTCCTTATGCAAACAGGAGTCAGAGAGGATCCCAAGATGACACACAGAGGTTCTTGGAAAAGTTTCCAGTCTCTCACCAAGAGCAGAGCAGGTGGAAGTCTCAGAAATGCTTCCAGCAGTGAAGGAAACCCACCCTCAGCCAGGCTGAGAACAAGGCATGGAGCAGCCCCTTCCACCGGCCATGTCCCCCAGAAGATGCCTCGGCTGGCCAGCCTCGCAACAGGAGCCTGCAGAAGCCACCACGGCTCTCTGCCCTCCTGCCTCCTCTTCTGGGGAGGGTGAGACCGCAGGCACAGGGCCAGAGGAAGAGGAGAGGGAGGGCCCTGGAGGGTCTCAAACACACAGGCCGAGACCAAAGACTTTCTGAACTATGGCCTTCACGGCTATGTGTACACTGCAGACCTACTGAAAAATGAGACACCCCATACTCTAGCAGACTTTAAGCCTTAAAATTACAGGGCCTCGCTAGGTCCCCAATTACAGTGAACACACATTCAGGGGCATGATTTAGGGCATGGGAAGAACTCTGGGTTTTCCTCCAATGATGACATAAAAGCCGCATGATAGGGATATTTTTCCAGAGGCCAAGGGCAGAAGCAGGCAGGCGGCAAGGCCGAGGGTAAGGGTGAGGGCAGAGGAGGAGGGGTGGAAAGACCTACCTCAGCAAGAAAGTGCATGACCAGGTGAGACGCCCCGGGGAGCCCGGAGTGCTGGGCAGGACAGCTAGGGAGCCACCACCCCCCCCCCGTGTGTGGAGACACCGGGAGGGGCCAGCCTGCGGCCACACAACTCTGGTTTGGGGCCTCTGACACCAAGGGGATGGCAGGCTGTTGACAGCTGAAGATGTGGGGCAGTAGCCGGATGAGGAGTCAACCCAGAGACTTGCATTCTGGAGACATTTTTCCTGACTTTGGTTGGTTTTAACCTGTTCCTCTAAGTTTGGTTGCAAAAAGAGGGCTTTCCAGACACAATTTTTTAATATCAAATAGGCTCCTTTCAAACCAAGGAGTTCTTGTCATCTGAGGTGCTGCAGAAGAGTCCTGGGGATAGTCTGTCCCTCCTATTGAGGACACGAGGAGGGCCTTTCCGAAGGGGTGGGGAGCTGGGACCCCCATGGGAGGGGGAAGGGTCCCCACAGCCCAAGTGTCATGGGACAGGCGTGAGCAGGAGTGCTGAAAGAAGAGTCCTGGCCGAAGGAAAAGGCAACAGGACAAATCGTGAAAGCAGGGTCTCCAAAGAAAAAGCAAGCGAAGGGTCAGCAAGGGGAGGGAGGGAGGTGAGCTTGTGTGCGCGGAGGGGGCCCAGACACATCGAGGCACGAGGGAGGTACAGGTGGGGACAGCAGCTGTTTGCACACATTGTGTCGGGCCTGTTGTCAACACTGTGGAAAGTACCCCTCTGCCTGACTCCCCCAGCTCAGACCCTGTGCAGCGGTGAGGCTGTGGGCAAGTCACTTCAGCCCTCCGAACCCCAGTTTCTCTCCGAGTGCAATGGGGAGGCCTGACCGGGAGGCTTCTAAGGCATCTTCCAGCTCTTGTATCCTGTGTCCAGGCAGGCCAGCTCTGGATGCGACACTGAACTAGGACAGGCACAGCCATAGAGACAAGGCCCTGGGGGCCGCTGGAAACAGGCCAAGGAAGAGTTCCTTCCCAGCCCAAAGACGCTGGTACCAGGGTCCCCAGCCATCTAGGTCACATGGTCACCCACCCTGGGGGCCTGAGGGGAAACGAGACTCAGAACCAAAGCCCCAACTACTGAGAAGCAGCCCACTGAGAATGGAAGGTGACTGTGTTCAATCGTGGCACTTTGGACTCAGGCTGGAAAACACACAGCAATTCCACTCCTCTGCACACGCCCCAGAGAAATTCACATGAAACCACAAGAACGTGCACATTCACATTGTTTCCAATTCCAAAAACACCAGACACAACCTAGGTGTGGACCAACTTGCCAACCGGAAGCACCATCAATGCACTGGAATACTATCAAGTAGTGAAAACGGACAGACACAGGCCACATTAGAAGTCACATAGATCTCACATGGCTCTAGTCACTCCTTTTACCAAGAACTCACAAGGACAAGACTCTGGGCCCGGGTGCTGTTCTAGGCAGTGGGGACACGTGATTGAATAAAATGGATGAAGCCCCTGCCCCACGGGGGGGGACAGAGAAAAGAAACCACCCCAAGTAACACACGCAATAGGACACACTAGGCTGTGCCCTATAGAGAAGCATGAAGCCAGAAAGAGCAAGTTTGGGAGGAGGTATTATCTTACACAGTGACCAGGAACAGCCAAATTGTGCATTGCTAATGTTTCTGACCTTAGGCTGAGCAAGGGGGCACACCTGGGTCCATCTGTAATTATTCTTTATATCTCTTTCTAAGTCTGATATAGTTCAAAATAATTTCAATTACAACCATGAGTGAGAAGGGAAGCAATGAACAGATGAGAATATAGGTAGTCTTCTACCTTAAATATAGCCCATCCTTATGATCCCAAATCACCTGTCCTCCCTACACACCCCCACCTCCCTGCACAGATAGCCTAATGCTCACCTGGGGTGGGGGGAGCCATGCCCCGGCAGAGGCATCCCTGAGCCTCTACAACTTTGGTGGGTACAGAAAAAGACATTGCAAGGCATAGGTCCTGTCTTTCACCCCCCACATGCCCAAACCTCCCACACAGGGAGGCTGGTGTCTCTCAAGAAGCAGAGGCTCTCAAGGTCAAGAGCGACGCCCCTGGAATCCAACCCTTGCAGCACCTTCTGCTTCAGAGCCTTTCCAGGAACCTTGTTAGAGATGTGACTTCCAGTGTGGGACAATGGGCTTCCACTCCAAAGTGCCCGGGCTTTTCAGCCTTTAGGACGCCTTAGCCTTTTTACATCTTTAAAATACAAGTGATATGAAAATATTCCCCTCAACATCTTTTTGGTTTCTCATTGAAAAGAAAAATCAGAAAGCAAGATGCACTTATTCAGTGAAGGCTCTCTCCCCCTCTGGCAATATAAAGTGGCTAAAGTAGACCACTCCCGCATCTTAATCATCGGTATATTAGGAAAAGATATGGCCACTGCCTCACTGTATAATGCTAGCAGTCAGCAGACAAAATCACATGTCAAAGTCCATCACTCTGATAAAGGAATTTGAACTTTTAAACCCATCTGTCCTTGAATGCTGCCACATTTCCAGAACCACCACTGGAACTTCCCATCAAAAGAATATTCAGAGCTGGAGTGTCCTGGGGGCTCAGTCATTAGGCGTCTGCCTTCAGCTCAGGTCATGATCCCAGGGTCCTGGGATCGAGCCCCGCATCGGGCTCCCTGCTCGGCGGGAAGCCTGCTTCTCCCTCTCCCGCTCCCCCTGCTTGTGTTCCTGCTCTCTCTCTCTCTCTCTCTGTGTCTCTGTCAAATAAATAAATAAAATCTTAAAAAATAAAAAAAAAAGGATATTCAGAGCTAACAGCAGAGTGTTTAGCTATATCTAGGGAAGCAACATCCAAAGCCAGCCTCTGTATCACCAACAGCCATGCCGACTTCTAAAACTGAGAGTGAGAAATCTGCTTCCAGACCCCCTCTTTACAGCAAATGATGGTGACATATGCTCGGGGTCAACCCCCCCACACACACACCTCACCCCAGAGCCAGATTTGATGTGTAGCATTCTGTCCAGCTGACACCAATCCATGAGCAGGGTTCAGAGCATGAGAGAAGCAAGGTGAATGGGGATGTAGCACAACACATTGGCGCAGAAACACGTGTGGGAACATGTGCACATCCAGCCTCCCCAAAGGGCAGAAGGTGGGCAATGAAGTCAGCTTTTGCAGGGCCCTAAAGACCTTCAAGACATAATCTTCTAGAAAAGCCATGTTCCCTCATTAATACTATACAAAGTCTAGTTAATAAAGGAAGCTAATGGCATACAGCTGTGCATGTGGTACTGGCTTCGCATCAACACCAAGCAAATGAGCTCACCCAGCACCCAGAGGACCACCAGGGTGAACTTCCTACACTACCTGAGGCTAAAAGGGAAAGCCAGAGACAGACCGGGGACGCCAGCTCAGATACCCAGGCTAGAAAGCTGGTTGCCTCGAGGAGGAGGGACCAGGACATTCTGCAGTTGCCCTCTGCATCTCTCAGCACTGTGCCCTACGTAAAGGAAAAAAAAAACAAGTGAGCTCCAAAAGGAGGACTTACTTCTGAGAAACACAGGGCTCCAATCAAGAATGTAGAGCACTCTGCTCCCAGTAAACCATCCCAAAAACCCAGAGTGGGGCTCATCATTCCAGATTGCCATTAGTATCTAATACAGCAGCCTAAATGGGCCAAGCCAAGAATGCCAAGGTTCCATCTAACTGTCCACATGTGCACAGACATGGTTTTGGCTAGGGCCACATTCATCTCTTTTTTTTTTTTTTTTTTTAAGATTTCATTTGAGAGAGAGAGTGCATGCACGAGCACACAGAGAGTGCATGCACGAGCACAGAGAGAGAGCGCATGCACGAGCACACAGAGAGAGCGCGCATGCACGAGCACACAGAGAGAGAGTGCATGCACGAGCACACATGGGAGCTGGGGGAGGAGCAGAGGGAGAGGGACAAGTGGACTCACGCTGAGCCTGGAGCCCAATCCCACAGCCCCAGGATCACAACCCAAGCCGAAATCAAGAGCTGGATGCTCAACCGAGGGAGCCCCCCAGGTGCCCCAACAACATTCATCTTGTGTGTGTCTTTCTGTTTTCCTAACTTTTGATTCTAGGACTCTCTGCCTTACCCTTGTTGCAGATTTGCTCTCCCCCAACATCATCTGGTCAATAGCCTTCCTTTGATGAAGGGCCTCGCAGACACCAGGCACTGCATGAGGTGCCTATTCGGAGTGCGACAGGGGTACGAGTAAGGAAGAGGGTCTGCTTCTTAAGGAGGACCCTGCCTAAGGTGGGCAAAGACAAGGGGACAAATGGTTACAAATATCCTATGAGGTAGAAAGGCCACACCTGCAGACAGCTTTAGGAAGGGCTCCCCAGAAGGCATCACAGAAGGCGGTCATGGAAAAGGTGTCAGTGGGTAAAAAGGAAGGCTGCAGTAAGCCAAGGAGGAGGAGGAGGCAGAAAGAAGGGTTATCATGCACAAAGAAAAGAGGTCAAAGGCCCAGTAGATTCAGATACTTCCAGAAGTCCAGTCCACATACGCCCCTTCACAGAGCCAGTGTGGAGTCTATCTTCCCCACTTGGTGATATAAATATTTTCTCCCTTTCATGGCCATATGCCAGAAAAATGAACATGCCCTAAAGGTGCTCGTGTGGCAACTTTCAGGAGACCCCCCCAGCACTCACGTGACAGAAGACCCAGATGCTGACACAGACAGTGGGCTTGCCCACCCCTCCCTATCAGCTGCGTGGGGAAAAAGGGCCCCAAACCATTTCCCCCGGTAGTGCCCTGCCAACACGAAGAATGACGAGGGAAGCACTAGTCAATTTACTCAAGGAGTCCATTGGGTTACAAGACAGGTTGCACTGTTACCATCTCTCAAGAGTTGGCAGATTGCGCGTTCAGTACCTTTTAAATAAATCCCTTTTTAGGAGCAATTATATTTATTTCTTAGTGCCAGTCAGAAAACCTAATTTAGACCAGATGACTCAGACGATGATACACCTCTCGCCTTCAGCTTGAGGACTGTAACAGCAACCACCTGCTCACATGCTGGTCAGGCACAGCTCCCCATGGGAATAGATGGAAAGACCTTAGGCCGGAAAATGCTCCCAGAGAACCCTCCATCAGGTACTGGAAGAGCAGCCAGTCAGCTCTTATTCCCTTCCCCAGAGCCACAGAATCCAGATGCAGCCTCCACAAAATACCTGCTTGTCCAAGCAGATGGGGAAATGACTATGCCACTTCATATGTCTGGAAGGTTACTACCATCTTCACTATAATTTACAAAATTGTTAGCCATTCTTGGTTGCAAGCACCTTTCTCATTAGGACTGGAACTGATACAACAGGGATTTTGTAATCCACATGGTGTTCAGAAACAAAACCATTTACTTATATATATATTTTCAAGCCCGATAATGCCGAAAAGCCTTTGTGTTATGTTTTGTGTATATGTAAATAGTTAATTCAAGTACATTTCATGTTTTATGAAATTTTCATGAAACCTGATACATTAAGCTGATTCTGTAAAAAAAAAAATGAAAAGCTGAATTATGAAAAGCAAACATCTTGAACAACTGAGCAAGAAGAAGGAAAAACGGTAGGAAAAACGGTTTCCTATGTCTTTGAAATGGATCGTATAGAACTGAACTACTTACAATTTATCAACCACCTTTGGAAACATAATGCTGATGCAAGCAAAGTTGGGGAAAGAGAACATGATGATTTCAGGATTTTCATCCAAAACCTAACTTAATACAGTGTTTTTTTGTATGTCCATCCTTACTCGGTGGCTCCTATCCTAAGGCCACTGCCAAGTTCCTTGTGGTGAGGGGCCTCAGCTGGAGCCCTCCCCCCACCACTGTAGTTCCCTTGCACAGGACACGTGCCGGATGTGTGAACACGTGAAGGAGCAAATGGTGTAGATACAAGGAAAGATGAGCCAAAACCATCTTTGGAGAGGAGCAAGACTTGCCCCAGGGCCCTTGTGCCCCAGTTACCCATGTCAGACTTCACCAGCAAGCTCACTCCCAGATGACCCAAGTGATTGCTTAGGAACTTTCCTTTTTTTCTCCTGAAACGCAGCCCAATCTTAATAAGACCATCATGTTTTCTCATGACACTGGCATACCAGAAATACTGAATTTTCTTCTGAATCACCTTCTTTAGTGACTCATTTGTGTACAGCAAAGAGCCCTTTACTTGAATGGGTATGGACATCACCAAAATTGAGAGACCCAAAGGAATGACCACCACCCAGTGAGGGGTCAGAGCAGACCGCAGGAGAGGATCACACATAAGCAGCAGCCGGGGCACGGAGGGGAATTCAACTTGAATGGGTAGCATGTGTTTGCCTAAAAAGTCAAGGTAGAAAATAAGACGTCAGTGACCTCATGAAACCTTTCCCTAACTCCCCACCAGACACCTCTGTCTCTTGTGTGTTGACACGGTATTTTGTACCAATTTTAGCATGTCCAGATGGCTTTGCATTGTGATTCTTTGTATGTGACCAAATTTGTTTTCTGCTGCTGTAGAACAAACCACCACAAACTTAGCAGCTTAAAACAACACGTATTATCTCACAATTTCCATGGGGCAGGAATCCAAGCCCAGCTTAGCTGGGTCCTCTGCTCAGGGTCTCACAAGGCTGCAATCGAGGTGTCAGCCGGGACTGCGGTCCCATCTGAGGCTTGGGGTCCCCTTCCAAGCTTATGTGGTTGTTGGCAGCATTCATTTCCTTGCAGCTGGAGAACTCATGGCAACACGCTTCTTCAAGATCAGCAGAAGGGAGAGTTCTCTGACTTCTAGACTCTCTTTCAGGGTTCACCTGTTTAGGCTTATCCCACCCAGGATAATCTCCCTTTAAATGGATGCAAACTCAACTCATTTGGGACTTTAATTACGTCTGCAAAATCCTTTCACCTTTGCCATGTAATGTAACCTAATCACGGTTCTGTGATATTCACACATGCATCATAATCACACGGGCCATCTTAGAATTCTGCCTATCATAGTGTGCACGTCCCTTCCACTACTAAATTCTCACCTTGCTCTCCTTAATGCCTTATTCATGGACTTAAGAGCACAACTTGTAACTTCAGTTTGTATTGTTCTCTGGTACCTGATACTCAGACCCCAAAGTGACTGACTCATAACGTAATCAAGTCACATGAATGAATGAATGAACCAGATGGCCCATCTTTATTTATTGAGGCCTCTAACCATAGAAAAATTGGGACCACCAACTGACAAAAAGCAATGGAATCTAAAATTTGGGAGAGGTCAATCTTTGTGCCACCCTCCAATTAAGACCTGAGGAGCTGGAAAAGACAGGAAGAAAATGAGGGAAAAGGTGTAGGGTAGGAAAATGCACACGGGGAGAGAAACTATTTAGACCACATTGGTAGTGTGAGTAGATACTAAGGAAAGTCAGGAAGGCAGCAAGAGTTTGCCCAGCCTGTGGGCACTCTCCTCATGGCCACCAACCTGCTTCTCCAGCCCTACCTTGCTTTGACCCATGCATCCAACCTCATAGTGCTTCTATAAGCCCTCCTGGCCCCTGGTCCTCAAGCTCTAGAGGAGCAGCAAACCCACCATTGTCTCCTATGCTCCTGACCTTGCCATGTACCTATGAATTCCTAGGTATAAACCAATATTCAGCTGTGGTAGTCCTCTGAAATTCTGTAGATTAACATGAACATTAGCCCCTTAATGACTATGGGCAGTTGATCTTCCTCTGCAGTGACTTGGCTGGGCTCTGTGTCATGCAACCAGGTGGCCTTCTTTGAAGCTGAACCAGGACAATATAAGCTCGGTGATAAGCTGGGGAATCTTACAGCAACTAACACAGAGCACATAGAAGAAGAGCCAAGAAGCTCTGCTTTCATCCCCCATTGGCTTTCTGTATTTTACTGAGAATCACAGAATCTTAGAGCTGGAAGGGATCTTAGAAGTCATCCAGCTTCACCATTCCCCAAGCCTTATAACCCTAACAGGTCATCTGCTCTCTTTTGGAGCATTCCCAATGCAAAATAGTATGTTCTGTGGTTAGAAAATTGCCACCCACCTGTCTGAGATCAACTCAACATTCTGAAAATCCCCAGTATTCCCCAGAATAAACAAATACCATATATAGTATTCCTGCTCATTCCCCACCTCTCAGGCTGTTGACAGACTTCACTAATCAGTTGTGGCACTCTTTTCTGCTGATGCTGGATGTGGCTTCAGAATCCTCAACAGAATGCTCCAGAAAGTCACCACTGATCAGTTTATGTTGGCAAGGGAAATAAACTAATTTTCCAACTCTGTTCTTGGAGTTTGTCTTCAGTCAAAAACCACTTTCTTGTAACTCCTACTCATTGCTCCCAAACTGCCTTTAAAAGCAACAGTTTTGTCCCTTCCTCCAAAAACAACCCCTTACTTATCTAACTACATCTAAAACTTATCCCCCACTTAAACCCCTGCTGGCTCGAGCCCAGCTCCAAGGAAGGGTTACCTGGAAGGAAAAGGGAGGGAGCTCTAACTGTGGGGCGATCAGGGTGCCCCATGTACTATTTCAGGGAACACTGGAGCCAAAAAGGCACTGGGGGTAGAGATGATGGTGTGCCTGCAGGAAGTGGCTCCAGAAATGAGTCAGGGCAAACTAGCATAGGAATGGCTTTGGGGGAATCCGATTTTAAGGAGCTGGAGAAAGGAGAGGCAAGGCACAGGAATCAGGAGATTAATGTGGTTGAGATCACGAGAATATCAAAAACCAAAGCAAATGAAAACCCTCCAAATCACACTTCATCATTTACCATAATACTACTGTCTCACCGCTTCACATCTTCAGATCCTGTGTGCACAGTTCTCGATATAAAGCATAGGCTACCTATAATCACTCATAAAATACTAAGACCAATACAGAGCTCCCCCTTCCACTGATTCATTTTTTTCATCAAGTATCTGTTGAATATCTAACAAGGCATCAAGCAGCAGGCTAGAGCAGGGGCCACAAAGGCTATGACGACATTATTTCTGCCGCCAAGGAACTCATGGTATATCTGGTTCAGAGGCATGTAACTAATTCCCTGAGATACAAAACAGGTTATACAATAAAATCCACTTTGCATGTATTTTATCTGTAGAAATCATGGCATATTTAAAATCAAAATATACACCACCTTGACCTACTGAACCAGCAAAATTATCAAAAGGAAAATTTAGTAACTTGACATTCTTTTTAAGTACTACAAACAAATCGAACTCATGCTATAGTGCTTCAGGAACAAGAGATCTGCTGGGCTAAAGCTTCAAGAGTAGCAGAATGGAGCTCTCTCGAAGCCTTAGCACAAACTGGCAGCTTCCTTGGGAGTCATGAGCTCTCTTCCCCGCAGACATTCTATCATTCATGTATCCCCTCCTCCAGCCAATTTTTGCTGAACTCCTAAAATATGCCTGGCATCAAGGATGGAAACAGACACACAGGCAGCCAAGTATCATTCACAGAAGTAGCCTAGGGTCTCTGGGCCACAGCGCATGCTCAACAAATATTATCAGTGAGGTAAACGTCAGGACCAAAATCTCGGGGACAAAGAAAGTTCCCCGCAGAACATTGTACGTAAGCCCCATCCTGAGTTGGAGCAGAAAGCAAGGGATAAAGTGTGAAGCGAGTGAGGAAGGGCCTCCCAGGCAGATGCCCAGGTCAGAGAGAGCACTGAAATGGACTGGACAGATATACCCAGCAGGATCAAGGGGGGAGTTACCCACACAAAAGAGCGAGGGCTTCATCCTGAGGATAAGAGGAGGCTCTGAAGGATCTACACCAAGGACTGAGGAGACCAGATCAGCAGGGCAGAAGGTCAACCCAGGCAACAGGGTACAAGCTGGACCAAGGAGAGGCAAGAGGGAAAGCAGAGAGACTAGTCAGGAGGCTGGTGTAGCAGATCAGGAAGAAGCAAATGATGATCTGAAGTCAGATCATTACCAGAACTGGGAATGAAAAAGATGAAGGCACCTGAAAGGGAGTGAGGGGCAGAGAAGTCCAGATTTGGGGATTGAGGATCACAGAGAGAGAGAGGCAGTGGTCCTGAATATGATGGAGGTCTGCTCTTCACTGACAGGATGAATGGAGCTGTGGGTCTATTGACTGCAGTGTGAAGATGGGTTGGATTTGGACAAGGTACACTCGGGACACCCAGGACGTGACTGGCTCTGCAGGTCTGGGGCACTGCAGAGTGACCTGGGCTGGGGACCTTGTGCGCCAGGATGGTAGGAGAAAGAGCAGCAGCCTGCTGGGAGGCTGGCCAATCTGCCAAGAGCTCTCAAAACTCCAAAATGCAGCCACCGATGGACACAGCGAGTAACGTCTCCCCAGTAAACTCCAGGCAAGAAGATAATTTTAATCCATGTTTGGGGCTAGGTTTATAATTTGCCAAAGACATTCTGTGCTATTAAAAGCATGCATTTGTAAGAAGTCCTAAGAAAGAAGATCACATGTAAGATAAAGTTACAGCCAAGGAAATAACCATTATGATTAAAGGTAGCCCTGGCCTGCAGTTCCTCGGGAAAAGTCTTCTGAGCAAGGAGAAGTCTTCTGAGCACGGGGTGAGGAGGCACATCTTCCATATGAACACAGCAGAAAACTTCCTCACGAACACAAGCAGTGAGATTTGGTCATGGAAAATTCCACACATGGGAATGGCCAAGTAACTCCGCTTCTCTTTCTTCTATCTCATCTCAGATAAAATGAAGAAGATGGAGGTTTCTGGTGGAGAGGAACATTCTGGAGAATCTCTTTGGCTGACACTCTGACTGATATGGTTTAGATTGAAGGACTCAGGGACATGACAGCACAACATTTCAAGGGGTTTTTTGTTGTGTTTTGTTTGGTCTGCAAACCGGCCTGAACTTCTGGAGGACTATAATTCTATCTAAAGTGCAAGGCAAATTTTAAAGAAGCATCTGATCCATCTGGGAATTAGTTAAGATTCAATGATGATACTGATATTACGTAAAACCATTCAAGTCTACCATTTCTATAAGCAAAAATGGTCACCTGATTTGGCCTCATGATGCTCCGGGTTAGAAATAATGTTTCCCAGGCAGACCTGGTTGTCTTCTGCTTTATAAAGACCGCTCTACACAAAGTGTTTCTGTTACTACTTAATGCTTGCTCTATTCAACAGTATTAATAACTGATTTTTACTTTAGGAAAGTTAAAGCTTGAAAGAAAAGCCTTATTAATCCTAAACTCCAAATGCAAAATTACCAGGAAACAAACATTCTCCGATTACAGGGGGGGAAAGCACCTTGGAAGAGGGGTTAGAGGGAAAATCAAAATCCTGTCAAAGGCCAAGTGTCCACGTGGAGTTAGAAACTGAAGGCAAATATCCTACTGGCTGCCAAATGTGGTGAGGGGCTCAGGGTCCCACAGGTCACCTGCCTCACCTGGGGTCTCCCCCAGTCCCTTCCTCTCTCAGCTGAGCACTCAGAGGGAAAACAAAGGGCACTTTGTCCCAACAAAGTTCAGGACCCAGCTCTGGCCTCACCTGACTTCCTCAGTTCCCCCATCCTCCTGACCCACCGCGTTCCTGTCCTGACAGACTGTCCTGTCCAGACCTGACAGGCTGAGGCTATGCCAGGGCACAGGCCACAAGCAAGGAGGATTCAATAACTTAGCACTTCCAGGAAAAAACAAAACCAAAACCCAGCACCACAGCAAGCAGCCTCCAAACCACCCTCCTACCAATCTACTCAGAGGACCAATGAGAAACACCAGTGGAGAAGAGATTCCACAAGCCCCAAGAGGAGGGGGAGCCAACCACATGTCACTGACCCGGAGGTCCATCCGCATACACCAGAGACTGCAGCGGGTCCAAGGCGAGGGCTGCGCCCAGCATCCAATGCCCTCTTTTGGGAAATGCAATGTTGTAGAAGGTCATGGAGAAAAGTTGAGCCAACCCACGGTACCCCATGATCTGGGCAGGATAAGGGAGAGATGTGAACTGCCACAGCATGAGCCCATTTTGGGCCTCTGTGCCCAAACTGGCCGTAGGACAGAGGACAGAAGTGTAGCTCTCAGCTGTTCTCTCGGTTTTTTAAAAAGGGGTGCAGGCCTGATGCAGGGTGGCGGTGGCTGGGTGACAAGAGGGGCCACAGATGGGACACTCAAAGCCCTCTGGGGTGGCACTTCTGCCCCCATACACCACCAGCAGCCACAGGAGGAACTCAACCTTCCTCCCCAAGCAGGACGGGTTACAGTTTTCCTGCCCCCGACCCAATTCCTCAGCAGTGTGGCTGGTTGCACCTGGAGGCCACATCACCAACAGCATGCCAAGGCGGGGAGCAGAAAGGTCAGGCTCAGGTCAGACACAGCCAGGCCCCAGGGATCATGAGACCCCAAGAGCAAAGGTTTCAACACAGGGAAAAATGAAACAAACGAAACATAAGACCACGTCCTGCATCTACAAGGGGCCCACCTACCTTAGCTGGCTGGTGAAGGCCAGAACCCACAGACCAAATCTCCACCAAGCAGGCCACCAGTCTAAGAAAAGATTCAAACACGTAAACACAGAGGGAGAGGAGCTAACTCTCCCTCATCATCTTCATGAAGCAGTTGCTACAAACAAGGAACCGAGGCCCCAGATACAGATTGCTCCCTGTTTGAAGCAAAACACACCCAAGGGCAGGGATGGGGTGAGAAAGACCCTTCTCAGGAGATAACACTCCAAAACCCAATTTGTACAACAAGTAAATAAGAAAAGGCCCCAAGAGAATCTTCTCACTCCATCATGTGGTAAATGTCAGGCCCAATTCAAAAATGAGACCAACAAGAATAAATACAAAAACACCAAGGAGGAATATACATAAAATTCTGTAACTAAGGCAAAGGAAATGGACATCTCACACAAGAGTCAGATGAACACATATAGAAGTTATATTCTTGAAAAGGCTTTGCCCTGAGACACAGAAGTACATGTAACCAATAGTTTTGAATTTTCAAGCACACGTCAATTCTTCCCAAATTAATCGACGGATTTAACATGGTGACAACCAAAATTACAAACCACTTTTTAGAAAGGAGTATTATAATTCATTGGTAGTAATAAGGGTGCCCTAACCACAAGGAGTAACAAAGGTTAGAGAGAACCATCACCCCAGGCCTGGAGCAAATGAAAAGAAAGGAACACAGGTGGGAGCATCAATTCCCTTATCCTTTCTCAGGACAATGATTCAATCCCAAACAAGATACAAATGTCTGTACCTACTAACACAACAAACCTATCCTCCAAACTCTCACCCTAGGTAATAGACAAGTAACCCCCAGAGGGTTATGCTCTAGGATGTGTCTAAGTCTGCTCAGGCTGCTGAAACAAATACCACAGCCTAGGGATGTAAGCAGCAGAAATTTCTCAGTTTCGGAGGCTTTAAGCCCAAGAAGGAAGTATCCACACGGTTGGTTCCTTCTGAGACCTCTCTCCTTGGCTTGTGTATGGCTGCCTTCTCCCTGGGTCTTCATATGGTCTCCCCCTACACAGGTCTATCTTTATCTCCTCTTCTGATAAGGACACCAGTCATACTGGATTAGGGTTCACCCTAATGACCTCATCTTAAGTACCTCTTTAAAGGCCCCATCCTCAAACCCAGCCATATTCTGAGATCCTGTGGGTTAGGACTTCAGCATATGAGTTTGGGGGAAGTACACAATTCAGCCCACAACAGGTAGTTACTGCATCGATATCATTGATTATTATTGATAATAACTGTCATAACTACAATCCAGGCCTTTCTATGAGCCCTTGAAACTTCACAACACTAATAAAGTAGATTCTATCTCCCTGGAAGCTGTCGTTGAAAGCAGTTAAATCATTGTACCAAGGTCTAAGAGATGTCACAAAGCCAGCTTCCAAGGTGATTTTCAAGCCACTCCCAGGCTTAACACAGCTGGACAGCATACTTAAAGGGTGCTTCATTTTTGTAAAAGGCATCTATGAAGTAGGCATGAACATGTGTGGGTAGAAAACCTTTTTTATCTTTAATAGGACTATGGGTGATTTTTATCTTTTTCTTTCCTTTGTATGCCATTTGCTTTCCATACAACAGTGTGCTCACAAACTGCACAATAAAAAATTATAAAAGGCTATTTGTTTTAAGAAAAATATGTACATTACTTGGTTTTACTCCGTTTTCTTTTCTGACACGTCCATCTTAGATTGCCGCCAATCCACTAGGCTTGACACTGACATTCTCATCTCTGGTACACACCTGGACCCCTCCTTTGATTAGTGGACAATAAGGACTTTCAGCAGCGGAGCCCAAGGCATGGGATTTGGGACAGAGATAAAAGCTTTGCTTTTGTCACATTACAAGTGCAACCAATGTAGCAAGTTTCCAACGGCAGTCTTCTTGTCAACATGCTCTGGGCTCAGTCAGCAGCTCTACCTACTCTCAGCCTCCGTTTCCCAAGCTTGGCCATTCAGACTGGAGGATGCCACTATCTGTGTGGTGACACAGTTTCTCTCCCTAGATAATACTCATGTAAGGGCTTGGGCAGGGGAGAAGGCAGAGGGCAATGCTGAGCTCTGCACCTATTGAGAAATGCTGGGGTGCAGTAGAATAAAAACACTTACTCTTTATTCACTTGAGATCCAGGTTCACAAAGTAGCAACGACATCACAACTTATGCCCAGCTGTGACAGAATTAGACTCTTCCACTTTATTTCACTGTACTCCTGTTTCACTGACTGTGATGTCATCAGTCAAACTTCAAACTTACACACCTACAGGGCACAGAGGTGATGGAATAGGTGGAATAACCCAGGAGCAACACAAAAAGGAGTGGTGGAAATGGAGGTAAACAGAGCCCATGTGCCCCATGTCAAGGCAACAGCTTTTTCTAACTCTAGCTAATGATGGCCATGTAGCAATGAGGACCCTGTGTGGGCTTGAGCTCACAGTTTTTCAAAAGCAGCCAGAAATCCATAATTTTACATCCAAATCTCCCAATTTTTAGATGTTCACAGCTATTTAAAAAAAATTTTTAACATACTCTACTGGGCAAACAAAATACCTGCCAGTTCAGTTTACCTTCATGGGCTATCAATGCGTGCCAGCCAACACGATTCCCTACTTGAACCATCCCTGTCACACAGACTTAGCATGAGGAGGGACATCAAGTGAGGAAGAGCTCCATCACTGACACTGGCTTCAATGCCCAGGGGCCGGTGACAGACCCCCACCCAGACACTTGTGCACTTGCGTAATCCACATCAAAGCCTAGCCATGTGGCCGCCATGACTGATCCCTTAAGTCCTGACTGAGCACTCCGAAGAGCTCATCTCAGGAGAGGAAGGTTCCTCCCAGACAGGTCAGGGGCACCCCAGGACCAGTGTAAGGGGATAGAGAGTCAGGCCAGGCTGTTCAGTAGAAAACACAGTAGCCAAGGACCTGAGCTTGGCTCAGGAAGTGAGCAGCTCCCCACTTCTGCTCCCATCCCTACCACCTTGGGGCCAGTTTGGGCCCCTCCCTATACTCCCTGTCTGCAGTCTGAGCCAAACTTCTACCCTCCTCCTTTGTTTTGAAATGCCAAAACACAAACTTCTATGTCTCTCCAGGATGGAGGATTTGGGTTTAAACACCATTTGATCATTCTGTACCACCACCGCCTAAGATCACAAATATCTTTCCATGCCGTCTACAACGTGTCTATTCCTGGTGATGCCGATGCCGACAAAAACTTCCTGGCCAGGAGTCTTGAACCTCATTAAGAGATCTAACATGGAAGGCATTTTTTTTCCCCAGAGTGGAATATAGTTAAGTGATATTTGGCAAGGCATTAAAATTCTCTGGTTCCGGTTTTCCCAAAGAAACCTGAAATCTGGATTTTTTTTTTTTTTTAGGTCAAATGTTCCAATTTTTAAATGTTGACAGGCATTAAACCATTTTTTAAGATGCATTATAGGGACAAATAAAATATTTGCAGTTTTCTCCTAAAATGAAAGGGCTTAGCTACAGTAGTTCTAAGACCTTATCCAGCTAGTGATAGTGATGGAGGTGTTTTATGATTAATGGGGACTTTGCTTTAGGTGAAATGATCAAACTGAATTTCTCCCTGTAAAACTAGCCCTTAAGAAGCAGCTTCCCTTGAAGTACAGCCAGAAAAGGCAGCTGGTCTCACTGATTCTACTCATCTCTTTCTCTTTCCCCACCCTCGGCCCCAAGGCAGATCACCTATATATGTTCTCTAAATATATAAGGCGTAGGAGACACAACATGTGAAGTGGCCCGTGCACAGCACCCCCCAGGAAGGCTCACCAGGGCCCGCTGGTTTCACGGTCACATCCCCAGGGCCTGACGGGGCCCACAGTGAAGGCTCAGTATGTGTGCACAAAGTTCCCAGGAGTATACCATTGTAGGTCCTACTTTAATAAGAATAATTGGGAGGTACAAAATTCCACAGGAGACTTATATTAAATACTGGCTATCATGAAAAACTTTAGATCATTAGCTAGAACCATCCAAGAATAATAAGTCAGATAAATATTATTTCTGCATGTTGTGCATTTAGACGACCTCTTCCCAGCAGCCAGCTTACATTTTTGGAGAGCACTTGGCTAACACCATAACTCAAAACCTATCTTTACCTCTCAGCAGATACATCCTCAAAAGCAACAAATTCATGGGCCTTAAAAAAAAAAAAAGGCTGACAGCCGAGCACAAAAATAAAGATAAATTAATCGAGTTCTAAAAGCAGATGTGGAAAGCACTGGGTTCTCCAAATGCTCTTGTTTCCTTTGGACCTGGGGGTCTCACACGTGGTCCCACAGAGCAGAGTTCCTAAGGTAACTTCATGAAGGGCACACTCTCCCCGACAGCAGTTTGACAACCAACGCACTTTACGGGTTGTAATACTGTTTTTCAAATGCCCACTTCTTGATACAGTTCTGAGGCAAGGGGTAGAGGTCGGTCAGCTCTTCTCCAGAAGCTCAAGTGCACACCCCCAGCCACCTGCCATGTCGGGCTTTTACACTCTATGCCATGATACTTCCCCCCTAACCGCCCCACGGCCCACAGAAATTATTCACACCAGCCCATCCTAAGTGTACTTACCCCACCCCACCACCTCCTCCCCATGGAAACCACAACAAAGGTGCTTGCCCTCTCCCTCTGCCTCCTGACTGACCCCCATGCTTCTCCTGAGTGGCCTCTGTGGGGCACACTGTGTTCTCCCCCAATGAACTGTGAGTTATAAAACTATCAAACTCTCTGCAGTTTCTCTCCAGATCTGCATCTGGCCTCGCCATACCTCACCCAAGGTAATAGGGTTGAAATGAGGTTGAACAAAGAGGCAATTCAAAGGCTGTCCTTGATGGCAAAAGTCTGGTGGCTGCCGGCAGCTGACTGCAACCTAAAAAAGCCGACAAGAGAATTCTTCAACGTCAGGAAGGGGTGACTCAACATGCGGGCCAGGAAAAATGATAGTTTCCTTATATAAAAACACAAAAGTCACACCCTGAGAAATCTGTCATTTACATCCCTCAGAAGGTACCTTCCTGGCACGGGCTCTGGTCAGATACATCACAATGTGCTGGGGTTTGCACACAGGGCCCTGCTCATACCAAGGCTTCTGAGATTTAGCAGAGGTAGGGCAGGCATGCAAAGGCACCTCCGCTCCATGGAAAACAGAACATTTCAGAGTAACCTGAATGGGAGCGAGCATTTGCTCATTCTCCAGGTAATGCAGTGAGGCTCTGGCCTTCAGTAAACGAACACGAATAGAAAGTAAAGATCTGAAGGCAAGGCCCTGGTAGTGGCAATGAAAACGCAGAGCCCCCTCCTGTGTAAGGAAGGGGTGTCTGCAGCAAGGGTCTTTTGTCAGCAGTGTTTTCCACACAGAGAAGCAGCAGATGGTCGAAAGGACTCTCCCCTGGTTGTGCTTGGGCATTCTGAGTCACAAACACTTGGTAACGGACTTTGGCACCTTCCTGATACTGCCAACTGCCAATCAATAAACCACTGCCAAAAAAATAAAATAATAAAATAAAATAAAATAAAACAAAATAAAATAAAATAACCATCGCCCGTTTAATGAGAAGCATTGAGGTAGAGAGCCTCACTGAAGTATTCTATATCGGGACCATCTTTCCGTACCAGGAGGCACAATTTGCACAACTCACCTTTTGGGGCCTTGTGCAGCCACTGAGCTTATTCTGCCCCAGCACAATTCCCTCCGTGGCAGGGAGGCCCTCCCTCCCTCCTACTGGGCCACCACAGGGCTGCTCACTAAAAAGAGCTTTCGTAGCAGGGCTGAGTTCTTTCCTCCTAACTCCACCTATGTGGCAGGAACTGGTAACCGCATTCATCAGCCCTAAAGCCATGCCTTTCTCTTCTGATGCCTCCCCTTAGAGTCCAGGAAGCCAAAGTGTCCACGGGCCTCCCTTACAGCTACAGGTGGCCTGGTTCCAACCTATGAGAAAGGTCTGCAAGGGGCTTCTGACAAAAATGTGGCCTTCCTGAGGCACCTGGGTGGCTCAGTTGGTTGAGCAGCTGGCTCTCAATTTCAGTTCAGGTCACGATCTTGGGGTCCTAGGATTGAGCCGTGCATTGGGGTCCACACTCAGCGGGGCGTATGCTTGAGATTCTTTCTCTCCCTCCCTCTGCCCCTCCCCTTGTGCTCCACCCCCTTTCATAAATAAATCTTAAAAAAAAAATGTGACCTTCCTGATAAGGGCTGATCCCAGCTAACAGAGCCAGCCCCCTTCAACCCAAGCTTGGCTATAGATCAATGTAGATGCTTACCCTGGTGTTACACTATAAAAACACATATATACGCTCCTAGATAAGGGTCAGAAGAAGAAAGATAAACATGTAGATGGTTATAATATTAGTTCTATATAGAAGTGTGTATATATACTTTAAACATAACAACAAAAACAAAACAAAACCATACCGTGTGGATCCACTATTCAGAATTAGGTAATTTTAGGTTTCTCTCCTTCCAGGTGGTTCGACTTATAAACATCCATAAGCCAGGGAGAAAATAAACTAGAGGAATTTCCCTCACCCTTATCTCTGTACCTTCCCGTTCTAGGTGTTGGACTCGTGTGAAAGGAAAGCTAAGGATGAGAATCTCTTCAGTCACAAAGACAGCCACACTGGGAGGCAATAGCAGGACAAAGTGTATGGTTCATCTGTCTACACACCCTGTAGAAGCTTCCATGTTTTAATTACAGTGGTGATAGAACTCATCAAATTTATCTTTAAGCCATCTCTACTGACAACTTGTAATGAGGATCTATACACGCCCAGGAAAAGATGGGAGGTGGGCAAAAGGAGACACCCCCCAGCCTCCTAAACACGGTGAAGCAGAACCAGGAGGCTGAGGAATGCTCTCTCATGCACACATTTGGCATTTATCAAGAACAGAAATGGTTAGCATGGACTCAAAATGTGTCCTTAAAATTTTTTTTCTCCATGAACCCTAGGTTTTCTCTCTTGCTCTTTGCTGCCGTGGCTCCCCAGGGGCAGGGTCCAAGAGGGAAGGCCTCGGTTGGCTGTGCTGGGTAACAACACAACAGGAGGCTCCTTCTCAGGGTAAAGCACGACAGGAACACACTCTGCCTGTCTTATTCAAGTCTAACCACAGACGTTTGATAGTAAATCACGTTTCACATACTCATCCTTCACCCAAAGGAAAAGGAAAAGCACTCTTTTTCCCCTTCTGTGAACGAGGAAGATGGAGCTGTGGGGTTGCAGGTAAACATGGAGATGAGGCAACAAAACCCAGATGAGACGTGTGCTGCGGGGGTCTGTGCACAGCCCCCGCTTGACCATGCCCTAGAGAAAAGGACTGTATTAGACAACTGCTCCATGTCTTTGAGCCTCAAATCCTTCAGTTGCAAAATGAAGATTGAACTACATTTAAACTCTCTTTTTGTAAGTCAAAACTTGATAGCAGTGATTTCTTAGAGTCCAACCTACTAATTCCTGCTCTCCCTTGTCACATTTTTATGGGATCAAATAAAATTATTTATATGAAGATAGACAAAATTACTATAACCAAAGAGCACCAACTTTATGAACTGGAACAATGATCACTGCTTCAAACTCAACACGTGCCTCACTTTATAAAAAAGAAAGGGAGGGAGGGAAGTTATACCAATAGCTTTCAGAATTATTCTTTAAAGTGCAAGTTCTGGACCCACCCCAAACTTACCGAGTCAGAAACACGAGGACTCAGTGAGGAATGTGAGCTTCTGACAAGCGCTCCCAGTAACAACCCAAGTTGGAAGAAAAAATTTTTCCCCACAAAATAAATTGGCCTCTTTGGTTTTGGGTGACTTCCTGCTGAAATGCAGGCCCACTTAGTGCAGTCTTTTCCTTACCAAATGAAAGAGATTGTCAAGAACTTAATGTGAAGTAGGTTTTTTTCTTCTTAACAACCAGGAAGAGAGGTGAGATAAAAACCAGTCAAGTTAGCTCAGTCACTAATTAGTTACTAGGAAGTGATAAAATCTGATGTAAGTGTCATCTTTTGCCATAGAGTGTCTTTATCACCTTATTCCATAATCCAAGTCTTTTTTGAAAGCTTTTGGTATGGACTCTGAACTCTGGGAAACAAACTGAGGGTTACAGAAGGAAGGGGTGGGGAGATGGGGTGACCGGGTGATGGGCACGTGTGGTGGTGAGCACTGGGTATTACACGCAACTAATGAATCATTGAACACTACATCAAAAACTAATGATGTACTATATGTTGGCTAATCGAACATAAAAAAAAATGTTAAAAAAATAAAAATAAAATAAAAGCTCTCAGTATCGAAGTTCCTGGAGACAATACCAGGCCCCCCTTGCAGCAGGAATGTCATAACTTACCCCTCAGAATGTAGTTCTGATAGTTCTGATCCGCCTCAGCTCCCACCTTGATCAAACATGTCAGACCTTCAGCCACCACAAATTCGTGCACCAAATCTTTGTCATCCTGGCAGGAAAGGAGGGAGAAAAAAAAAGACTTCAAATACTGTCCCAGTCCCTCCTCCATCCATGCTGTTAAAACTACAGACGAGCCTTTGAAGCCAGACTGACCTCTAAAGATTGTTCTGCTCTATTCAAATGAGGCATCTACAACTGTTGCCAGAGGAATTTTACAACCAGTCTCCACAGTGCTAGTTGCCAGAGACCAATTATTGCCTTCTGGGCAATCTAATAAAGATAAAGCAAATGAATCCCCTGTCAGGAATATTTATAGTGTTCTGTTTTTCATTCTTCAAAAATCACCAAGCTCTGCTCCCCCACAGGTCCCTAGGGACTGACCACATGAAGCTTGCTGGGTTTCAGCAACAGGAAATGTTCGATTGCAGTACAGAACATCAAGCAGAGGATTCAAAGCCACTCGTTTGTTCCAAAAGACAGTCCTTAAGGTCGGTGGTTACAAGGGTCTGCAAATGGTATCTAAGTGAGGAAGCAGAGCACACAACCAGCCATGCGTCAGGGGCAGCCACATGACCCCACAAAGGGGCCACTCCAGCAGGCCGGCAGACTCAGGTCCCAGAAGGCAGGATGTGAAAGGAATCTCAGGGACCATCTAATTTGGTGGTTCTCAAAGAGGGGTGTCCAGACTCACAGGTGGCATGAGCATCGCCTGGGCACTTGTTAGAAATACAAATACCCCAACTGACTACCTAGAACACTCTACGGTGAGGGTCAGCGTTGTGCACTTAACACATCCTCCAGGTGACTTGGAGGTGCTCAGATGATGCTCACCCCTGACTCCTTCACATTAGGATTATCTGGGGAGCTTTAAAAAGGAGTAGTAGGAAGCAGGACCCTACCCAGATGGATTAATCAGAATTATTAGGGGTGGGCCCTAGCTCTGTTATTAAATTCCCCAGGAAATCCTAAAGGGCAGCCAGTTCAAGGACCATTGACATAAGCCTACCTTCTCTTTACAGATAAAGATGCAAAACTTTGGCCGAGATCACCTATGTCCAGCCAGCCCCATAATTTTCTGTAGTACCAAGGTCTACAGAGCTCTATGAGAGGGATTTTTCCACTACTATTCCAGATTTCCTCAATTGGACAGTGCCTGGTCTCAAATGCAGCTAGCCTAAGACTAGAACATTCATATTCAATTATAACAACAGAGCCAAAATTAAAAAAAAAAAAACCTCAGTGATATAAATAGTAGAAAGCTTAATGGAATAATGAAGGGTTTTTATTATAGGAATGGTCAGCAACCATAGTTTATCTCTAAAAAAGAAAAAAATAATTTAGACAAACGGACATAATTCTCCTGTCCCTCTGTGAAATCAGCCCCTCATTTTGATTTTATGGCATTTTCCAATTATATGGATGGAGGACTTGAGCTAAATGTGGGCAGGCCAGGCGAAGGCTCCCTTTGAACCCAGAAAACACTCTCAACGTTCAGAGGGCACCGAGGGGAGAGGGGGAGTGATGCTTGTGCCCTGAAGGTAATGAAAGACAGCTGTGTTAACTCAGACTTTAAGATAATCATGGCTTTGGAAGCAAGAGAAAATGGGACAATATCATGAGTTTTTGGAAAATTACTTTACACTCGTATGTATAAAGGAAATAAAAATAATTCTCCCTCCATCCATATCCTTTTCCACCAGCATATGTGAAAAGTGAACATTTAGATGAGCTCATGTCTAGTCAGAAAGTTTTTCCAAGCATGTAACAAATGTTTATTACTTTAACTAAAACTAGATTCACACATGACTTCATGGTGAAAAAGTGAGAACAAGCTCTCAAGAAACCACTCAAGCTAATCACTAATATTAATACAGCAGAGAGCTGGCTGCCTGGCAAAGGTACTCAGAAAAAACACGGACAGGGGAGACAGTGTTTATAAAAATTCAGAACCCTAACTAAAATTTATGTACATATGTAGATAAGCACTTAAGTAATAGACATTTGTGGAAAATAAATTGTGGAGAATGTCCTCCAAATTGGCAATGGCTGAGATTTAACACGTATCCTGAAATACTTAGGCATTAATAAATGATTTTTAAAACTTTGACTTCCCACTAGAATGAAATCAAAATGTTAACACCAACTGATAAGAAATGATCCCTGCACTTCAGAATTTTCTACACTAACCATACTTTAACCTGCATTTTTTTTAAATGCCTATTAGTCAAGGAATATTCAACTCAATGCAAAAGACCAAGCGCTTTGTATTTTACACCCTTTATACTCTAAGTTCCAGAAAGAACCCCTGCATGTAGAAAACACAAGATGATGGAAATGCAGACTGTGGGTGTGGGAGAAGGCGATCTAAGCCCGAGACAGCTTGCAGCCTGTGTAATCCATTCACCACCCAATGATGCCTGCCCTGGTTTGAGCTGTTCTGTGCCCACGTGTGTGGTCTTCCAAACAGATTACACACTGCAGGTAGCAAGCACCTTCCTCCTTGCCTACATAATGTCAGCAAAGGAGGCTCAAAAATATCTGATGAATAAACGGTAGAAACAACAACCCTGAGAATTCAGAGTTAATACTACAGAACAAACTCGGTAAAGGAATGTGCAACAAAGACCCCAGACATGTTTATTTTGTTTTATTTTTAAGTTTTTTCACCATGGAAAACTTTAACCATATACAAAAGAAGACAGAACAATTTAGTGAACCCCAGGTGCCAATCCATTCATACCAATCCTGTTTCTTCTATCACCCCATATTAATTTGTCTGCTGCCATATTAATTTGAAGCAAATCCCAGACATCACATCATTTAATCCATAAATACTCCAATATGCATCTCCAAAATACAGAAACTCTTTTTAAAACTATGTACTCATAATAAAAACTAATACTTCATTATTAAATGTCCAGTCAGTGACCAAAATTCCAACTGTTTCATAAATACTGTTTTGTGTTTCTGTGTGTTCGTGTTTTTGTTTTGTTTTTTACATTTTGTACCAGGATCCAAATAAGATCCACATGTGGATTTAAAAGTCTTTTAATTAACCTTTTTTCCCTTTGAAATTTATGTTAAAGAAACTAGGTCATTTGTCCTGAAAAGTAGCCCAGTAGTCTGGATTTTGTTGACTGCACCAGTGTGATGTAGATTAACGTATGCCTCTGTCCATGATCATTTATAAATTGGTTACTGTATATGGAGGCATGATGAGATCCAGGGTTGATTTTGTCGGCTTGCGCACATCAATGATAATGTGAATTCCCATGAGAAGCCACATACAATCTGGCTGTATCTCATTTCCACCATGTCAGCAGGTCTTGATGCTCAATGCCTAGATCCATTCACTTAGGGTTGAAAAATTCTGATACTTTAATTCTATTACTCCTCCTTACTTATAAGCTAGAAGATTATTACAAACAATACTTCCCCTCAACTACTGTTTGATTATCCTAAAGTTCACATGGAAAATTTATTATTTTTGGTGCGATTGTAAAACTCTTGGAAGAAAACATAGGCAGTAATATTTTTGACACCAGCCCTAGAAACATTTCTCTAGACATCTCCTAAGGCAAGGGAAAGAAAAGCAAAAGTAAACTATTGCAGCTACACCAAAATAAAAAGCTTTTGCACCGTGAAGGAAACCATCAACAAAGCAAAAAGGCAACCTACTAACTGGAGAAGATATTTGCAAATGATATATCCAATAAGGGTTTAATATCCAAAATATATAAAGAACTTATACAACTCAACACCAAAAAACAAATAATCCAATTCAGAGCAGAGGACCTAAATAGACATTTTTCCAAAGGAGACATCCAGATGGCCAACAGACACATGAAAAGATGCTCAACATATCTCATCATCAGGGAAATGCAAATTAAAACTATAATGAGTTAGCACCTTGCACCTGTCAGACTGGCTAAACCCAAAGACATAAAAAATAACAAGGGCTAGTGAGGATGTGGGAAAAAAGGAACCCTCGTGAGTAGGAATGCGAATTGGTACAGCCACTGTGAAAAACAGTATGGAGATTCCTCAAAAAATTAAAAATAGAATTACCATATGATCCAGTAATTCCACTATGGGATATTTACCCAAAGAAAAGGAAAACACTAATTCAAAAAGATATATACACTCCTATATTTACTGAGGCATTATTTACAATAGCCAAGATATGGAAGCAACCCATGTGTCCATTGATGAATGAATAAAAAAGATGCAGTGTGTACGTACACACATACACACACACACACACACACACACACACACACACACAGTGGAATACTACTCAGCCATAAAAAAGAATGAGATCTTGCCATTTGTGGCAACATGGATAGACCTAGAGGAAACAATTCTAAGTGAAATAAGTCAGAGAAAGACAAATACCATATGATTTCACACATTCTGTCTCAAATAAAATCTTTTTAACAATAAATAGAGGAATACAGAATTTTTAACTTAACCTCTTCTACCTTTAAGATATTTATTTGATTTGATTTGATTTGATAGAAAGAGAGAGCAAGAGAGAAGAAGCAGGGGGATCAGCAGAGAGAGGGAGAAGTAGGCTCCCCTCTGAGCTGGGAGCCCAACAAAGGGCTCAATCTCAGGACCCTGGGATCATGACCTGAACCGAAGGCAGATGCTTAACCAACTGAGCCACCCAGGCGCCCTTCTACCTTTCTATCTTCTTTCTCCCTAATCCTTAAGGACTCCGAGAATGACAAAGAACACACACACACACACACACAACCAGTCTCAGAATAGCAACACAACACCACCAGCAGCAACAGGATTATTATAAACAGTTGATTGTGTGGTTTCTTCTTGTTCTTAGAGTAGATTTACTCAAAATACACAAATCACAATGTTTTAAAGTCACTTAGAATAACTAACTCTTTTCTGTTCAGTTTGGTCACCAGCTAGACACTCAATGAGGTGAACACAGGTTTTGAAAGAAGTCAAAGCTGAACAGAAACAGTAGGCTGGGGGACTCTGGGTTAGGGCGAGGAGTGGCAGGAGCATGGCCCTCTGGTGGCACAGGGAGAGTCCAGCCCAAGGGCAGCTGGGGGTCCAAGTTAAAAAGAAGGATGTAATTGAGTGTAAACGAGTTTTATTTTATTCAGCTAAGGAACAGGGAAACACAGATGGAAACTACTAATTTAGAAACAGGAAAGACTGAAGACAGAGCATCTTCTAGAAGACCACCCAATTCACCTAGTCCACTCACCCGTTGCTTACGCAGCCCCAGACATATGCTAGGCCCCAAAGACCCAGCGATGAAATCCAGGGAGCTTGCATACAGCTAGACTCAGACGAATGCCCCATTGTACCTTAAGTTCTATACTAGAAAGAAGCACAAAGAACTTCAGAGGTATTTGAAGGGACTGAGAAGAGTCACTTAGGGAGAGGGACCCTGGCAGGAGGGAACACCGGGAGACAAACTGAGAGACACAGAGAGTGGGTGAGGGGTGGCAACACATTCTGGCAGAGGAGCAACAGGTCCAGGGGAAAATTGCAGAAAAGAGGGTGGCTTGCTCCCAGAATGCAACCATGAGTAGAATTTAGGATGCAGCCAAGGGCAAAGAAGTGGGCAGCAAAGTCCAGATCCACAGGGCTTCCATGTTATACTGAGAAATTCAGATGTAATGCAGAAGGCTATATGGAACCAGCAAGAGAACAATTTCCTCAAGCCCCTCTGGTAGAAGTTAAAGAATAGACAGATGGAAAGAACCAAGAGCAGGCAGTGCCCAAGGACAGCTGTTGCAATTTTTCCAGAATAAACAGCCTGAACCAAGGCAGACCCCAACCCCAAGGCATCTCTGAGATGTGCAGTGTGAGGCGGCGATGACACGGTAGGTTCACAACCATAACCATCAGGAGAGCCAAGAGGACTCGTTCGTGTCCAGAAGTGCTGAGCCCGAGAAGAGACTCTGCGCGGGGAGAAAGTAAGGACATGGTTGAACAAGTTTAAGGACGAGTGGGATAAGAACGTGCAGATGGGACGGACTGTTGGCCTGTCTTCTTGCCAGGCCCCTCCCGGGAAGACATGCACAAGGGGGACAGCCACTCTGACAGAACTATCACGGACAAGGAAAATTTGTTAAGAATGTGGCTAAGACAGGAACTGATGAGAAGTGGAACATACCCTAGGGTCCAAAATCATTAGAGAAGGAACAACGAACCTATAGAGACACCAGTTCTTGCCAAACGCCTTCCTGACTCTGCCCAGACAGCAGCCTCTTCCTCCTCCCCTGGCTGGCTGGCTCTCTCTCTCTCTCTCTCTCTCTCTCTCTCTCTCTCTCCCCCTCTACAGTCTCACGTGAGTGAGAGGCTTGGAGCTTGTCAGCACTCCCATCCAAAGCACGTGACTTCCTCAGGGCAAGGAAAGAGGGAGGGCTTAGGAGAAAAGGAGAAAACGGACCCTGAAAGAGGAACATAAACATATGCATAAGGAACATGTCCTTAGCAGCCTGGTTGATAAAACAGCCAACCCTGTGGATAAACCAAACTGCCTGCCAAGAGAAGAATGAACAAGGCAACTTGCGCCATATTCATACACGAGCACACTCAGAGCTCCACCGGCCAGTCACGCCTACATCGAGCCCACTTTCAGTAAATAAGCTGGAGTACAACCCATGCAGCAGAACATATGTGAAGTTAGCAGAAAAGAACACAGATACTGTTGGAGGCTCTTCACCGCTGGCAGAGAAACGCGCATGCCCATGACCATCAGTAGAGAGGGGACCTGGGGCAGGAAGAGAACGGTTGGAATGAGGGAGAAAACAAGACCTCAATTATATCTGTAGTAGGTTTTTCTTTTTAAAAATCTGAGGTAAATATGGAAAAAGGTGATTTGATAGAGTTGTCATTCCTTCTTAATGTTTGAAATATTTGATATGGTAAAAATATTCTCAACTGAGATTTTGCCCTGGCATTTTAATCCAAGGAAACTAACTTTCTGTCATCAGTAAGAGGTAGAAACGGGTCTGTATCTAATTCCATACGCAACAAAAAAACAGGACTGGAGAGCATGTTGTTGTTCTTTTTCTTTACCTGAAATATCTGCTTCAGGGAGAAAAGCGCCCTTCTTAAATCTCGCCCACTGGAGTTGTACAGTTTTTCTGAAATAAAGAACATGACATATATAGAATTAATTAAACGGACTCAACGAATGGTAAACACACAGGATGTGAACATGAACAGAATTTCCACTGGAGAGGGGAGGAGACTGAATCCATGGAAGATACAGCCCCCACGCTGGACAGTGCCGACAACAGTCGGGGCCACTACAGGTGGCTGGAAGAGGGGCTGAGAGAGTTGTGGAGGACGAGGCCCCACGTGCACCCTCAGCCCCCACCCTCCCTCTCTCCAGACTTCGATTCCCAGCAGTTTGTAGACCATTGCACTTCATAACTGGCTATATCCAGGAAATGAACACAGCCAAGATGGAAGGCATCCTCCCACCTCCCTCCTTCCTTGCCTCAGAGCCCCTGCCACACCATGCTTTCTGCAGCTGGGCTCACCTTTGAGGCACCTCCTTTTCCCTGGGATCTAACGATCACCTTGAGAGACCCAAGGGCAATACAGTGGCTTTAAGGACTGGATTCCCTGGGGATGGCCCTCTAAACAGCCTTAGCTCTGGGTCTACCTGGGCTCTTACTCATGTTCAAGGATGGGTCTGGCCCTGAGCAAGGCAGATGGAGGAGCCCTGTGTTGGTCTTCTCTAGCTCAAGACTCAGGCCAACTCCTATAACCCCCAATGTTCTGTTAGTCACATTTAACATGTACCAGTTAGGCCAGGCCTAGTGAATAAGGAGGTGACCTTGACCTAGGACCCATCCTCCAGAGGTCACAATGTGGCAGGGAGACAAATGAATATGCCAAAAGTACTAGTTAGCCATTGGAGTAGAGCTACAAAGTGCTGAGGGCACACACGAGGAAGGGAGAAACCAGTTTTTCCAGTGTATGTAGAATGCCTGGGAGCATGGACTCTGCTCAGCTTCACACAACTCAAGCTTGGCCCTGACTCAGGTGACTCAGGGGTCAGGTTAGGTTCCTAATATCAGGTACCAGACTGACCCAATAAAAATCACCCAGCATGTATTTCCTGAGCACCTTCTAGGAACTGTTCTTTGCAGTCGGTAGTGAAGAGTGGACTTAAAAAGTGCAAAGAATAAGCAGTCAAAAAGCCTACATTTCAAAGATGGTGTCACCACTTACTATATGACCTTGAACAAAGTAGTTTACCTTTCTATGTGTTGGATCCCCTGTCTATAAAATAAGAACATGCAACAATAGATTTAGAGGAAGACAGTTTTTGTGTTAAATCAAACACTGATATGATGCAGGGTGATGCCAAATTAAAATGTTAAAGAATAAAGCAGTCAAAAGCAGTATCATGCTGGAGGCCAGCCTCTCTGAGCTTCAATTCCAGCACATGGGGGGCAATGTGCAGACCCACATTCTCTGCTTATGTCACAGACTTGAGCGGAAGGGCATGGAACACACAGTTCTGTAAGAGTTGGCAGAAGTCTGGTCATGAAAAGAATATGCCCACTTGCAGAGTAACTCTGAAAGGGAACAGGCTCCCACCTTTGATTTAAAAGGCTGTAGGCGAGGTGGGGCTCAGCTTTTGCATGGTGGTAGCTTCCCCCAAAGGCCTCCCTACAGACATCTTGCCCTCTTCTCATCCACTCTCCACATCAAGGCCAGAAGGGTTGGGTGAAAATGACCACCTGATGACATCACTGCTCCCATTTAAACCCTTCAATGGCTACCCCTGCACTTAGAATGAAATCCAAAATCCTCTGCATGACCCGTCAAGCCCTTGGTCATGCAGCCCCAGCCCCCTCCCTCCCTGTGTTGCAGACTCTCTGGTCTCCTCTAGGCAACTGGGCAGGTCAGTTTCCTCCAGACTCAAAACCTATGAAAATACCCAATAAGGGGCAGAGGCTAGGTTGTGTTAGTTTGGGGGTCAAGGGGTTTGTGACCCCAAGGCCTTCTTGCGATTTGACCACCATGGAATCTACCACCTCTAAACAATATGCAGTCCATGATGACTTATTATGAAGAGTTTTGATTAAGACAGAATGCATCGCCTTCTTAAAAACAAGGATCTGAGAAAATTCCAGAGAAATCAGCCATCCCTAAAATGAACATCTTGTTTATCACAGATCCTAAGACATGAGGCCCAGATAAACCTCAAGCTGACTTCTAAAGTGTGTGCATGGCCTCAAAATACACAAGTAATAAATAAGTGGAGCAGACTGCATCATCTCAGGGTCTGGTCCCTGGGGTGACCACTTCTTCAGTGTCCACAGCTAACCTCTCAGACTTCTCAAATTCGGAGGATAGAAATTTTAACTGTTGCCAGAACCACTTCTAATAAATAAGAATAACTCTATCAGATGCAAGCACGGGGATATATAAGCCCCGAAGAAGAAGGGCAGATTTATCCTATCCAGGAAGAGCATCTGAAGAGAGTGTCAATTCCAATGCCTCTTTATAAGGTAATAAGACTTGCAGTAGACTTCTCTTGCGTACTAGATGACAAGCAGAAATAGGTCTTAAGTGAATTTACAATATCACAGAGTTAGTTACTGATGATCTGTCCTAGCTTCTGAATCATGTGAATGAAAATTATGGTTGTGTTCAGATTGTTAAGGTTTTCGTACTTGGTATTATACTCAAAATCAGTTCTTAAAAAAATTTAGCTAAGAATGACTTAATATTTTGTTGAGGATTTCTCACATCTATATTCATGAGGAATATTGATCTGTAGTTTTGTTTCCTTTTAATGGTATTGATGTTGCAGCAATACTGTTTCTCATGAGTTGGGAGTATTCCCTCCTCTTCTACTTTCAGAACAAGTCTGCGTAGACTTGGTATTACACATTCCTTAAACGTTTGGCAGAATTCTCCAGCGAAGCCACCTGGTGGGGAGGGAGAGGAGTTCTCTGTATTGGAAGGTTTTCAACTATGAATGCAATTTCTTCAATTACTATAGGGTTATTCTGATTATTTCTTTTTGAATGAGCTTTGATAATTTGCATCTTTTAAGGAATTTTTCCAATTCATCTAAGTTGTTAAGTGAAGGGGCATAAAGTTGTCGTAATATTCCCTATCACCCTTTTATTGAATATAGCAATCTCCCCTCTTATCCCTATTATTGGTAATATGTCTCTTTTCTCCACTTAACTTCGTCTGGCCAGAAGTATATCTATTCTATTGATCTTTTCAAGAATCAGCTTTTGATTTCATTGTTCTTCCTATTTCTTTCCTGACTATAATTTTCTTCCTTCTGCTTGCTTTTGGCCTAATTTGCTCTTTTTTCCTACTTTCTTAAGGGGCAAATTTAATAACAATTGATCTGAAACCTGTCTTCTTTTCTAAGTAGTTAATGCTATAAATATCTCCCTAAGCGCTGCTTTGGCTGCATTCCACACAATTTGCTATCTTGTGTTTTCGTTTTCATTTAATTTAAAATTGAGTGAATGCAGAATATTTCATTCAAATCAAAAGGGGATAAATCCTGTGAGTTTTAAAGATTTTATTTATTTATTTGACAGAGACCGCGAGAGAGGGAACACAAGCAGGGGGAGTGGGAGAGGGAGAAACAGGCTTCCCATGGAGCAGGGAGCCGGATGCAGGGCTCAATCCCAGGACCCTGGGATCATGCCCCAAGCCGAAGGCAGAAGCTTAACGACTGAGCCACCCAGACACCCCTCCTGTGATTTTTTTTGACCTGTGGTTTATTTAGAAATATACAGTTTAACTTCCAATTATTTGGGGATTTTCTACATATCTGTTACCAATTTCTAGTTTCATTTCTTTATGAGAACAATCTTAAAAGACATCAATTATTTTAAATTTATTAATGTCTATTTTATGGCCCAAATATGGTTTATCATGGTGAACATCTCACATACACTTGAAAATAATATGTATTCTGCTGTTACTAGGTAGACTGTTACAGAAATATCCACTAGGTCAAACTGAGTGGTAGTGTTGTTCAGGTCTTCTATATTTTCACGAGTTTCTTGTAGATCACTGAGAGGAGTGTTGAAATTTCCAACCATGACAGGGGACTTGTCTATTTTTCCTTGCACCTGATTGAGTATTTGCTTTGCGTACGCTTTGCCTTTCTCTTGTTATGGGCACTATTTAGGATTCCTATGGCTTCTAAGTGAATTGACCTTTTATCACTATATAATGTCTTTCTTCATCCCTGGCAATATTCCTTGTTTAAAGTCTACATTTTTAATATTAATATGATCACTTTTGGTTAGTATTTGCATGGTACAGTTTCTTGTAGTTACAGTTGTAACTTGTTTTTATCCAGTCTGACAGTCTCTATCTTTTAAATGATATGCATTCACCATATTTTTAACCCCTAGGACATCACAAATGATTCTTCAATGACACTAAAACCAAAGATCTCAGGGAGGCCTGATGGTGCCACTCATCCTTTGATGAGAAACATCCTTGCACAAATGCCAAAAATATCTTTGGTGCCAAAACACTCTCCCCCTCCTTTTTTTGCCAAGTCTTTTAATTAAACAAAACTTCTATTTTTTTTTGAGGGGGGGCAGAAAGAAAGGGAGAAAGAATCCTACACAGACTCCATGCCCAAGACAGAGGCCAACTTGGGGCTCAATCTCAAGACCCTGATATCATGACCTGAACCAAAACCAAGAGCCAGACGCTTAACTGACTGAGCCACCCAGGCATCCCTATAATTTCTATTTGAAAAGTACCATTTCAATTGTCCTTAATTAAAAAAACTGTTTATAGTTATTCATTTAAATAATTATTCCAAACAAAACTCAATAACGAAATAGTAATGATCCCAAATAATTCTTTTATGTAAGAGAATTACCACTACAAACTTCAGAGAAAGATTCACATATTTTAATGTAGTTTCTGGTTTTTTAATATCAAAACTCAAAAGATCAGCTATCTTCTTTAAGAATATTACATATTTTGGCTTAAATGCCCTTTAAAAGGCAAAGTGTTTTAATTCTCTCTGTTAAAAGCACTAGGTGAGGTCTAGATTAGGAGTCTTTCCAATCCGGTACCTGTTAAGTTGTAGCTAGTTTTTTCGTTTTTGTTTTTTTAACCCTTCATAAGGGGTGCATGGGTACCTCAGTTGTTAAGCGTCTGCCTTCGGCTCAGGTCATGATCCCAGGGTCCTGGGATCGAGCCCCACATCGGGCTCCCTGCTCGGCAGGAAGCCTGCTTCTCCCTCTCCCACTCCCCCTGCTTGTGTTTCCTCTCTCAATGTCTGTCAAATAGAATCTTTAAAAACAAACAAACCAACCAACCCTTTATAAAAGCAGTCAGCAGTGAAGCTTCACTCTTATGGACGAAGATATCCTATCCCGAAGTACTATAAACTTTTTCTACACAATTGACATTTTTAAGACTGTCATGCATTGGTCTCTGTAACATATGAAAACAACACTGTGGTACCAAATAGCCTCTACACCCAACCTGACCTGTTCTGTTGATTCTTCACATATATTTTATGACACCACTGTTCACCTAGAAGACAAAATGGATCAGGATCCAAGCATGTCTGTAAATGACATAGAGGCATACGTTGGAGATATTCCAAGTTTGGTTTCAGACCAATGTAATAAAGTAAATATCACAATGCAAGTCAAGTGAATTTTTTGGTTTCCCAGTGCATATGAAAGTTATGTTGACACTATAGTAAGTGTGCAATAGCATTATGTCTAAAAAAAAAAACAGTGCACATATCTTAATTTAAAAATTCTTTATTGAAAAAAAATGCCAACCATCTGAGCTTTCAACAAGTAGTAATCTCTGATCGCAAATCACCAGAACAAATATAATAATGAAGTTTGAAATATTGTGAGAATTACCAAAATATAAAAGGACACAAAGTGAGCAAATGCTGTTGGAAAAATGGCACCAATAGACTTGCTTGCTGCAGGGTTGCCATAAAACCTCAATTTGTAGAAAATGCAATATCTGCAAGGTGCAATCAAGTGCAATAAAATGAGCTCTGCCGATATAATTTGTCATCATGGGAGGCGCACTTCCTGCTGGTAGAGGAGGAGCCAGCAGACATTTCATCACGTCAGCTGTCGTGCCCAAACCAGTGACTACTGAGAGCCTTTGGTGTTGTTCATGAACAGCCTCCACAGGCCAAAGGAGAGGCACTCCTTCCCACAGCCCAAGCCCCATTTTCCTTGATACAGGGCTAACCATGCCATGGGAGGTGTGGTCTGGAGCTTTCATTGCTGGGGACCCTCTGGAGTTCAGAAACAGAGTGTTCCAACTATAGCATATCCAGGCCTCACCATACAGAAATTCAGCCTCACCATGGCTGTGCAGTACTCCCCTTCAGGTTAGACAAGACTATCAAGGCCTCCCCCTAGGAACAGGGCTGGCCTGGCAGCTTCCTGAGGGGATGCCGGACATGGCTCTTGGATGCATTTCCTATTGAACATCACTCCCGCCTCCTTTAGAAGCAGCCCGTCTACGCAGAGCTCAGGTGTGATTCTCAGTCCTGGGTTACATGAGCACATGCAAGGCTTCCTTAGGGAAGGATGACTGAGCTCCATGGGGCTCCCTTGTTCCGCCCTCAGTATCTGCAGCCTCTGCTGTCTGTGAGTGTCTGCATGTGTGTGGATCCAGGGGCACACTGGGCTTCAGCCTTGTGGGTGATGACGCAGAGCATGGGGGTCCTCTGATTCTCCAAATACACCCAATACACTATGCAGACTGTTCTCATGGGTCCCGAGTCCCAAGGGAGGGAATTCCGTATGTCCCTATTGCCTAAAAATTAGGCAATGCAGAAGAAAGAAGGCATCAAATGTAGAGCAGGGAGAGAGAGAGAGAGAGAGGCCCAGAGGCCACCCTCTGCCAGCAAGAGGGCAGCTCCAGAGCTGCTCCCATAGGCCGAGAAACTCACAGAGGTGCTCCCTTTTCCCTTGTCCACCTATGTTGTAAACACACGCCAAGGAGCATGCAGCCTCTACTGGTGCGACGGTGCAGAAGACGATGGATCCTGCCGCGCCAGACTCCGTGTAAGAGTCCCAAGTCAGAGCACTGGGGAGGAAGATGGCTACGTGACTAAGAAGTGAAATGTGGGTCCCTTCCTGGAAAATATCAACAACAACAACAACAAAACCCCACAGCATCTCAACTCAAACCTGAATCCTATGTGTAAAGGGCAGGGCTGGGCTCAGGTTGGAGTCCAGAAGATTTGCCATTCTCCCAAAGCCTGGAGATGGCCAGGTGGGAGGTATGCAAAGAGGAACCCGCCGCCCACCAGCACAGCCCCAAGGGTAGGACAGTAGCTCTTGAGAGCTCAGGGGGCAGAAGGTCCCATGGAAGACGCAGTGCCAGTTCCAGCAGCTTGGGGTCGGGGGGAGAACAGGGGGCCGATTCTGCATCCATTCCTATTAAGGTCAAGCACAGCCTGTGGTTGGCCAATAAATGAAAATACATTTGTATGTATTCTCCCACCTCCTTCCAAACCGAATCTACCCAGGGTGCAGTCATATGTATAACACTAGCCTTTGAGTAAAAGGCCATCAGGAGCTCACATTCGGTGGGGAAAGGAGGCAGGACCAGAACATCATTTGTTAAAGTCTTTATAATTGCCCCCATCTTTTCTCTCCATGGTTCTTGCCTTTTAAAATGAAACATGTTCCTTTAAGAGATACAATTAAGGTATTACACTTTAAACCAGTTTATAATGATGAGCAGAGGGCAAACTGATTAAAGGCCACTAGGGACGATTCCTGTTCCATCATCGGGAAGGAAACCCGCATGGCCCGCCCACATGAACACGGAAAGGCACAGCCACAGAGGTCCTGTGCTTCCTGCTCAGCTAAGAGCTGTGAAGTGAAGAAAACCTCGTGTGGGGAAAACAGACCTGAACATTAGGAGGAATCGGTGGGAACATGAGAGCCTATTTACATTTAGTGAAAGAGCTTGGAGGGGAGGGACCCAGAGCATCTGTGAGTGTGCCAAGGAAGTGGGAGAGTGAAAGATGTATCTAGAGCATCATGCTTCAGAACCATAAAAATCACTGACTTTAAGGCTAATAATTTCAGCACACCGTTCTCTCACCAAGTGCCAAACACATTAACCAAGTGCTCTGTGCAAACACTTGGACCAAGACACAGGAGACCCCCCTCTGCGCAGAGGAGGCAATAACTTTCCTTTAACCCTTGGGCTGCCACAGACGACATCACAGTGACAGAGATGTATTCACAGACAAAATGCCTGCACCTACATTTAAAAATCTGTTGGCACCAGCTACAGAGAATGCAACCAGCATGATTTTTCAGATGGAGACGAGAGACACGAGCTCCTCCTTTGCCAGGCATTAGCTGTGTGACGTTTGCTCTTCAGACTCACCCATCTGAGAGAGCTGGTAAAGAACAACTCTGAAATGGGACAGAAATCGCTGGCCAGGCTTGGGTTATGCTCTGCTCCCCAGCCAGGAAGTCTGCAGTCCCAAGTTCCTGTCAGCACTGAGTCGAAGGAATTCCACTCTGGACATTCTTCCCAGGAATTTGAATGAGCCACCAACACACTGATGACCCGGAAGTACAACCCACTTCAACCTGCAACTGTTGCTTCGTTATGACGTGTTGACATTTTAAAGAAAACCACCAAAGTGGCACAACACAAAATTTTTCAGTGAAAAAACAGCCTGGTCAGATTTTAGAAATCCCTCTTCTCCAGCAACGTTTAAGTGCTTTAGAGTCATAGTTTCATTTCTAAGTTATATACAGCTCATCACAAATGTTAACATCAGAGGGTACAGGTTGTGGCGGTGACGGCATGAGGCTGGGGACACCGTAGAGTCCCCGCGTTCAGCGTCTCACACTGCCACGCTGTGAAGTTTCAACTCCGTGTTGCTCTCGGGCTGTGACAGAGGGTGCTGGGGGGATTTCAAACAGGAAGGAATCTAATGTCACAGGGTTCTATGAGGCTCACTGCCACTACGGCCTGTCAGGGCAGAGGAACTGAGACAGGGATGGATAGGAGCAGGAAGCCAAGTAAGAAGCCTTTGGAGTCACCTGAGCAAGGGGTGATAGGTCGTGACAGGAACAGAGGGGATGGTGAGGAGGGATGGATTGGGGAGTGACTGAGGGATAGAGCTGAATGTGGGGTGAAATGGGTGAAGGACCCCGAGACCTCCAGCTTGCCCGCTGGGCTTGTGGGGAAGCCATTCCCTGAGACATGGGACAGTATGGGCAGTTGCTACCAGTGAGCTGTGCCTCTATCCGGATGTGGAACCCTAAGACAGCTGAATAGCATCCTCAGGTCTCTGGGGTCAGAAGAGGCCACACGCATTGGACAGCCACATGAAGAATGAAACTGGACCATTTCCTTACACCACACAAAAAAATAGACTCCAAATGGTTGAAAGACCTAAACGTGAGACAGGAGTCCATCAAAATCCTAAAGGAGAACACAGGCAGCAACCTCTTCGGCCTCAGCCGCAGCAACTTCTTCCTAGAAACATCGCCAAAGGCAAGGGAAGCAAGGGCAAAAATGAACTATTGGGATTTCATCAAGATAAAAAGCTTTTGCACAGCAAAAGAAAGAGTCCACAAAACCAAAAGACAACCGACAGAATGGGAGGAAATATTTGCAAATGACATATCAGATAAAGGGCTAGTATCCAAAATCTATAAAGACCTTATCAAACTCAACACCCAAAGAACAAATCATCCAATCAAGAAATGGGCGGAAGACATGAGCAGACATTTTTCCAAAGAAGACATCCAAATGGCCAACAGACACATGAAAAAGTGCTCAACATCGCTCGGCCTCAGGGAAATCCAAATCAAAACCTCAGTGAGATATCACCTCACACCAGTCAGAATGGCTAAAATTAACAAGTCAGGAAACGACAGATGTTGGCGGGGATGCGGAGAAAGGGGAACCCTCCTACACTGTTGGTGGGAATGCAAGCTGGTGCAGCCACTCTGGAAAACAGTATGGAGGTTCCTCAAACAGTTGAAAACAGAGCTACCATACGATCCAGCAATTGCACTACCGGGTATTTACCACAAAGATACAAATGTAGGGATCCGAAGGGGTACGTGCACCCCGATGTTTAAAGCAGCAATGTCCACAATAGCCAAACTGTGGAAAGAGCCAAGATGTCCATCGACAGATGAATGGATAAAGAAGATGTGGTGTATATACACAATGGTATATTATGCAGCCATCAAAAGGAATGAGATCTTGCCATTTGCAGCGACGTGGATGGAACTGGAGGGGGTTATGCTGAGTGAAATAAGTCAGAGAAAGACATGTATCATATGACCTTACTGATATGAGGAGTTTTTTTTTTTAATTTTTTATCGTTATGTTAATCACCATACATTATATCATTAGTTCTTGATGTAATGTTCCATGATTCATTGTTTGTGCATAACACCCAGTGCTCCACGCAGAATGTGCCCTCTTTAATACCCATCACCAGGCTAACCCATCCCCCACCCCCTCCCCTCTAGAACCCTCAGTTTGTTTTTCAGAGTCCATTGTCTCTCATGGTTCGTCTCCCCCTGATATGAGGAATTCTTAATCTCAGGAAACAAACTGAGGGTTGCTGGAGTGGTGGGGGATGGGAGGGATGGGGTGGCTGGGTGATAGACATTGGGGAGGGTATGTGCTATGGTGAGCGCTGTGAATTGTGCAAGACTGTTGAATCACAGATCTGTACTTCTGAAACAAATAATGCAATATATGTTAAGAAAAAAAAAAGATAGCAGGAGGGGAAGAATGAAGGGGGTAAATCAGAGAGGGAGATGAACCATGAGAGGCAATGGACTCTGAAAAACAAACTGAGGGTTCTAGAGGGGAGGGGGGTGGGGGGTGGGGGGATAGGTTAGCCTGGTGATGGGTATTAAAGAGGGCACGTTCTGCGTAGAGCACTGGGTGTTATGCACAAACAATGAATCATGGAACACTACATCAAAAACTAATGATGTAATGTATGGTGATTAACAATAAAAAAATTTAAAGAAAAAAAAAAAGAGGCCACACGCTCCAGCCTGGAACATGGTTTTCCTGCTTCCTCCACCTCGCCCTTCCCTGTGTGCCCATCACCTCCTCCTGAAGACAGCCTCAGTCACCTCCCAAACCCTCTGTGAACTCCTGGTATTCACCTATAGTCTAACACCTGTCACGCAGGGCCCCCTTCAAGCAGCAAACAGCCTCTAGGAGCTGTTGGCTAAGGAGGCTGCACCAGACTTCAAATCAGGCAAGAGCGGGCTTTGTTGCTTGTCGGCCATGGCCATCCATCCGAGCCCGCCAAGCTCCACACACTTTCTGGCTTGTCACCTTGGGAGTCGAGGCACCACCCTCCTCACAGCCTTACTGAGGAAGGCAGCCCAGGCAGAGCCAGGTACCTTCATTTCTGACTTCACTTGGAGGCAACTGTTTCTCCCTCTGGGTTTCAGGGAGCTGGTCAGCTTTGGGCCCCAGGGAAGCACACTTTTGTCTACTCCCATCTTCGCTTTCACAAAAGTGTCCCCTCTCAGAGGCTAAGAGGCCGGATCAGCTGCTGTAGGCCACGTCAGGAACTGGAATTCTGGGAAGAATTTCTTCCCAGGGTCAAAGACTGGTAGAGACAGATGGGTCCACAGATACATCCAATCCTACCAGCTCCTCTTGGAGAAGCTGAGCCCCTCCGCCCAATCCACAGAACCCCTGCTCCTGTGCCAAGAGCAATCAGCACTTTGACAGTGTCCCTTTAAAAAGGCTGCTGACCACATCTTCTTTATCCATCCATCTGCTGATGGACATCTAGGCTCTTTCCATAGTTTGGCTATTGTGGACATTGCTGCTATAAACATTGGGGTGCAGGTGCCCCTTCTATTCACTACATCTGTATCTTGGGGGTAAATACCCAGTAGTGCAATTGCTGGGTCATAGGGTAGCTCTATTTTTAACTTCTTGAGGAAGCTCCACACTGTTTTGCAGAGTGGCTGCACCAGCTTGCATTCCCACCAACGGTGTAGGAGGGTTCCCCTTTCTCCACATATTACTCAGCCTTCAGAAAGGATGAATACCTACAATTTGCACCGACATGGATGGAACTGAAGGGGATTATGCTGAATGAAGTAAGTCAAGGAGAGAAAGACAATTATCATATGGTTTCACTCATATGTGGAACATAAGCAACAGCAGGAAGGACCATAGGGGAAGGAAGGGAGAACTGAAGGGGGAGAAATCAGAGAGGAAGACAAAACATGAGAGACTATGGACCCCAGGAAACAAACTGAAGGTTTCAGAGGGGAGGGGGGTGGGAGATGGGGTAACAGGGTGATGGCTACTAAGGAGGGTACGTGTTGGGATGAGCACTGGGTGTTAGAGTAACTAATGAATCATTGAACACCACATACAGTGGCTAACTTAACATAATAAAAATAAATAAAAAGGCTGCTGACCCGGGGTGATCAGATCATTAGCATCTGAAAAACAGCAAAAACATCCCGAGTCAAGCAGTGGTATGAAAAACAGGTGATGGGGACCTGTTACTTCAGAGGTCTGTCACTCCAGGACTCCTGGGTCTCTGTCCACACCTCTGCCTCTCTCTGTCCTATAAATAGCTTGGCTCTCTGACCTCTCTTGCTCCAGTTCCTTCTTTCTTTGTTCTCTTCCTCCCTCATTAGAAAACTGGAGAACCTCCAGATATTTTATTTATAGGCTTTTATCATTCCCTTTTAGAATTCAGTTAAAACTTTTAGATGTATGTTTTATCAGTATTACATATATTTCTCTTTCTAGTTCTCTTCTAATAACAACCAGGAAACTGCAGCGCTGTTGGTTTTGCTTGAGCGGAGGGTGTTTCTCCCCAGAGCTGGCCACAGCATCATGGCTTCCCTGCCCTGCAGTGAACCCTGCTCGCCCCCTCCTGGTGGGGCACAAAGGGAAGGGAGGTTGTCTCAACAAAGGAGCCCAGCTCTGCTCTTCTGGAAGCATCCAGAGTCCCAGGTGATGTCCCCAGGAGACCATCTTTCTCCAACCAGTGTCAAGCCCAGATCTACTTTCCTCTCCTGGGAGAAAACTTAGAAGGGAACCATCCTGGTCCAAGGGCCAGAAACCACATACGCACCCCACCAGCCCCTGAGTGCACACATAGAAAATACTCAGCCGTCTTACCCAGGCCTGACTGTAGCCAGCACAGTCCTAACCTTGGCCTCTGCAAAGTAGCCCTTGTTTCCCAGCCTCTGCTCACCGAACCTGCCACGCTTGGCCCCTGACCTCCTGTCCTGCCCACCCTTGGGGCTCTGGGTGAACTTCACCTGCCCTCTCCTGCACTCCCAGTTGGCAAGGTCCTGGTCCTGCACTGTGCACTGCTATGGTTTGCCCACACCTTCCGTGTTTTCTGCCATAGCCTTGGATAATACCACCATCCCGACTCCTAAACTGATGTTTGCATTTCAGAAGAGATTCCTCTCTATGCCTCAGTTTTCTTAGGAGTAAAACAGTTTGACAAATACATGTTCCCACATTTTGAAGAACACAATAACATTGGTAAAGCATCAGGTGCATTTTAGTGCTTAGTAAAAACCACTTTTCCTTCTCTCCAACCCCAAAGGCTTCAACGACGTTTCCAAAAAAATACCCAAGACTCTCTGTAGTGAATAGGTGAGGCTTACATGGGGCTGGCAAGGCGCCTCCTGTCATCTGTCAGGTCCTTCTAACTGTGTGCCGAGAAGGTCGCCTGAGCTCAGACAGCCCTGGCTGGGCCTTGGGGGTGCCTCTCCAACCATGGCCACTGCCCCGAAGAGACGGCCTCTTCCTTCCTGGGGTCAATGGCTCTTGACAGGGAAAATGTTCACCACCCCTGCCCTAAACATTTTGAGGAAAAGAAGTGAATGTCTAATCCCTAGAGAAAAGATAAGGATCATTAGCTGGGGTCAAAAGGGAACAATCTGGCATCAATCATGTCACCAAGCAGAGCGGCTGAACTCCATAGTTCACCTGACCTACCCCATGGGGCCGGGCTCTTCCTTTAAGTCTTCTTCAAGATGGAAACAGCCATTAATCTATGGCAAGCATCCTAACACAAACAAAACTGCACCAAGATTAGGGTTTGTTTTTTTTTGTTTTTTTTTACAACAACTGTTTTGATAAGAGTTTATTCTCTAACCAAGGCGTGAGGACTAGGAGGACCATAGCATTTTTACAGTTAAGTGCAGCAAACCTTAAACACTGGTTTTGTCTTATAACAAATTCACATCTGAACTGAAGGTCTCTACACGTCAAAAGGACGAGCTGCATCCCAATTCTTCCTGACCTCCTGACACTTTCCCTCTGTTTCCAGGCTGTGCCAAGGAGAGCTAAGCCTCGGGTCCATAAATGACCCTAGTGTCATATCTCATCCCCTCTGTCGTAACAGCTAGGAGAGTCCAATAGAGTGGAGAATATAATTAAGAAGCATTGTGCATACAAGCCTCAAATTTCAAGCAGATTTCCATTGCAGAGGACCAGAAAACCTCTTTCTGGTCCTAATCTTTCATCAGTATTTCGGAATGAAACCAGCTATTTGCCTAGCTATAATTTCTCCTTGGAATCATGGAGCTCCAGAGGGACATCACATAGAGAACAGGGGCTGTGGCCTCTGAGCCACTTGCAGGCAGTTACTTTAGCAGGAAGGAGCATTGCACCCCAGCCTCAAAGATGTACAAAAGATGGTGCTCCCATGAGGAGCTGAGAATCTAATACAGGACAGATCTATCGACATATGTTCAGTCTAATGTGGAAAGTGATGAAACAGAGGAGGGCTTGCGGGGGTGGGTGGGGAGGATCCAGTAAACTTGAGGGTTCAGGGAGGTTTCCAGAAGCCTAAGACGTCAGACAAATTCTGGGGTGAGAGTTATCCAAGGGAATAAAGGCAGGCAAAGATTTCCAGGATGAGAGCACAGATGTGGTACACCCCAAGAAGTGAGAGCACTGGGTATCTCTGGGTAACCTTTGCAGTCCTATGACGCCATGGACAGGAGCCACGGGTGGACAGGATCATTTCTCTGGATCAGACACAGGCTGACTCCTGGACTAGTCATCAATCACTCTCATGGTAGGTTGACAGAGTGACTTTTTTTTTGATATTTACCCAACCAACACTAGGTCACCCATTATGTACCAGGCTTCATGCTAAATTTTAGGTTCACTGGATGTGGATGGGGTCTTACCATGGTGGTGCCATTTGTGAGAAAATGAAAGCACTGCTAGAGTGCTTTCCTGCCTAGTAAGGCCCACTTCTCACATCTGGCTGACTCTGACTTCCTTTCCCCTCTAGGGTCTCTGCCTCACTGGGGTGCACCTGCTCCACCCGAGTCAGTGCAAAGAGAAAGCACCAGGGCAGGCCCTAGATTTGCAAGGACTGATGGGGAGCGAGGGCTGGGCGCAGCTGAAGAGTAGACTACCCCCAGGCTTTGGACCATGATTGGCTCCTACAGTCAGGCTCTCACTGTCCCTAAGCCTCCACCATCAATCCACCCTGGAGGCTGAGCCAAGGGAGCCTTTAAAAGAAAGAGTCAGAACCACAGGCCACTGAGAGAAGAGGATAAGTGAAAAGGCACGTTCTTCTAACCCCACAGTGCAGTCATCACATCACCATGAGGTGGGCAGACCTACCACCGGTTGGCTTATCTCAGACAGGGAAAGTGAGTAGACTTCTGAATGGAACCTGACAATCGGTGGGGCATGTTGGTGGTGAAGGGGACCCTAGAGTGCCTTCACAAGAGATGAAGTTCTCTTTGACTTGAGGTCATCTACCACCCTAATGCCCAAGCTCCACACATACTCCCCTCAGAACCAGACAGCAGCCTGCATTCCCCACCAAGGGCAGACGTATTTCCAGGAGTAGGAACTAGAGTGATAAAAGGGGCCTCTGTGTGAACCATTATCTTGGTGGCAACTGTTAAGAGCAGGCGGCACTTACAGTGACAGAACCAAGAATGGGAAGCTGGAAAGGGTGGCTCCATTTGGTGCCCCCAGTGGGTTCTCCCTTGGGCTCTGCCCTTACTCCACACAGACCAGAGCCACAGGCATGGAAAATGTCCTCAGTAATCTTTGTGGTCGGACAGCAGGGCCCCAGCCGTCACCACACCCCCCAAGGAGCTGGAGCTCTTTCCTCAGGAAAAAGACATGAATACCCGTCATTATACCACACTTAGAGGCTCCCTCAAACACTGACTGCAGATAAAGGTGCCATTAGAACAAAACCAAGCACCCAAACTGTTGCTTTGCGTTGCAAGGAAGCAGAGATTTGTTTCGTTTTCTCCTAGCCTGAAAATTATGAGGTGGCCTGTTTCATATACTCTCTTTGGGATCTAAGACTACTAGATTTTTAGCCTTACTTCACCAGTTAATGCCTGTATTTACAGGATATTTAAATTTAAGCAAAGTCAGCCTTAAGTCAGGGGAGCATTTCTTAGCACCTCCACGAATTAAGTAAGAATTTAAAGAGCCACTTGGCCCCGTCAAGTCCCATATGTGGCATATGGCATATGAGGGGCAGAGAAAGGTACACAGCCACATCCTATCTTTGGTTGCAAAGCAAATCATCAGAAATTCACACTACACATTTTCTGTGATGCATATTAAAAGAAATGGACAACTGGACAGAAAAAGGTCTCCAGAAACCAGCAACAAAGGGAAGCCATGACAGGCAGCGCTGCCCACACAAGAGGAGCCCTGGAGACTAGGAACCATCCACAGTGGAGATGGTCACATGACAGGGTTTCCTTTACAACAGGCCGGCAGAAAGTTGAGGCACATTACCTTTCATCTCCTCTTGCTGGAATGTGCACAGAAACCGCCTAGGAGTTGGTCAGCTGCAGATCTGGGTTCAGTAGAGCTGAGGCAGGCCCAACTTTCTGCATGACTACCAAACTCACAGGTCCCAGAACCACACTGGAAGAACCACTGATCTTGGGACATTGAGTTACCACCTGAGGACCCTGAAGGAGAGGCCACCCACCCGGGGAGACTAGTTAGAATTTGAAGGAGTCCATGGAAAGCATAACTACTACAGGTGCTTCTAATCCTGCTATTTAAACACGCTCCTCGGAGCTCATTAAGCAGCATGGAAGAGGATAAAATCTTCTCCAACTGCTGTGTGTGGTAGTCAAGACAGGTCAGGGGCTAGACAGACTGGGCTGGCGGCTCCTTCTTTGAACTGCAGTTAATCTTCGAACCAGTCCCTCACCAGAAAAATGAGGGTAATATAAAAACCCACCCTGCTCCTGTGAAAATACTTGGTAATGTACTTTACTAGCATTATGACCTTTCCACTCTGGGAATAGAACAAAAGGGGCCAGAGGAAGATAAACTCCTGATATATACATGATTTTCACATGCAAGGAATAGATTAACTCATCTACAGCAAAACACCAGAAACTGACAAGCTAGAAAAGGAAAGAGCAGGTGTGAATGAACTGGCTACCACTTGTCCTTTCCTTCTTCAGCTCAGAGACCCTGGTTGGCTGCCTGAGTGGATCCTGCAGCTAAGCCTGATTCCACTGGGAGCTCTGTTCACGTCTGGCAGCACTGATCCAGACTGCTCCAGTCTCTCTATGAGACACACTGCCCTGCTGCCTGGTCCCGGGTTTGCAACATGCTAACAACCGTGGGTCATCGGCAGTGACTGGCCTTCCAACCAGAAGTCACTACCTGGCAAAACCGCAAATTCTTCTAATCCTTCCCTCCCGGTCAGGGGAGCCTGGGGGATGCATTAGTAGTGAGGCTCTGCCCCTCTTCCCAGTGTTCTGAGTTCACGCCTCTGTTCCTAAGGCATGAGTGCATCTGGTTGGCTCAGAGAAGAGTCCATCGTGGCCCTTGGCTATCATTCTTACCGCAGGTGAGTCATGCATTTTGAACTTGGAGGTATTCTACAATGTTCTGTCTCTTAAGTACTGATCGTAGAATACTCAGTTCTGTTCAAATCAACATTTACAGGACTCCATGAGGTATGAAGGAAAGATTAAAAAGACTTGCTCCCAATTTGCTTATCAACTAGTGTAAAAGCAATTCCACAAAGTTTAGAACAGGACAAACTGAAAGTCTTTAGGTGACTGCTTCAAAGACCACAGCAGAGGGACCAGGAGCCTGCTCCTATGCTCAGGATAAAGCCCTCTGGCCAACCTTTCTGTTTCTCCCTCCTACACCCCGAGTCTCATCTGGCAAGGGACTCCATCCAGCCCTTTCTTCTGACTGCCTTTCTACACCCCTGGTCTAATAAGCAATCCTTCCTTCACCTGGGTCATGCAGTGGCGTCCTATCTGGTCGCCCTGCTTTTCCCCCTTGTCTCCATTTGATTCATAGCCTCACACCTTCAGACCTTTAAGAAAACATCCCCTTCTGGGTGAGATCTTCCCTGGCTACCCTATTTTAAATTGCCAACATGCACCCAGATATACATAATTCAGAACCACTTGCCTGTTGTTCCTCTCAACACATGCCACCCTCTAATATTTTACTTACTTGCCTTGCTTAATATCTGTCTCCCCTATTGCAATGTAAGCTTTGCAAGAGCAGAGATTTTTTGCCTGCTTTATGCATTGCTATAGCCCCAGGACCTTAAACAGTGACTGACACATAATAGGTACAGAATACATTTTTGTGGAATAAATGAAAGAATCAGTACCTTCCCTCCCCTCCCTCTTCCTCTGATCTTATGAATAGGGTGTTTGAAGTCTGTTCCCACCCCCCACCCTTTTTTTTTTTTTTAACAATTTCTGAGACTAGGAATAGCTTTCAGGATCTTTAAGTGTCAGACACACACCCACCTTCTGCCTAATTCCTTAAAACTCCAACCCAGATCCTGATATAAAATAGTGGCAGGCTGCCTTCACATCATTGTCTGGAATTACAGAAACATGAATTAATTTGTTCTCACTCTCAACTAGACCAATGGCAGGAGTTGCATGTTCAGAACTCCTGCCTCTGATTTGGTAGCGTAGAAAATTTTCCTTTCGTGGGTAGAAGGGGAAAGAATTGCCTTTTAAAATGCCAGCTATCAGATAAAAATACTTTTGTCTTTGGTGGTTTCAATTGCATTTAACCTATGCCCAATATTATTTTCCATAGTTAATTGACTTAGGGAGAAAAGTTACATCTTTATAATTTACATTTTAGGTTTATTTTGAGGTGAGGTGCTAATTCAAAATATCAAGACAAAAATATTTGTTTGGTATCTGTCCATGGTACCAGTGGGACACAAGCCCCCCCCCCCCCATTTCCAGAACCACATAAAAAAAGCTCTCTGGCAACCAACTTGGCTGAAAGGAGGTTAAAAGAAGAGAGGGGGGAAAGGGAGGGTGGTAAACACTGCTTCCCCAAAAGCAGAGTTTTCCACCTTTTTCCCAGCCGCCTTTACAACAACATAAGGAAATTTCACAATCTCAATAGAAGGACCACATGTTAATACTCCCTTTCTTTTCATTGTCTTCTCTGAAATTCTGTGGTCCTAGAGAGTTTTGGCTCACTTGAAGAGCTTGGACCAAAAGGAGGCCTTTCAAGAGTAGATTATAGCTGACTGCAGAAATTCCTGAGGCAATTTACTAAGAAAAGAGAAGACAGCAAACACAGAATGCAGCAATGATTTTCCACCACTCCCCTCCTTCCTTCCGGTCTGTTGCTTTTCTCCTTCCGTGAAGGGGCAAAAAAAAAAAAAAAAGCTAAGGGAAATTAAGGTTTATTTCCAACACCAGCTACAGAATGCTTTAAAAGCCTTAACAAAAGGAGTTACACTCCTCAAAAGCAAAAGGACTCCCAATGCTTCCAGCCCAACACAGCACAAGAAAACTAGGCTTGGAAATGGCTTGAGTTTCCAGAGAAGTCTTGAATGTTCTTTTAATGCCACAAGGAAGGAAGGAGTGAAGACAGGAGAGGAAAACGGCTGGAATCCCACCTTTGGATTTGGGGAAAACTTTGGAATCCCAAAGCAGGGCAGGTAAATGGAGACAATTCACGACATGATGATCCTTAATTGAGATCACTAATACCTGCTTATACATAAGATATGCAAATTACTCACTAATAATGAAGTTGGTCTGTTCTATTGAACAAGGTTGCTACAAGATATAAATCAAGGACCAAATGCTATTTGACTGCTACAGTTTATTTTGTATATAACATCTCATCACAATAGTAAGCAAGATGATTAAAGTCACTCTCCCATTTTTCTAGAGTCTAGCAGAAACTGCTAACTTCCAGAATAAAGTTTAAGAACCATTCAAGTGGAAAAAGCCTTTGAAAAACCTAAATAGTTGTCAATAGTAATAACATCTTGAAGCCACTGGCAAGAGCCTCATGCTTCATGCTCCTAGGACAAAAGAACCATAATTAAGTTGCATTTCCTCTTCTGGATGGACATTTCAGCTACCCCCAGTTTCCACCATAGAAACCTTTGATGGACACTGGACACCTCCATGCCTGTGTGCAAATATGTCTCCACAGAATTAAATTAAATTTTGTCCACAGTTTAAGAGGACCGGGTGACGTGGTGTTAGAACACAGCAAATCAGAAGCGGTACACAAAGCGTGGCACGGGTTATGAAGGTTCAGGATGTCTAGAGCAGCACTGAGGAAGAGAAGGCTCTGGCCAATGGACCCACAGTGTCTGAGGCCCAGGGAAAAGCCATTTCCCACTGGGCCATCAAGTTGTTCCTGCATGGAAGCCGGCAAATTTGAAAAATGTCCATTTGCCTAAACCCGATCCACAGAATTTACTTGTTTCTCTTCATCATTTAGGAAGTTTTAGCAATTTGGTTGAGTGCGATGGTCATAACAGCTATTTCTGCCTAGATCTGGATGATCTGTTCTTAGGAAAGGCTCATTTGTTTCTGAGCCAGCCTCCTGCAGCTGCAGCTGGGAAGAGTCATGGGAGGAACATCAGCACGGCCTCACTGGGCAGTCGACTGGAAAGGCAGGTCAAAGGAGGAAGTTTGGGGGTGGGGGTAGGTACACGGAGACAATTCATGGCATCATGAATTCAGATCATTACCAAAATCTGCTTATGTATAAGAAACGCAAATTATTCACTAATATTGAAGTACTTTTATGGGACAAATGTTTTTGCCTCCCATACTGCCTAGCATATTCCTGGTACCTACGTACACACACACACACACACAGTGATATTATACATACATTCTGACCATTGTCATGTCACTTGACCCCTTAGATCTCAGTTACCTCCTCTGTAAATAAAGGACTTTAAGGTTCAGTCTCTTTGGTCATTTGTGGCCCTAAGATTTAATGAAAAAGGACTAATATTCAATTGCTATCTCCTCTAATATCTGTTTCATCAGGTTGTTCCCACTTTATCACCTCCATTTCTTGCCTCCTGAGGAAGAGTCTCTGCTTGACCAAACTCTAGCCAAGCTTCTCTGAGCTCTCTTTTCCACCAGACCTCAACCTTGGTCTATAAAGACTTGAACAGGGATGCCTGGCTGGATCAGTGGGTAAAGCAAGCGACTATTTTTTTAAATAATTTATTGTTATGTTAATCACCATACGTTACATCATTAGTTTTTGATGTAGTGTTCTGTGATTCATTGTTTGTGCATAACACCCAGTGCTCCACGCAGAATGTGCCCTCTTTAATACCCGTCACCAGGCTAACCCATCCCCCCACACCTCTCCCCTCCGAAACCTTAGTTTGTTTTTCAGAGTCCATCGTCTCTCATGGTTCGTCTCCCCCTCCGACTTACTCCCCTTCATTCTTCCCCTCCTGCTGTCTTTTTTTTTCTTAACAAATATTGCATTATTTGTTTCAGAAGTACAGATCTGTGATTCAACAGTCTTGCACAATTCACAGCGCTCACCATAGCACATACCCTCCCCAATGTCTATCACCCAGCCACCCCATCACTCCCACCCCCCACCAACCTGCAACACTCAGTTTGTTTCCTGAGATTAAGAATTCCTCATATCAGTGAGGTCATATGATACATGTCTTTCTCTGATTGACTTATTTCACTAAGCATGTGACTCTTAATCGCAGGGTCATGAGTTCAAGCCCCACATTGGGCTTGGAGCCTACTTAAGAAAAAAAAAAAAAAGACTTGAACAAACACTAACAGTTCCGAACATTTCAAGGTCACATTCCTAGGATGACTCGAACCCCCCCCTTAAAGGGCATGCCTGAGAAAATCTTATGGCTGCCAAAAGAATTGTTTGTTGCAGCAAACACCTGAAGATAGAGAGCCCCAGTCTCCCAGCCTCTGCAGGAGGGTAGGAGCCTAACTTTGCTAAGTGCCAGTTCACAAACCCAGATGGGTTTCACATGAACCAATGTCTCCTTCCCACTTTTTATGATGGTTCACTTCCATGACTCTGAGCCCCCACTCACCCCTCCCTGTTCCCTCCCTCACTCACTCTTCCAACTGCCCAGCCACCTTGGCACAAATCGAAGCTGAGTTTAGTTCACGCTAGACTCTTCTCCTTCTTGCAGTAAATTACTAATTAAAATCTGCCCTTACTCCTCTAAGTGTCTGGCTTTGTTTTCTGTGGCATTCCATCCAGCCACAGGGACCCATCCAGCTTCACCCTCCTCCCACCCAAGAAGTCAGGTCTGACTACCTTCATGCACACCCCCTACGTCCCCCTCCTGCCTCTTCTCCTCCTAGGGTGCCCCACTCTCCTCTCAGCAGGCTCTACAGACCTCCACAGACCTCCCTCCCCACCAGACTACTGCTGCCAAATTGCTCTTTCTCCTCTGGACTCTCACAGCACAACCCGTTGTGACACCCAGCCCTCCATTTAACCAGACTCTGCAGGATACTTGTGTTGCACGTGGTCCTTGCTTCCCCAGCTAATGCTAAGTACTTTTCAGACAAAAGCCTCATCCTGTGCTTCTTCCATGTTCTGGCAGCTCCAGGAACATCCCTTGGTCAAGAAAGTGTTCAATGAGTCCTGTGGTCTGCCTTCTCCATCCCCCCCACACTGGATTGGCTACTCAGTTTGGATCTTCACACTTAGCAACAGTTGATTATGGAAGGAAGAAAGGTCAAGAGATGTTTTTCTTTGATCTATAATTCAATTTGCTTTCAGATTCCTAAGTTTTTCCACGACTTGCTTTGAAGTGGCTAAAAGAGGTGAAATTATTGCCTTTGATCGCAGGGATTCAGTGACTCAAACTGGCTTAAAATCGGACTTAAACATAAAAGTGCCAAGTATTCTACAGACCTTTCCCAGCTACAGGGAGCCAAAAGCCAAAGAAATCGCCTTGAGCAACATTTTAGAGAGGGAGTACCCGGATCTTTTCATCTTCGGTCTCAGGGGGCTTTGAGAAAAGGGCACTCGAGGAACAAAACCCTATTGTGCCATCATAAAGAAACTGCTGTCACTGTGGCATCTCCGTTCCCTCTATAGGCAGGGGACCCAGAACCCGAGTGCACCTCTCGTTCCCACACACCCAGGTCTCAGGGCTGTAGGCAAGGGAATCCGCTCTGGGACAGCCTGCCCTAGCCTCCCAGCTCTCTCCTCCACATGGCATGAATGGCTTGGCCTCCACCGTGGCCTGTCTGGCCATCAGTGATTCATAAAATGGCAAGGCTTTACTGCCTCATTAGTTTTCAGGGAATTACGACTTGTTCTTGCAGGTTCCTGGTCAGGAGATGAGCCACAAAATCCTGGGATCTAGAAAACCAGGGAATTTGGATATAACCATGCTGTAATGAGATCACTTTATCTGGTCCAAAACTCCTTCTGAGTCCTTTTTCACCTAAAAATCATTAACCCCTAAAAACAAACCCAATGGTAAAGAAAAATGTCATTTCCTTCCTGTAATGAGGAGTATTTCAGAGGCGGGAAAAAAGAAAGCATAGGACGTCCTATCTTTAGGAATCTGCAAGTTGTTCAATAAATATGGCAAGTAATAGGACACAGCTATTTCAATATTCTGACAACTCAGGGCAAGCAAAGAGAATCAGGATGGGACAAACTGAGGGGAACAGGAGAGGAAGCCAAGTGCCCCTCCCCATCTCACCATTTCCAGACCTCCCAGGGGGTCCGAACTTGCAAAGGCAGCCCCTTTCTAGGAGCCCTCCTTGGATAACACCAGGTTCGTGGGCTCTCCTCGGAGCCAGGCCCTGTTCCCTGGCAAGGGCAGCCAGAGCACCAACCACCACGTCATTCCTAAAGCTGAGCAATTCACTCTGACTTGCTGCCCTATCTGCCCCGTGCCACAGGGCCACGAGCAGCTCACCCTGTGTGGCATAATAGCCTCGAGCTCATGGTCCCAAACCCTGCGGCCAAGACGGGCATCAACGGACTGGACAGAGAGATTGCTTTCTGCCCACCCAACGGCATCACCTTCCCCACCCCTGCAGAGATGAGCATGCCCCATGGGCCCCTTGGCAGCGTGCACAGATGCGTGCCTTACCAGCAGCATCTGGTGGAAACGGCTGTCAGAGTCAGCAAAACGGCATTTTAGAGGTCCAGGAACCCGGGCAGGGCACCTCAGTGTCCTTGGGACATGCTCAACACTGTGACTGACAGCAGGGCTCAATAAAGGACTGATAGACCAAATGAGTGAATGGATGAACTCATAAACTTTAAGTCACTATATTAGTTAAATGCTTTTTAAAATAAATTTCTTTCAACCAATCACTGCATCATAGGTTTGCTAATATATCTAGTGAATTATAAATTCTTTTGGTCACATTTTTCTCAATTCATAGCTTTTAGATAACCTTATCTAGGCCAGGATTACCTTTTTAACTGTGTATATTGTCTCTGATTATAAAAATGCATTCCAACTATTAAAAAAGTGCTATAATTATACAGAAAAGAGAATAAAACACTACAAATTATATGTCTATATACGAAGTGAAAGTCTCTTGTAATCCTACCCCTGAAGATTTGGGGATATCTACCTCTAGATTTGTTAAAGTAGAATAACTTCATATATACATTTAAACTAAGCAGCGTGAATGACAGTTTCTGCACTTCATTACATTAGGGAAACGTTCTCAGAAATTGCTTTATTTCAGAGCAGGTCTTTCCAATTAGAATTTTCAATCCCTTTGTGTTTCTTCACCTCTCTCCAACGTTTGAACTACTTGGCTGACTTAAAACATCCTTTGTGGCAGCTTCTGAGGACACACATTTTTCATTATCAGTGGCTGGAGCACAGAAACCCCTGATGTTTCACAAAATGCAGGCAACATGAAATACCCAGATGACCTCAACTCCTGGAACATTCTGGTACTAATCCAACCCTCCTTTGAGCCTTAGGATATTTGAACCCCTCAAAAGACCCTGAAGACTGAGCTGGCCCAAAACTAGCCAAGAAGGACCTGCAACTCCAGGCAGCTTTGACCTTAGCTTCAAGGGAAACAGGCCACACTTTCCAAAGTCCAGAGGCAACAACCTTCCGGGGGACTACAGGCCTTGGGAATCCACTCTGGGCCAGGAGAGGAGCATCTAGCCTTCTTGGTTCTGTGAGCCTTTCCCACCCCATCATCCCAGGCCAGGTCCAAGAGAGAGGCCGTCTAAAGGGTCAGGGGGAGGGGGGAGGGAAGCTAAGCACCAAAGCTCAGCCACCTCAAGGTTCTTCCCTGGTGTTTCCACTTTCCTGTGGTTAGTGCCCTACACTACCCTATTCTCTGATCCGTATCTCCTCAGACATCAGCCTTCCTGGGTTTTAGAACCCTTTGGAGCCCTCCTCATCTTCCAAGGACTGTCAGGCTCTGAGCCACCAACTGCAGGGAAACAGCCCCAGCCCTCAGTTTGCCTCCTACTCTAAAAATCCAGCTTCCCAATTATAAGACATGGCCCAAATGGTGGCCAGGATGAGAATGGTCTTCAAGGCATTTGTCAAAACCTATGCAAGTAACATCAATGTCTCAATTATAATTTACTCCCTATTTGACATTCCTATTATCATTAGTGCGTCTCTTCCATAGGGACTGAATTTATGGGACAAAAGAAAGGGAACCATGTTCCCTTGGACACAGAAGAGTCAATAAAACCAACAGGTAAATATTCTGGAGTATAATTTATAAGGTCAACCAACAATCATGATATGGCCCCTTAGGGATCTCTAAGTCCCTTCCGAGCTCTTTGTAATTTTCTATGTTGCAGAGATATTAAAAGAAACACAGTTTCCAAAACTCCATCTTTAACTGTTCCTGGCCAATGGAAAAAGAAAGTTGGAAGGAAAGGAACGACTTAGAGAACTTGGACATCACTGCTGTAGGACTGTAACATAGGGGAAGGGTGGGATGTGGGATCAGCAATATTGGAATCAGATTTATTTCGGGTTCCAAGTTGTGTTGGTCAATTTTCTATGTCGACTTTACTAGGCTAAGGGATGCCCAGATAGCTGGTAAAACACTACTTATAGCTGTGCTTAGGAGGGTGGTTCTCAAAGAGATTAGCATTTGAATTGGTAGAAGAGTAAAGAAGATCACCCCCAGCAATGCTGATAGGCATCATCCAATCCACTGAGAGCCTAAATAGAACAAAAGGTGAAAGAAGGGTAAATTTGCTATCTTTCTGCTTGAGCTGGGACATCCAAGTTCTCCTCCCCTTGGATGTTCATGATCCTGGTTCCTGGGTCTTCCTACTTAGACCAGGACTTACACCATCAGCTCCCCTGGTTCCCTGGACTTTGGACTCAAACTGAATTATACCACCAGGTTTCCTAGTTCTCCAGCTTGCTGACCATGTATGTTGGGACTTAGCCTCCAAAACTGCATGAGGCAATTGCTATAATAAATCTTTTATATATACAGTTGACTCTTCAACAAAACGAGTTTGAACTGCGCCAGTCCACTTATATGTAGATTTTTTTACAGTATAGTAACTATGTTTTCTTTTCCTTATGATTGTAGCATTTTCTTTTCTCTATCTTCATTGTAGAAATACAGTATGTAATACATATACAAAATTTGTGTTAATCAATGTTTTGTTATCTCTAAGGCTTCTGGTCGACAGTAGGCTATTCAAGTTTTGGAGCAATCAAAAGTTATATGTGGACTTTCAACTGCGCAGGGAATGGGTGCCCCTAACCTATGTTGTCGAAGAGTCACATAGCCTATTGGTCCCATTTCACTGGAAAACCCTAACACAGGCATATCTCGTTTTATTGTATTTCACTCTAAGCTTCACAGATACTGCATTTTTACAAATTGATGGTTTGTGGTCAGCCCACATTGAGCACGTTTATCTGAGCCATTTTTCCAACAGCATAGGCTCATGTTGTGTCTCTGGGTCATGTTTTGGTAATGCTTGCAACATTCCAAACTTTTTCATTATTCTTATATTTGCTCTGGTGATCTGTCATCAGTGATCTTTTGTTTTGGGGTGCTATCAACCACACCCACATAAAATGGCAAACTTAATCGATGAATGCTGTGTGTGTTCAGACTGCTCCACCAACCAGCAGTTTCCTGTTTCTCTCCTCCCCCCACCCCCGCCTCCCTATTCCCCTGAGACTCAATATTGAAATTAGACCAATTAACCCTGCAATGGTCTCTAAGTATTCAAGTCATAGGAAGAGTCCCGTGTCTCTCACTTAAAATCAAAAGCTTAGTGAGAAGGCCTGTCAGAAGCCAAGATCAGCTAAAAGCTAGGCCTCTTGTGCCAAACAGTTAGCCAAGTTATGAATGCAAAGGAAAAGTTCTTGAGGGAAAATAAAAGTGCCACTCCAGTGAACACACATATGATAAGAAAGCAAAACAGCCTTCTTGTTGATACGAAGTTTTAGTGGTCTGGATCGAACCAGCCACAACATTCCCTTAAGCCAAAACCTAATCCAGAGCAAGGCCCTAACTCTCTTCAATTCCATGAAGGCTGAGCGAAGTGAGGAAGCTGCAGGAGAAAATTCTGAAGCTAGCAGAGGGTGGTTCATGAGGTTTAAGGAAGGAAGCCATCTCCATAACACGACAGTGCAAGATGAAGCACCAAGTGACGTCGAAGCTACAGCAAACTATCTAGAAGATCTAGCTACTATCATTCATGAAGATGGCCACACTAAACAACAGATTTTCACTATAGACAAAATAGCCTTCTATTGGATGAAAATGCCATCTAGGACTTTCATAGCTAGATAGGAGAAGTCAGTGCTTAGTTCCAAAGTTTCAAAGGACAGGCTGACTCTTATTAGAAGCTAACAAAGCAGGTGGCTTTTTTTTTTTAATGTTTTATTTATGTATTCATGAGAGTCAGAGAGAGAGGCAGAGGCAGAGGGAGAAGCAGGCTCCCTGCTAGGCAGGGAGCCCGATGCGGGACCCAATCCCAGGACCTTGGGGTCATGACCTGAGCCAAAGGCAGACGTTTAACTATCTGAGCCACCCAGGCGCCCCAAAGCAGGTGGCTTTAACTTGAAGCCAATGCTCATTGACCATTCTGAAAATCCTAGGACCCTGACAAATGATGCTAAATCTACTCTGCCTGGGCTCTTGAAATGGAACAACAAAGTCTTGATGACAGCCCATGTGTTTACAACATGGTTTACTGAATCTTTTAAGCCCATTGCTGAGACCTACTGCTCAGGAAAAAAAAGAAATCCTCTAAAATAATACTGTCATTGACAATTCACCTTGTCACCCAAGAGTTCTGATGAAGATGTTCAATGAGATTAACATTCTCATTTTTGCTAACAGCATCCATTCTTCAATCCATGGATCAAGGAGTCATTTCAACTTTCAAGTCTTATTTAAAAAATACATTTTGGGGGCGCCTGGGTGGCTCAGTTGGTTGAACGTCTGACTCTTGGTTTCAGCTGGGGTCATGATCTCAGGGTCATGGGATCAGCCTCGTGTTGGGCTCTATGCTCAGTAGGGAGTCTTCTTGGGATTATCTCCCTCTCCTCTGCCCCTCCAACCAGCTAGCACACACTCACTCTCTCATATAAATAAATCAATCTTTGAAATAAAATTAAAAATACATTTTGTAAGGCTTATAGCTGCCATGGATAATGGTCCTTCTGATGGATCTGGGCAAAGTAAATTGAAAGCCCTCTGGAAGGGATTCCCCCTTCTAGATCCCATTAAGAACATCTGTGATGGGAAGAGGTCCAAATATCACCATTACCAGGAGTCTGGAAGAAGGTGATTCCAGCCCTCATGGAGGACTTTGAGGCTTTCCAGACTTCAGTGGAGGAAGTCACTGCAGATGTGGTGGAAAGAGCAAGAGAACTCGAATTAAAAGGAGAGCCTGAGATGTGACTGAATTGCTGCCATCCTCTGAGAAAACTTGAGTGGATGAGGAGTTGTTTCTTATGGATGAGCAAGGAAAGTGGTTTCTTGAGATGGCTTCTACTCCTGGTGAAGATACCATGAAGATTATTGAAATGACAACAAATGAGTTAGAATATTACATAAAGTCAGTTGATAAAGCAGTGGCAGGGTTTGAGAGGATTGATTCCAGTTTTGAAAGAAGTTCTACTGTGGGTAAAATGCTATCAGATAGCATCACATTCTACAGAGAAATCATTCATGAAGGGAAGATTCATTCGATGCTTCAAACATCACTGTTGCCTTATTTTCAGAAATTGCCAAGCCACCCAACCTTCAGCAACCACCACCTCCACCAGTCGGCAGCCATCAACATGGAAGCAAGACCCTCCATAGTAGAAAGATCCCAATTCACTGAAAGCTCAGATGATGGTTAGCATTTTTTAGCAATAAAGTATTTTTAATTAAGGTATGTACCTTTTTTTTTTACATATACTATTGAACACTTAATAGATACAGCACAGTATAAGCATAACTTTTATGTGCACTGGGAAGCCAAAAAATTCATTTGACTCACTTTATTGCAATATTCCCTTTAGTGCAGTGGTCTGGAAATGAACCCGCCATCTCTCTGAGGTAGGCCTGTACATAAGTATTACTGATTCCTAAGGATGCGTCTTAAAAAATGTGTCCTGGAGTAAAGAGCTTTCTTTACCAAGCTATTCTCAGAGCCACTGATACGTTCCTGTGGAATGGAAATCTAGCAAAGGGTGGTTAGACACCACTGGCCTGGGGGACTTGAGGGGTTAGCAGCACTCTCTGACAACCATCAAGGGCCAAGTGTCTTCCTTTGGGTTTCACCCCTTCCACTGAGTCAATGCTTCTCTCATTTTTTTTCGATGGCCTGAGGAAGCTGTTAATCTTTTATAGAATAATAATGCACTCTGAAAATATCCGGACATGATATACTGGGGAAATGCCCTAGTCTAGAAAGTTTAGGCAATCACAGCTCCAGCCCCAGCCATGAGTCTCCAACTTTCATGAGCTGACAGATCACCCAGGGACCATGTGAAAATGGACGTTCTGATTCAGCAGGTGGGATCTGAGATTCTACATTTCCAGCAAGCTCCCAAAAGAAGCTGGTGCTGCTGCTGGTCCAAAGACCATAATTTTGAGTAGCCAGGATCAGAGAATTTTCATTTCACTGGGCTTGTGTCCTACCTTCAAATGTAGGAAGCTCAGAATTGACTTTGTTCATCACCAAGGACTCTCCTGTTGTAAAATCCTATTCTCTTCGGCGTAGATGCAAAGCATTTATGACAACCACATGTAGATAGCAGAGTTAAGAGCCTGGTTCAAATTCTAGCTCCTTCTGCCCATACCATGTTCATAGCAGTATTTTGCAGAACTGCTAAAAAGTAGACACAACCCAAGTGTTCATCACGTGATAAACGGGTAAATGAAACATGGTATATACATACAATGGAATATTCTCAATAAAAACGAGGTACCGATACATGTTACAACATGAAGTTCAAAAACATTATACTCAGTGAAAGAAGGCAGTCACAAAAAACCAAATATTATATTATTCTATTTTATGACTCGCCCAGAATAGGCAAATGCATAAAGACAGGAAGGAGTTTAGTGGTTACCTAGGGCTGTGGAGGGGAAAACACAAATGAGGAGTGACTGTTAATGGATATAGGGTTTCCTTCTGGGGTGATGGAAATGCTCTGGAATCAGACACTGGTAACTACTGCACAACTCTGAATGAACCAAAACCTGCTATACATTTTTTTAATTTTTTTATTTTTTTTAAAGATTTTATTTATTTGAGAGAGAGAGAATGAAAGATAAGAGAGCACGAGAGGGAAGAGGGTCAGAGGGAGAAGCAGACTCCCTGCCGAGCAGGGAGCCCGATGCGGGACTCGAGCCCGGGACTCCAGGATCATGACCTGAGCCGAAGGCAGTCACTTAACCAACTGAGCCACCCAGGCGCCCTGCTATACACTTTTAAAAGGATAAATTTTATGGTATGTACATTTTATAAAACTGTTTTAAAAAGTTCGATCTCCTTCATTTGCTAAATATGTGACCTTAGACAAGTTAGATGATTTCTCTTTTCTCATCCATAAAACAGGAGTGATGTAAGGGTAACTCACAATGAATTGCTGGAAAGCTAGCTGCCATTCTATTAACACTGGCAATCTGAATTCGCTCCCACAAAGCCTTAAACAGTGTGAGCCAAAAATACTACCAGATATTAAATCATGCTTCAAAGTTCATAGAAGTTGCATCTCTGATGCAAATCATGTAGGGCAAATAATTTATACATGGGAGATTATGACAAGATATGACTATAGAGAAATGAGATTTGCATTTACCATTCTTTACTTTTGGTTAGAGACTTCCAGTTTTTTTTTTTTTCAAGCAACATTACCTGAGTTGACAATTTTTTTTTTTAAGATTTATTTATCTTAGAGAGAAAGAGAGTATGCGTCCAAGGGGGTGGGGCAGAGGGAGAGGCAGAGAGAGAACCTTAAAGCAGACTCCTCACTGAGCGCTGAGCCTGACCCAGGGCTCCATCTCACAACCCGAGCCTGACCCAGGGCTCCAACTCACAACCCGAGCCTGACCCAGGGCTCCATCTCACGACCCGAGCCCAAATCAAGAGTCAGACGCTTAACGGACTGTGCCACAGAGGCGCCCCCTAAGTTTGATGATTTTTATCCTCTCAGCCAGTATTCACTGGGGCACTGGAAACCCTGGGTGCTAAAACCTATGCTAGTCATTATTCCTATCATCTAGTTCAGGTCAGACTCGCTGGGATAGAAGCAAAATTGCACTCTAAAAGCTATGTCCCTAAAACAAAGAACCTTTCCGTATGCTGCAGAGAAAATATCCCCTCTACTGAGGACAGACCAGCAACTGTGGGAGCAGCAGAAAACCAACCACCTTTAAACAGGGTCATTTTCCCATGGGGAGATTCTCTTTTATTGTCTTCGCCCTGGTGATTCCAATTTCCTACAGCAAAACCTCAGGAAGAACTTTCCAAAGTCAGCAATCTGGACAAAAGAAGCCTTTACTTGGAGAAGCGCTCAATACACCATTGTTTGGCTCCTAACCACAAGGACTACTCTTTGTTCTGAATACGCCCAGTGCTCAGGAGGAGCCTGGGGGCCACTTGTGCAGGGCGGCTGGTGACGACCACTTGCCATGGACACAGCAGGGTGACCTAGGAAGTATAAGGGGTGGTTTCCACCCCTAACAACCTTGCAGCCCTTGGGCAAGAAGATACTACTACGGAACACCTTGGGAAAGTAGATGGTGCAGGAGGAAGCCAGCCAACGGGGGTCAGGGAGCAAGCACCAGGGTGCAGGGCCCTGGCAGGAGACGGAGCTCACCGGGAGGCAGCGAGGCTTTGCCTGTGGCAGCATCCACAGCATGCGCTTGCATTCCTCGCCTCGTGGGGCTAGGCGGAGGATCAGGGTGGCATCCTCACCTGCTCAAAGCCACCCCCTCCAAAATGTACACATCCTCCACCCTTATTATATAGCAGAAAAGCACTAACAGGATTAACTCTGGGACACTGTAGGGTCTGAGTCACAAGGAATACTCATGAGCGTTTAAAGCCCGGACTGAAAGCCCTCAGGTCTCTGCTCCTAGAGGTAAGCTGGGCCTCCCACACCAGGTGCCACAGCCTCTCCCTAGGAAGGTGTGATCAGTCGAGGGGTAAAGCTGCTAGGTACTCGCCATTCACTAAATGTTTACCACCTGACAGCTCTTTATCTGTTTCTTTCTTTCCAACCCTGTGAACTTGGCCTCTTTAATCCTTATTGCCAGTGAGAATATCAATGTCCAAGAGATGTCAACACGCTGCTTGATGTACCAGAGCTAAGCAGGACCCTGGCTAAACTGCCTTTGCCCTCTAGAAGCAGGGTACTTACCTCATTTTTCTCTCCAAGGAATGTACAAAGTCACTGAATGGATCCAGTGTCTGTGCAGATCATCGAGCGCTACCCCAGTTAAAAATCTCTTATAAACTTGAAATATATTAATGATACGTCATTATAAAACCATACGGGTTTTAGAGAGCACGGCACATGAGAAAGTCCCCTTAGGAAGCGCACGCTCAGCCGGCCCTCTCCCCAACTTCTATACCAAATCGGCGTCTCCTAAATCTCTCCACAAAGCTCCCCTGTCCTCCAAAGGTTGCAGACGTGAATGATCAAACCTTTTGCCATTTCTGAGCTAATGGAGTTCCTTCCCGTTAAAACAGACACCACACGACACTCGTTCCTATCACTAATATTCACTGAGCTTTTACTATGCGCCGGGCACATGGTAAGCAATGAGGAGACAAGGGTGGGCCAGAAAAGAAGGGGCATTCCCCCCATGCGGGAGGCTCCGGGCTTTAAAAGAGGATGCTAACTGCTGCCCCAAGTTCCTACATTCTTTGGGTGTTCAGCCTGTGACCTCTGTCAGGGTCCCCAGGGACAAAGCAACACAGACAAAGCCCCTGCCTCAGGGCACCATGCCCTCTCCCACCGTTTGGAACTCCAGCTCTCCACTACGGAATTTCCTCAGAACCCATTTCCTCAACTTTTAGGTCAGCGTCTTGACAAAGAACAGGAGCTGGTCTTCCAAAGCCTCCTTCCCACACATTCGCATTCCACAATTACATAGATCAGGACACAGGGGGAAATAGGCCTGAAAATGGTTTGATTTGCGGAAATAATAATGCTTATTCTGGCTTAGCCACAGAGCGCTGGATCTTCCCCCACAGACCCACTGCCACCCCCTTCAGCTCCAACCAGTTCCCGCAGGGCCTGCTGAAGCCCACAACTCCCGAACACGCGAACGCCCTTCAAACCTGGCCAGAGCACCAACCGGTTTCAAAGTATGATCCCAGCAAACGTGACCATGAGGCCTTGCAGCCCCTTGCAAAGCCTGCCATTCCTGCCAAGTTATTTTCACAGGGCCATCAGCAGCTTGTTGGTCAAGCTTTAGCTGAGCAGGAAGGTTTGATTTCCGGGATCCTATGCAGCACTTTGTGCTCCCACACGGGAAGGACAAGGTGGTGGCTACCTTGAGCAAAGCTCGGCCAGCTTGCAGGGCGTGGCCACGAGGGAGGGACAGATGCCCCACAGCTGCCGCCGGCCTGCCCATCATGGCACCAGGCCAGACAACTGCCCACACGGCCACGCACGTGATCGAGGCTGTCAACCAGGCCCAGGGACTGGAGTGTGGCTTGCACGTGCCAGTCATCTGCACCCAAATCCACAGAACCCAAACACAGAAGAAACATCTCCTTCAGCTTCCGAAGGAGGAAGTGAGCAATAACCAGCCAGCCCCACAGGGTTCAGTACTCAGGAATGGCGGGGAGCTGGCTCTGCCCCTGATGCTAGGCTGGGGGACAGGGGCACGTGCAAAACAGGAAATTCACCCCAGTTCTCAGGAAGGGTCAGAGTGGCCACCATTCTAAAAGGAGCAACCCCCCCACACACACACCACCACCACCATCACCACCACCAGCTAGGTACAGTGAGGCCAAACTCCTCAACCAGAGCAGCCTCAAGCCCCATGTTACTGTTTCCCTCCCAGGCCTCGGCACCTATCTGAACCAGTATCGCCATGTGCTTGTTAACTTCTCTCCTTCCCCAAGCTCCAGGAAGGCACGGGCCTGATCTCTTGTATTTGTCACTGAATCCCCAGTGAGAAGGCCTGGAGCTGCTGCCCTGAAGGTCGTCCATGTTTATCTGCGGAGTTATGAACGCTGTACCCTTGCTGGCTCCCGCCTGGAGGTGCCCTGCACCCAAGGAGCACAGCAGAGGGGACAGGCACAGGAGGGCCTGGCTGGGGGGTAGAGGAGGTAGGGAGGAGCTCTGTGGGATGACCCGGAAGAGCCAGGGTTGGGCTCAGTTCTGCCACCAACCTTAGAGGGATCCATATCTGAGCCACAGATTTCTCCCCTATCAGGTATTGGGCGGGCGAGTAGGGGTAATCCTCCTGGTTCTGACATTCAGCGACTGCTCAGTCCCTGGGCCCTTCCCTTACACCGGCTTGCACCTGTAGGGCACACCCAGAGTGCAGGGGGTGGGGGTGGGGGGTTGTTGGAGTCATGCTCCCACAGCCGTCTCCAGAGCCCCAGCTCTGTGTGCTGTCACTACCTTATCACCCTGTTCTTTCCCCACCACCTCCGCCTTCCCTGTCCCCAAGTGACATCCCTGACCATCTGGGCCCTTATCACTATGTCTGGTTGGCTATTCTTAGTACCCCACTTTCCCTAGACGTCCTGTCCTCCTGGCTTCCATCTGGGCCTCCCTGCTCCCTTACCCAGACAGACAAGGGCGGAGGCACCACCATGCATGTGGCTTCAGGACTGCAGAGTCTTTAAGGTGGAAGGGACATCAGAGGCAATCCAGTCAGACTGAGGCCCCGCAGAGGACAAATATGGCTGCCACGGAGTCAGCGCTAGAAAGCCAATGTTGACTGGTTCTCACTTTGCTGTTCCCCCCACACCCAGCAGCTCACACAGGAGCCCCTGTCTCCATGCCAGTGTAGAGGGGGAGTGGGGACCATGAGAGGCACTGGGGGCCACCCTAACTGTCCAACTGAGGACAAAGCTACCCTCCACCTGCAAGCATGCAAAACTCTGGGGGGTTCTTGGCATTTGGATTGATTTTAGCAAGTATCTCCATTTCTGCCAGGTCTGCAGCATGGGAACCCACGCCACAGGTGACACCTGAGGTCATCTCCCCACCTGCACGAAGCATGAGAGGACCCAAGTCTTAGGTTGAACATTATATAGGGTAAAGCATGTCTTGGAGGGCAGAGGCAACACAAAGACCAGCACCGAGTGCTTCTAGAATGCTGGATGATGTGACAAGCACTTTACATGTGATCTTAACTGATCCCCCCATAGCCTCATGAGTAGGGAATGGTGTTTTCCTGGTTTTGATAAAATAACCAACTGAGGATAAGGTCCCATGGCCATCCCCCAGCTATGAGCTGAGGAGCTAGGATTTAAATTCAAGTAGTGAGAGCCCAAAGCCCTTGCCCCCCTCACTGTTTCCTGGCCACACCGTGGGAGTCAGCCTGGACCACCTTCTGCCTCTGCCCTGGCCACGAGTGGCTCCCATTGGAGAGCTCCGGCGGTGGGGGGAGGCAGCCACATAGTGACAGTACCACTTCTTCACCTGCAAGGTGCTTCCCTCTCTCTACTCTCTCAGAAACACATGCTACGCGGGAAAGGGCATTTCCACTTTAAATGTTGAAAATATCCCGCACACCAAGACTTTCTCATCACCCCGGGAGGAAGTCTGTCTACTTTGGAATCATGGGAGGAGCCAAACAAAAACAAGGAGGATGTTCCATCTCCCAAGACAAAGGTGAAGGTGGAAAGCACACAGGAGAGTCTAGGACATACAGCTCCTCTCTTCCTAGGCTCTCCCCAGAAGGCAATGTCTCCATCGTTTTTAAGGAGCTGGAATTGCTGATCAGCAGGAGAGGATGGGGTCTGGGAAGACCAGGCCAGGAAGCCATACCCAAACAAACTCTCCTTTAAGCTGGAAGGTAAATTCACCCATTTACACGGACCTCTGTCCCTGCGGGTGGCCTGAAAGTCTCGTCCTCCCTGGGAAAACATGGACCAGGCAGAGTACCTTACCCAGAGGTAGGGCAGCTCTGCAGCAGAGTTGGCAAATCTTTCTTCCTTCACCATGTCAGCATTACATGAAGTTTGTAGGGATGGGGAGATGGGGAGAAGGCAGGGGCAACAGGCGTACGAGAGGGTGAGAGCACCAGAGCGTCTACAGGCAACTGACAAGTATTATCTACTTTAAGGACTTGCTTTAATTTTATGGTCTAGAATTGAGGTCAAAGCCAATCTCAGTCTGAGCAGGCAAAATATACCTATGCATGGAGAACAGGGAGGAAAATCTAAATTTAAAGTGATTCAGAAGGATTTAGATTATAGAAGGGGGGGAAAAAGCCACGCCTCTTTCCCACTATCCTCATGGCAGGCACTGTGTAATTGAACCCACCAGGCTTAGGCACCACCTCTGCATCAATCTTAACATAGCACTCTGGGAATCTAGTATCAATAAATAGGTGTTACCCCCTGAAATAAAAACTTATCTGGGATCCTTGATTGAAATCAATGTGTGGATGATCCATCTCTAACCTCTCTAAACTCAGAGGTTTATACCTAGAAGCATTAAGACAGCAACCAAGCCTTCTCCCATTACATCCCTGGATGACAGGGTCAGGGACACAGCAACAAACCAGAAGGACCTCCACCAGGGCTGGAAGGCAGGTGCTACACGGCAAAAGCCAGCCCATACCCTCTGGTGCCTCTAGCTCACTTCTGGACCCACAGTTACAGGAAGACCCACACAGGTCACTGCATTCTGATATCCTTATCTATTTTGTGCCTGAAATTGTCACGTCTCTTCTTAAAATTTGTTTTACTTTTATTTTAAAAGCTTTAAGCATGGTAGTTTGCCTATGTACGTGCACTTCTATATGAGAGAGACAGACAATGGAGGGCAGCTATCCTGTGGATGTTCAGGGCCCATGGCTCCCTCCCATTGAAGGGAGGCGGATGAGAAAATGGGGAGGGATGAACAGAGGAGCCAGGAGATAGGTCTTTGTTCTTGCTTCCACTGAAGCCAAACCACCATCACCTACTCCTTGGGGTCTCCCTCCCTGATCTCTGCCTCATCCTGAGCGCCTACCCCCCCCGCCCCAGGGGACCCAGCCGCATCTCCCGCCCTGACACGGGGTCTCTGGCACGTGCGCGCTTTCTCCACTTGCACTCAGATCCTTTCTACTTCTGCAAGTTATCACACTGGCAGCCTGCAAAGGAAAAGAAACGCAATGTCTCTTAGCTGTGAGTTGATGGAATTTTTATCTTCCTGACCCAAGTTTCCCCAGCTGGGCCTGACTCACTCCACGGGAGCCGATCGGTCCCTGGCCTCCGGCTGCTGGGTGCTGGGGCCCAGGCCTCCTCACCACACAGCACAGGGCGGGCTGGGCTCCCCAGGGCCCCCACAGGTTGGCCTCGCTGCATGCCTCCACGGGCAGAAAGCATGCTGCTACCATTCAAAGCCTTTCGTGGAAGAATTTTAAGAGCAGCAAGATGTCCTCAGGAACCATTCAAACGTTATTAATGAAAGGAATGTGCATTGCTCTGTAACGGACTTGTCCATTTCTAATCCTTTCCCCAGATACCTTTTATCAGAGAGGCACGCAATTCATTTCTTCGACACGTCAATATGGACACAATCATCTGAAGACTCAAGTAGAGTGGCATGTTTCCCAAGAGAATTATCAACCTGGCCACAGATATCGTCCAAGTTGAAGGCCAGCTATGGAAAACAAGACTTTTCTGACTAACTACAAATGAAAGCTGGTCGCTGTCTCCTATTTAATCTCATTGCGAAAACCACCGGCCATGCCATTAAGTGAGAATATTTCCATCAATACTGTGGGTTTCTTTTTAGCTTAACCTCTTTCCTGAATTTTAGGTCTTGAGCATTTTATCAGTAAACAGGGACCTGTATAAGGAAAAAAATACTCTTTTAAAGAAAACTGTTACATCATTAATCTATCCATCTCTGAAACACTTGCAAGAAATTACTGGATTTTAATTTCCCCAACTTCTAATATCTCCTCGGCCTAAAACCACAAGAAAGCACTGAGAACTTTAATATTTTCCGCAGATAAACTGGCACTTGGGCTAAATGCCCGTCACAGCCTGCAAAACTCTATCAGGAGGAATTCCTAGCTACTCAGCTCTCACCATGCAGAGATCATGGAAACCGAAAACCACCACCCTCACTAATTTGGATTTTACTGAGAATGTTTAACTCTGGAGATAAAAACTAGTTCATCTCCGGTGATAAGAATCCCCATTAACAAAACTGCCCATCTTAAACATCCAGAAATCACGCACATCAGAGTTGTAGCTTGTTAGTGTGCAACAAAAGACAGATCATTATTGATTTCTATCTTTACTGGGAATCTTCCAGGGTGAGTAAACAATAATCGGGAGGAATCGAGTATCAATTATCTGGGGCCATGTACTACAAAGATCAGAGAACTAAAAGAAAGTAGCTGGAGGGAAAAAACCTACTTGCTTGTACCCAAAGAGCTCCACCAAAGCCACCGGGAGATCTATCTCCTTTTCCTATCATGTCTGGCCAGTGAGCAATCCTACTAAGCACATTGGCTGGGATACAGGAACAGTTAAGGCAACCCAGCACTTTCTACTGGGGGGAGAGGGGGAAAGATAAAGTAACTTTAATGAAAACAGGTTTGTATAAAATCATCTAATCACCACAACCATATTCACTTTTGTGTATCATTCTACAGTGGAGCCTACGTTCTTAGATGTGAAAGAGACCTTCAAGGTCTTTGAGTCCAACTGATTTTATTAAAAAAGTAAAGTTCAAGCTTAGAAGGGATTGGCTCAGGCTCCCCATAATTTGTGACAGATCCATGACTAAGGTGGAGCGCTTCCAACTCCTAGGGCAGCTCTTTCCACCACATTACCCTTTCCCTGCTGGAACCCTGCTTTTTCTTACACAACAGACAGGCAGAACCCCAAGTCTGCAAGGCGAACTACCTACGTTCCAAGAACTTACTGGTAAGTCTGTTACTTCAAATTTAAAAGAAATTTCCCTATGAAAGCAACATTACCAGGCCAGCCCACAATGAATTGAGAAGCAGAAGTGGGTAATCCTCAAGCCCTCTGAGATTCCTGAAGTCCTCCAAAACCTCTAATCCAGGTACCAGTGCCGGACAAGCATGGATTCATGAGCCAACTCACTGTCGACCCATGAGGGCAAAGTGGGTCAATATAAAGGCTTTGGAATGAGACCAGCCTGGATTCAAATTCAGGTTCACCCAACCTTAGCAGATAATGATAGACTTTATTCTCTCTGTAGGAATCTCATGGCAAAAGAGGAGGATGGGATGAAGAAATCCTTTCCCTATTCCTGCATGTGCCCACTATATGGGTGGGTTCAAAGTCAAAACGGCCCTTCTCCCTTCAGGAACAAGGGGGGAGAGAAAACGGGAAAGATGCCATCCCACAGAGGAAAGGGGGAAGCCTTGCTCCAAAATAATGGATGGTGGCAACGGAAAAGGACATGGGCAGCCAGACCCAGTGTCTGGGACAGAAGCAGAGGGCCATAGAAGGACTTGCAAAAAGGCACCATGTAAGCCCTGCTCTCCTTCACTCTGCAGGGATATGCCAGCCACTAGCTAGTCAGGGGCCCCCCATCCCCATCCTGTGCTCCTCCCCACTTCTAACAACTCTCATCTGCTATCATAGGAGGGGTCACCACCAACACTCCAGATCCCGGGGTGGGGGGCTTCCCTTTCCCTGGTGATCAGCAGGCGCAAGCGTGCGACAGGGGCAAGTGGGGAAGTGAACAATCATCTGCTCCATGTTACGCATTTCACAGATGCCTCCTTATTCACCTCCCACAACCACCCTCCGACACAGGTCTTAATGTCCTCATGCGACCTGTAGGATGCTAAGGCTCACACAGATTTAGTGACTTTCTCAAGGTTACAGGGTAAGCAAGAGGGAATTCAAGATTCACATCCACAACCATGTGGCCACATGGCAAAGCAGGCGGTGTGCTGCGTCCATCAGCCGGCACTCTCAATGCTTGTTCCCATAAACCACTGCACACTAAAGCTAGGAGCTCCTGAACCCCACTGTCCATGCCGTGGGCTGCACAGGTGTCTGGGACCATTCAGGAAATAACATAGCACACTTCATGGGGAAAATGACCTCCGGGATGGCGTCTAACTGAATGACTATATTAATGTCTCACATCTGCATCCTCATTTGTGGCTTCCAACACCCCTGTTCAAAAGTAATACTGGATTATAGTCCAAAATATAAAAGAAATATCCACGTCTGTACTGATATAAATAGAAGACTGAATAAAGGGGAAGAAGAGACAAATAAGAAGAGAACTCCGCACCCCCTTGAGTTTGGGCTGTATCTAGTGAGTAACTTCCTTCCCAAGGGTCCAGCACGGAAAGGGGAGACAAAGAATAACTTTATGGTGGAGAAACTGGACACACACCTCCTCAGCCAAATGATCAAGGACACATGTAGATATAATAATGCAGTTCAGAAACAGGTCAAGTTCAATAGAAACGATTTTTTTTTTTTTGGCTGTAAACAACTAAAATTTATTTGAATATTAAGATAAAAAAAAGTGAGGAGGATTCATGAAATTTAGTTTGGCCAAGTCATCCAGATAGTGCAACTGAGCCATTTTCAGGTTTCATGATGAAGGGGGTTGGGGGCGGGGGCAATGATTTTCCACCAAGCAACAAATGAGCGTGTTTGTTAAAAGGCTGAGACTGTCCCACCTCCCCTCGCTTGCAGCAAAAGGTCAATGAACCAACAGAGGCCAGGAAAAAGGGCCTCAGCAGAGGGGAGCATAATGAAGAGAGACACTTCCATCCTTGATTCTCGTTTTCAGTCTTCTCTGCAGTGGCCCCTGATGTGCAGACGTACCATCATACAGGTGACAAGGGTAAGTGAGTGGTGGTAAGCTGCATGCTACCCAAAAATATTTTTTGAAAACTGCTCATTCTCTTATTTCTCTTCTTGCAGAATTATCAAAGGGCAAGAGAGTGAGACAGCCACCTGAAAAGACAACCAGAAGAGACCCCCAGACGACCCTCCCCCCACCCCCGCCACTGCCCAACCTAACTAGTAAGTCTTCATGTCTGTCCTTCCTTCTTATTTCACTAGAGTCATTCCTATGAGTTTTCTGCGAATCTCCATATACCCCCAGGGAGGATCTTATCAGTTGATCATTCACACCATGAAAATGATTGCTTTAATCAAATCTCAGAGTAGGCACTATCACCAAGGAGGTGAAGGGTCTTCTTTCTCTAATTTTTTTATGGGTTCTCAAGTGTTCTCCCTCCTCCTTGGGGACTCCAAGATTTACCCCTCAATAAGCCCAGGACTTTCTATGTTACCCAAATGTTATGAATAAATAGCACATAGACCATGAGGCTATAACTGGTCTTAGATCTTTGCTTATTACATGGCATAGAATTAGGCAGAAACAAAATTCTGTCTTTTATGGTCTCCAAGCTGTGATTTCTTGAGCTAAGTTAACTATACTTAGCCCTGAAGATGGGTCAGAGAAATGAAGAAAGAGCAGGAACTGAGTCAGAGAACAAACACTCAGAGCAGACACCTGGCTCGCTCTCCACCTGCAGCAACAAGCACTGTGGTTTTCCTCATTCTCATTGTATCAGACAAGACTGTCAAACTCTATACAATCAGTTTCAGCTCTATCAATTCTACCAATTGAAGCAAATTACAAAAGCTGCTCCTTTTTCTTTTTGAACACTCTGCCTCTGAATACTCTGCTGGATTCAGAGGACCTTAGTATTTGAATGTAAGCCAAAATTCTTGCAAAAACCAGATGTTCTGTACAGAACCTTGTGCTTAGTATGGAGCTTCCTACCACATCTGAAGATGCTCGTCCCCGTGGATAATCCGTCAATACTGGTGGCTATAACTTTCTGAGGACCCATCACAGGAGGGCCACTAACCAAGCTGAGTGACTTGCACATAGCTCAGCAGGACACAGCATTCATTATTAAAAACAAACACAAAAACGCAAGTCAACATCAAATTAACCCTCAATAGCATTTTAAACCCATACTGAAATCTCTTGAACAGGTATCAACACAGAGCAAAACACTCTCAAGGTTTTCTTCACCTGTCTCTCAACCAATCACATGCATCCTGGCAATTATTCCCTTAAAATCTCTCTCCTCCCAAAACACTCTGGTCCTTCAGGCTCACTTCCCACTTCCCCACACACCAGGTCGAACGGCCATGCTCCAAGCAGCCTCACCCATATCTTTCTAATACTTCTCTTCACTGTTCCACAAAAGCAAACATACAAGTACTAAGTAGGGAAATACACAGTCCTTCTGTAAAAGGAGATCCCTTTCAAAGAGAATATTTATTATACACCAGCGTCTTCATTCTCAGACTCATTCATTGGCACTAAATGGCACCGTGACAAGTCCCCCCGCCCCCCGTGACAGAGAGATGATGGCAGTCGCAGCTCTGGGGTCCTGCTTCACCTACACAGGCAAAAGCTGGGGGCTAGACAAAGTCTTAGATTTCAAGCAGGGCTCTCTTGAGAAGCTTGGTACAGCCCAGAGAGCTCAATGCAGGAAGGCGGCAGAGGTGGGGTCCCTTCTCTGACCCCGTCACTGACACTGTCACCCTTGGGGGGTGTCCCAGCAGCCCCCAAGGAACACTGAGGGCCTCAGTGAGCACTTTGAATAATATAACCTAGATGATTTCGACAGCCCTAGCCTCCTACTCCATCCTTCCCTAGGATCAAAGAGCACACATTTGTCTTTACAAGAAATGACTCTGTCTTTTCAAAATACTTTCTAATGCATTACCATCAACTGCCTTCTCTGTCTCAAGAAGCATATCCAACCTATGAACCCCTGAGCGGGTACAGCTGTGAGGTCTACAACTTAAACCCCAGTTCTCTGTACAACCTTTCTGCGTTTGTCAGAGAATTCCTCTTTCCGATCACTGTCAGAAGTTGATTCATCACAGACCATCAAAGGTTGTACAAAGTTGGAAAATCATGCATAGCTGAAGGCTTTGAGACCCACAGTTAATTATAACTCTACCAGGGGGCCCAGGCATCAGACTCACCTGTCACTTTTCACTGCTCCGGACAAAAGGAGTTCAACAGGAACAGAAGCCCCATTAACTCCATGGGGGAGGCCTAAAAAACATTGGAAAAGTACAGGCCCTCAGGGATGGGGATCCAAATGTCAGTGCACATGGACTTGGCAGTATTTACATGCAGAGTTTCTGCACTGGGGTTCAGGACCCAGGAGACACTCAGGTCTGACAGGTGTCTCCAGCCATTAACACACCAGGGGGCGGGGGTGGGGAGGGCAGTGCAGAACCAAACCACAGATGCCAAGAAAGGAATGCACCACTCTCCTGAAGGCTGCAGCCCAATCTGGGTCTACATTTGCCCCAAACAATAGCTGCAGCCAGAATCAAAGCGTGGGTGGTGATCACTTCAGTACCTGCTGAGTCATCTCACAGCTTGAGGAAGGCAGGCCCCACAGTATGGCTTATATATTTTAATAAATTCTTTGGCTCTTTCTCATATCAAATACATTTACCTGTGATGCTTAGACAGCTTTTTAGAAATGGAAGTTTAAAAAAAAATATTACAGCACCTGTCTAAATGGGAACCAAGTCTCTCTTAATGAAATTGTATCAAAAGGTTTTGCTCCAATAGGCTCTTCCTAGTGTCGATGTTGATAAACTGGCACACTGGGTGGGCTCCATGCCAGAAGCAGGGAGACAGGATTGCAGGGGCCCCGCAGATTGGAAGGTTCTGGAATAGTCACTGCAAGGCATCAACTAGAAAACTGATAAGAAACTGAAGTGCCTTCCAGCTAAACATGGCAGCTTGAACACAGGCAGTCTGGTTTTCGAAATATTCCTAACACACTTGCTCTGCTGGCATTTCCTCCCCAGTTTTCTTTGTTCTTGTGGCTTTATGCCTTTGTTCCAGCAAGAGCAAACCTCAGATTGGTGGGTCTGAAGAATGAAGTGCTAAATGGGCATGTTTTCAGACTCTGCAGACCAGGGAAACCTCCCTAAGTGGGAGCATCAAGAAGCAAGTCAGTTCATGATGCAGAAAGCCTGATGCAGGACAGAGCCAAAAACAGGATTGGTTGCAAATTTTAAAAGGAGAAATTAGATAGTAAGATATGCTTTCCTGTACCAAAGAGCCAGGAAACCAACTGTGCCCCATCATAAGACCAAAAAGACAGTGGCAGACTGTGGAGGTACCAGAGAGAGATTAGAGGAATGGGTACCAGGGAAAAAGTCAAGAAAAAAATGGAATAGGTAGAATTTCTGATGTGTCCAGAAATATTGAGGATTTTTTTTTAAGCTCTGTCAGAATTCAGGGATAAATTCTCAACAAACACACAGACAAACAAGCAGGATGTCCAATGTCCTAACATCCCCTGGCTCCCTGCTCCGGCCCTTTCTGGGCCCCATGTACACTCCACTTCAAGGTTGTGGGCGGTTAGCATCCATATTGACACCCATGTCCCCTCCAAAATACAGGCTCCGTGAAAGCAAACACTGGGTATGAAGCCTCTTCAAGAGGCCTCACGTGGGGAACACGGAGGAAGTGTACGCCCACCCACAACCATAGTGGAGCACACTGAGCAATAGTATTTGATTGGGGGGCACAGGACTATTTTGAAGATCCAGTTTCTCCTGTCCCACTGGCTGTGTGTCCTCCAGGCTGACTCTCCTCAGAGCCCCTTTTCCAGTTCCTACCTGACCACCTTACATGGGCGGGCGGCGGCGGGGGGGGGGGGGGGGGGGATCAAATCATCATGTAAATTAAAACCTCTGCCTAACAAAAGGTGTTCTTAGACCCAGAACTGCATTAAGGTGATCCCTTGATCCTGATGTCTCCACAGCATCTGAGCTAAGACAAAAAGCTAACAGAAAATGAGTATGTGGTCAGGCCAACACCAGGCTAGAATTAAGCCTGACCAGGAAGAACTCTGGCAAAAGTATTTAGTCTGTACTTTTAATGTTTTGAGGAGCCTCCATGCAGTTTTCCATTAGCAGTGAATACCATTTTATCCAGCAATCTTACTTCTGAGTAGGTACCTAAAAGAATTAAAATCAGAATCTCCAAGAGATATTTGTACTCCCATGTTCACCACAGCATTATTCACAAGAGCCAAGATATGGAAACCTAAGTGTCCGTTAATAGATGAATGGATCAAGAAAAAAGTGGTATATACATACAGTGACATTGTCTTTAAAAAAAAGGAAATCCTGCAATACGCAACAATATGGATGAGCATGGAAAATATTATGCTCAGTGAAATAAGCCAGTCACTGAAGAATACTGTACAATTCCACTTATATTAAGTATCTAAAATAGTCAAGCTCATGGAAGCAAAGAATAGAATAGCAGTTCCCAGAGGCTTGGTGGAGGGGAAAATGGGGGCTGCTAATCAATGGGCATGAAGTTTCAGTTACACAAGATGTATTCATTCTAGAGATCTGCTGTATAATATGGTGCTTAAATACTGTATTATACTCTTAAAAATTTGTTACATGCTTGACCTCATAATAAATGCTCTTACTGCCATAAAAAAAAATTAATCTCTAAACCTCAAGATCCAGAGATTGCTACCTCTGGTTCCCTTCCTGACTTCTCAAATTCTCTGGGCTTCTTTTCTCAACTCACATGGACAACAAATGGTGAGTAATTCCAAGCCAGACAGGCCTGCTTTGCAGGCAGACCTCATTAATTCTCCGAGGAAAAATACTGTTAGATCCTACAGCTCTGGAAAGACAGCACAAGTACCAAGAAGGCTCGCGAGTCCCAAAGTTCTCTGCAATTGCGGCACAAAAAATGCCAAGAGGCACCCTCATGATCCTAACTCCTGATGACAATAAGCTACAATCACAGTTTGCGATGGTGGCCAGTCACCCCAGAGAGCGAGCAGGACCCCAATCCCCCACCGAGCCTGGCTCAAAAGAACCTGCAAGCAAATGCGGTGGCTGATTATGGCTCATTCCGGCAAAAGAGACGCTTCCAGGGCCACGTCTGGGAGAAGGAACCACAGGCAGGAAAGAAAGGAAGAGGGAGAGCAAAGCAGTATGAGGCTGTAAAGGAGTGGACGCAAGACCACAGGTGTGCTGAGCAATTGTGGTGGCCCAAGAATGCAAAGTGCATTCTCACCCGGTCAGATTCATTCTGTACAAGTGCCGTCTGACAGGCAGGTACTACATGCAGGATGGCACAGCACAGTCAGCCTGAATAACTGTAAGCAAGGTGCCTTTCCTTCCCATGCCCTCCCCCTACCACCACCGCAGGGAACCTGCACCTTGCCCTGGGGAGGCCTCGGCTCCTGTCAGGCAGCTTTTCTGAATACTGGTGCGCAGAGTCCAGGACACCAGGAGAAGAGAGGAGGGAGGCCCAAGTCGGAGGAATTACCAGGTTGGCTAGGGCGATCTACCGCCTACAGTACTAAAGTGGTGGGATGGGCAACACCATGGCCACCAGGTCGGAAAGAAGGGCTAAGTTTTTGGCTTTTCCATCGTAGGCAGCTTTGAGTTCTGACAGAAGGGGAGAGGACAGAAAGGGGGATTTGTCATCACTTTGAAGAAAGCAAAGATCCCGTGACTCTTCCGAAGTAACTTTGGGCAGTTGGAGCCTTTCTTTACCATGGTTCCACTCCAAGACGGGACTGGCTGAGTGCCGGCTTCCTAAGGCGGGACACAGCCCCCAGTTCAACTCAGGTCTGTGACCTTGGCTGCATCCTTTAACATCATGCAACAACTAGTCCTCTTTCCTGCGCCCATCACATTTCAACCGGTGACACGCACTGTAGGACGATGAGATATGCACTAGGTTAATTTGGGACGTCAGGACAAGGTAATCTTTTGGTTTTCAATTGCTTTGGGTTTTTTTCTTCTTTCTCTGGGACCAAGACATGAAAGTGGGACCCACATCAGGCAAATGTAGGTCCATTTAGCTTGTAAAAAGAAACTAAATGGAAGGACAGTTGCAGTAGGAGCAAGTAAATGAATGAAAAAGATTATCAACTCTTCTTTAAGACCCCAGGAAATGGAAGCCAGGTTCAACCTCTCTGGGTTTACTGCTCATTAAACAGTTATTTCAGATGCCTAAAGTTAAACTTTTTTGAAACAAAACCATGTTTTCTAAATATTGTCTAATACGATGAACTTTCTTTTTAGAAAAACACTTATGAACGCTGTTTCTCCAAAGGCTCTCCCTGTGTTAACCACTTCATTTCAAAACACCATAGATGATCTCGCCTCAGACCCGAGGCAGCCCTGCCTCCCCCATCCCACGAGGGAGCCCCACTTCTCACATTAGTTCTGCTTCTAGATTCCTCAGGTGCCGCTCATTAAGGGTGGAAGTTTCTTTCTTTTATCAAACTCTAATAAAAACATGACTCCAAAAATCCCAAAATATCCTATGTTCGTTTTCATGATTATCATATAAAATCTTTAGTGTTTTTCTACCCACCATGTGCCCCCGTTCAGTAATGAACCAATAATGAAATTGGACTTGAAAAACATTTTTCCCTAAGTAATTCTTATTTTAAAATACATGTATCAAGAAAAGCTTACTGGACTAATTATTATGCATATCAGAACAGGAGGAAAGAAATGTCATTTTTAAAATTCCAAGAATTCTAGCCAAGCATAAGATATTGGAAGTTTTTTAGGCTTTACATTTTGCTGCTATTTAAGAATGCATGTAATTATCTCCTGCAGTAAAAGTCTGGGGAATAAGTTGGGGAAGAAAGGAAGTAACAGCTAACACAGTGACTCAAGTTCTGCGGTGACATGGACTTGGGCTCCAATCCTGCTTTCTGGTTCTCCAACAGTAGGTAGGTGCCTTAAGCACTCACAATCTCTGCCCTCCACCCAGAGCATCAGGATAACAAGGGCATACACAGCATGGAGGTAATATGGACATGTAAAGAAAATAAAGAATAGTACCAAAAACTATTTCAGGCTACATACTCAACATTATATGCCTTCCCTACAAGTTTGATTTTAACATAATAAAAACTTGAAATTTATATGTACCATTTCCTCCCAATTCTCTAGCAGTTAAGCCCAGGGATAGAACTGCCTTTTAAACAGGAAATGTAGGTCACCTCCAAGGCAGAGTGATTTGAGAGCCACTGAGCCACCTCTTCAGTATGTCCTTGCTAACTATGGAGCCCCAAATTTTACCATTAGGGATTAACTGCTTTGGTTAAAACACTGTACTCCTCAAGCATCTTTTAAACACAAATAACCCCATGAGGCCTCAGAGTAAAGGAGTTCTTCCAGTCATTCCCAGAAAAAAAGAGCACTGACAAATGGCTGTCCTAAAGAAGTTGGGGGGCTGGGGAGATCGAACAGGGAGAATGGGGAGCCCTGGGTTGGGTAAAAGAAGACAGAGGCTGCATGTTTGGTCACAGAGAGTATAAGGAGGTAAGGCCTCAGGAATCAAGAAGCACAGCAAGGAAAGGCACCAAGGACAAACGTCTCAGTTGCAAGACCCACTATGGGTAGCCGCCGGGGACAGCCAGAGACAGCACCCAAGCTTCCTTCTGCACCTTGGCAGGCACCCCATCCTGAGTCATCCCACACACTCTGCCTGGAGCTTAACTGGGCCTGGCAAGAAGTAGGAAGAGGAACAGTGCTTTGAGATCCTATCCCCGAGCCTGCACCCAGTCAAGGCTGTCTAAAGAAAGCACTCTAAGCAGGGGGAAGCAGGGAATCTTGTGCATCACATGTTTGGGAAGCCAGGTCAGCCTGGTCCCAGTGAGCTGCGTGGAAAAGGTAGTGTCCACCACCGTCCACCTCCAGGCCTCAACAGCCCAGGCAGAGGCATGCTGACGAGGGGCGCCGGCAGGGGTCTACGGAATAATGCTTCAGTATTATAATAACTGTATGGCTTGGAAACAGAATCCAATCCAAACTTCCAAATTATTGTCACATACCCATTGTTTTGGATTATCTGTGAGCTGATCCCTCCCTATTCTTCATGCACCAGCACGTAAAATAGAGAGTAGACTCTACTTTGAACATGTGAGCAATGTTAGGGAAATTGTATATACTCACACTTGCACTTTTATTTCAAAATAGTAATAATTCTTTATTATCTTAAGAAGGCTGGAGTGAAATGAGAACCTGCTTCATGGCTTCATCGAACACAGCTACTAACCTTCTCTTGCTACATTTCATTTTTTACATATTTCTCTTTCATTTCTGAAAAGGAAATACATTTACATGGTATAAGAGTCAAAAGGTACAAAAGCCTATCCAGCCTCTCAGAACCTCCTGTCCCCCCAGCTATTTGATTCCCCTTCTCAGGTGCAGCCAAAGAAACCAGTTTCTTGTTCAGATATGCATTTAATGTGTTTCTAAATTAAGTGCAAAATCTGCAGATGAATGGATAAAGATGTGGTACACACACACACACACACACACACACACACACACACAGTGGAATATTACTCAGCCATCAAAAAATGAAATCTTACCATTTGCAACGACGTAGATGGAACTAGAGGGTATTATGCCAAGTGAAATAAGTCAGGGAAAGACAATTATCATATGATCTCATTCATATGTGGAATTTAAGAAACAAAACAGAGGATCATAGGGGAAGGGAGGGGAAAAAAAAAGACAAAGTCAGAGAGGGAGACAAACCATAAGAGACTCTTAACTATAGGAAACAAACTGAGGGTTGCTGAAGGGAGGGGGTGGGGGGATGGGGTAACTGGGTGATGGACATTAAGGAGGGCATGTGATGTAATGAGCACTGGGTGTTATAGAAGACTGATGAATCATTGACCTCTACCTCTGAAACTAGTAATACACTATATGTTAATTGAATTAAAAATTTTTTAAAAAGTAAAATATCTGCTTTTATATACCTTAAAAATCCTTTTCCAGGGGACTACACTAAAAATGTTAGTGACTATATGATATTCCATTAAATTGATAGTTTGCTTGAACTTATCCTGTTGCAATTGAGCGTTAAAGTTGCTTTCAAATTTTTATGATGAGTAATGCTGCAAAAGCCATCTGGGGACATTGGTTAGCTTTTGTCATACTATGCAAAATTTCCTGAGGCTGCAACAGCCTCTCCTCCTCCCCAACGCCACCAAGCCTTTTGCTAGCCATACTGAAGGTAAAGAGAAGCATGAGGTCCACACCAGCCTTGCTACCCTGTTGGTAAAGACCAGCTCATGTGGGAAAAACAAACCTATCAAACTGAGCCCGGTCAAGTTGATGATGCCTGGACATTTGTCACATACCAAGGCCACACCAAACCTCATGTTCCCAGGCCAAGCACAAAGGTATGTGGATGATGGCATCCTGAGAGATGCTCCAGTCTGGGTCCCTCCAACACACGCTCATACCCCAGGGATCCACAATGACACAGAGGTAGCCTGCAGGATTAATGGTCCCCATCCTGAGCCTCATTCTTACCCAAATACCTGGGAAATGAACTACTACATTTATATGAATCACTGATCCTTAGAAAGTGGAAGGCATAGTCCAAATAAGTTTCTAAAATAAAGCTAAGAAAACAAGAACAGATTTTAACAACATTTTGGGAGAGGCAGGCAGTGAAGGCGTGCTGCCCCCATTCCTCGGGGGTTCCGGTTTGAGGAATGCTGCCCTACAGAAGTCTGCACCACTTACTCCAAACTCCGCAACACAAAGACACTGGTGTTTGAAAGAAGTCCATCTCAAAGCCAGAAGAGGAGCTGCCACAGGTGTTGTGTGGCAAGGCCTTTTGGGTGATGACAGCAGGTCCAGGGCAACGAGCCAAGGGCCTCCGTCACATGCTCCACCACCTCCCAGTGAGGGAAGTCCTCTCCCCACCTACATCCCAGACGTTCTCCTATTCATTTGGATAGACTTTTATTTGTGGAAGACTTAAGGCCACGCACACACTGGACAAATAGATGAAGACGACAGTCACCTTGCACTAACGCTCTTCTCATGGAGGCAGGTTAGATACCTCTACCTGCTACTAGAGCACCCACTACAGCAAGGGCTCAGCCAGTGCACAGGGAGCAGGTCACGAGAAGCTGGCCAGGGCAAACAGGCAGGTTTCCTCCAGGACCCACCACACATGGGCTGTGATTTCATGACCTCCCCAACTGGAGGGGTGGGCGGGGGCCTCCCTCAGTTCCACTTACTTTCAGATCCTGATTGACTAGCAAAGCCTTTCCATTCAAAAAGGGTTCAATTTGGGACGTGTGGATTAAAGTGAGGCCTGACTTGCCATTGAGAAATTATCCCATGACCTCCGTGGGGAGCAGTCTCCAGGGCTGATGAGACAGCACGCTGGAAAAGAAAAATGCCCACAGAGGCTCCTGCTACTGAGTAGGAGAAATCAATATGTAGATTTAAAGCTGTTAAAAGACAGCCTGATTCTGTTGCTGGCTTCTCACGTTGCTGGTGAGGTCAGACTGTCGCTACTGATGATCTGTCATTCTGATAACCCCCAGGGCCCTTCTAGACTGCAGGGAGACCAGGTTCCCAGCATTCTGGAACCCCAAGTGGTGGCCCGGGGTGACATCACATTTTGAGGTCTGGTTTTCACACAGTTTGTTCACCCCGGATGGATCAGTCCTGTACCTGCAGTAGGATGAACCACTGTCAATTCTTCGGCACTTCTAAACCCTTTCACATCCTAGCAACCCATGCCTGCCCTCAAAGCCTGACCCAGCATAGGAGCCGGGGCATCCGTTCACCAGCATAAGCCTCAAGGAAGGGTTCGGTGTTTTGGATGCCACAAAAACACTGGAAAACCCTGGAATAGGGTCAAGAAGCCTTTGTTAATTGATTTAGAAGACATTTGCAACTTCAGTTTCAACCTGACTTGTATTAAGATCCAGGAGACCGTAACCGCAATTGGGGTGGCTAACCAGATAAAGAGCCTCAGTGGTAACTACCTGGAAATGGCCCCATTCCTGGAACTCACCAACAGGGCATCCTCGGCAGCAAAGAGGAAATCCGAGAAGCGGCAGAGGCCCGAACCTTTGTAATCACACCCGTTGCCAGGCTCTAGGATATTGAAGTGAAACAAAGCTTATTTTTTTTCTTTAGAGATTTTATTTATTTGAGAGAGAGAGAAAGAGAGAGAGCACAAGAGGGAAGAGGGTCAGAGGGAGAAGCAGACTCCTTGCTGAGCAGGGAGCCCGATGTGGGACTCGATCCCGGGACTCCAGGATCATGACCTGAGCCGAAGGCAGTCGCCTAACCAACTGAGTCACCCAGGCGCCCCAAAGCTTATTTTTATAGGCATTTTAAACACAGACTCACGGTCAGTGGAATAATTTAGAAGCTCTCTTCTGACTTTAAATAAACTGAACAGGCTTTGAGAGCGGAGAAGGGAAATACGTTTCAGTGTTTACCACTCCATTTACGATTGGTTCACTCCTCGGAACAACCCTATCAACCTTACCAGACACCATGAAATGTACCTTCCATACATTAATATTTATTTCCGCCATTTTTCAGGTTGGTTAAATAAAAAGCCTGCTAACAAGTCATACCACCAAAACTCAAGGCAGGACTCAGACCCAGAAGTTTTTAACCCACCCCACCAGGCTCCATCCATGCCCGTTCCCTAAGAGAGATCATTTCATGCACCACCATGAAGAACAGCCCATATGTCCCTGAGGTAGCCTGGGAAGCACGGTTATCTAAATCCCAAGCTGGCCTCTATTCTCCACCTACTACACTGTACTGTTGCCCTAAAATTCAGGAGGAGAGAAGGGACAATGGGTCCTACAGGAGAACCACTCGTGCCCTCCATGGCCTCTCCACAAGCACTGAATGTCATCACAGCCCACCACCTCAGGGACACCCGAGTCGGTCTATGAGGCCTGTCGTATTTAAATTATCCTACCACATCTAAACTGGAAAGGCCCTTACCTTTTACTCCTAGGAATTTACCCTGACCATACACCTCCTGCAACAGGAAAATACACGTGCAAGAGACTTATTCAGTGCAGTAACTGCGATATGAAAAACAGCCTAAATGCTTTACATAAGACAGTTGAATAAACTGTGGTACATCCACACACTGGGATACAAGGAGCTGTAAAGGAGAATGGGGAGGATCTCAGTGAAATGCTAGGAAGGGATTTCCATGGCATTCTCAAGTAAAAAAAAAAAAAAAAAAGCAAAGTTCAATAGTATCTATAGTACTGCTACTCTTCATGTTAGTAAGAGGTGATAATATTCACGTATCTGTTCATTTGTTCAATAAAAAATACAGAATGATAGATGAAAAACTAAGGAGATCGGTTACCTACAAGGTGTGGCTGGGAACAATGTGGAAGGAAGGGGGGGATGGCAACATGATGGGTGAAGGGGAAAGTAATACTTGGGAGTACCCTTTTTGAATTGTTTCAATTTTTAAAATTGTGCTTAGTTTCTCACATATTCAAGAAAATAATTAAAATCGGGGCCCCTGGGTGGCTCAGATGGTTAAGCATCTGCCTTCGGCTCAGGTCATGATCCCAGGGTCCTGGGATCGAGCCCCACATCAGGCTCCCTGCTCGGCGGGAGGCCTGCTTCTCCCTCTCCCTTTGCCTGCTGCTTCCCCTGCTTGTACACGCTCTCTGTCAAAAATTAAAAAATAAATAAACAAATCTAAAAAAAAATAATTAAAATCAACCAAGATGTGAAAGGAACTCAAAATGGAGTGCAAAAAGAAACAAATCTAAATATGCTACAAATGAATAATTTAACCACACTGAAAGAATGGGTAAAGAAATATGTTATTAATATGTCCTCCAAAGTACACATCTTGACTGGATACTGTAAAGCTAAAGATAAAAGGACTGTACAGTAATTATTATACTCTACTTAGTTTTTCCCCCCATAAGTTCACGGGTTAATGATTCAGAAGCTATTGCACTTTATTCTGTTTTCCAAGACTGAGTGAATAAGTAAACACATTGTGGCTAATAGGAGCCAGGTTTCTTTTTGATGGAGAAAGGAGTTACAAATAAGAAAAATGGGGAAGACCAGAATAAGCCCTGTGTGGGTAGATTAGAATAGGCCTTTTCATTACAAACTCAAATATTTTGATAGATACATAGAGGGAAGTGTGTGAATTCATACACACATATACATATTTACACATGTTTTCTAGCTCTGTGCTCTAAGTATAAAAACCAATGACACTCCAGTATCAATGAGCACACCTAGATTTTGCGACCTTGTTCTCTGGACACCATTCTCCACTAAAGTAAACAGAGCTCCTTGGAGAAACCACAGTTTCCAAGACTGAACAGGGTAAGCACAGATGAGCATAAAACATCTTGAGATGGGAAAAATTTTTTGAGTCCAGAAACATATAATGGGAGAATATCTGAAGGACACAGGAGTCAACTAGAATGATCTCCCTAAGGTCAAGTCTGAAAAAATTAGAAAATACATGATAGTAATGGGTTAGAACCCATAAAATGAAACGGATATCCCTAAATTCATACTGATATTAATGAGTAAACAAATAGAGAAGGGAAGACATTCCTTACAGAATTTCAATTCATAAATGCATATAAAAGAGAGAAAATTACCAATAGGCAAACATCACAGCAATGATTGTCACAGGCAGGAGTTACAAAGGGATTTAAAAGTATGATGAAAAGCAGAATATTGACATCACCTAAAGCACCTCCTGACAGGATGTTTATTAATTACAAAGGGGCAAAAGCTTGCAAATAACACCTTACCCACATGACCAAAGTTACCATCTGCAGCAATGAAACTGACTCTATAATATGCCACCTTCTATGACAAACTAAGAACACAACATTTCTGCCATATTTTTGTCAAAGACATGTAACTTGAATTTAATCATGAGGAAACATCCAACAAATCCATTCTGAATCTCATTCTACAAAATTATTGACCAGTACTCTTGAAATGTGTCAAGGTCATGAAAGAAAAAGCCTAAGAAATGGCCACAAAGCAGAAGAGACTCGGGAGATGTGACGCCAAACATGAGACATGGGATCCTGAATTGAAGACTGAATTAGACCCTGGAACTGGAAAAAAAGATAGTGGGACAGTTGACAAAATTTGAATAAAGTGTATAGAATAGTTAGTAGTATTGTAGCAATATTAATTTCCTAGTTTGGATGCTGATACTATGGTTTTTAAGATGTTAACATTTGGGGAAGCGGGGTGAAGGGCACACAGAAATTCTATGTACTGATCTTGTAATTTGAGGGGAAGGTCTCCAATTATTTCAAAATGCAGAATTAAAATATATTTAAATAAAATTTCCCCCAACAAATCCTCCTTTCTTGGTAATTTGCCCGTATTTTTCTATACAACCACTTAAGGTAAGACAGAGAAACAGACGGAATGAAAAATAAGTCTATCAGTGTAAGAAGTCCAAATGCCAAGGTAAGAAAACCATCCAATAAGAAAAAAATACCTAGGAGGGAAAATCCATTTATCAAGAAATGAGGAGTAAAATCCACTGTTTTAAGCTAAATATGGAAACACTTCTGTGTGATAAACATGATCATGAATATACTTTGTAAGAAAAAAAGAACTGTTAGCCTCCACAGACTCTTTTCAGCTCAAAGAATGCAACATATTTAGAATGTTTGAACCACTATCTTGCAAACACATTACATGAAACAGAGCAAACAGGAAGGGGAATGTGGGGGAATGGGAGCCGGGAGGGGCAATCCAAGAACACGTGGAATGTCCAGTGTCTGGAAGTTGCTGAGTATTCCAGTCTCTGGCAATGTCACTTCTAAATTGTGAAAAATACTGATGCTCTCTCTCACACCGTGACTCATAAAGGAAACATTCTGTAATCAGTAATTCTTTATTCTATTCTTCAGTTTTATTCACAGACTTTCGTGAACTGGAGTGAAAAATCCTAACTTAGCATAGCACGGCTCAGCCTTTCTACTTTTGGCAGGGGGTGGGGGGCACAGGACTTTTTTCTATCAAGCAATGTGTCACTAACTTAACCAAGGTCTCTACTAGCTCTATCGAAAAAATTCAATGAGTACCTCGCTCTGAGAAGGTCCATTTTGTTCCCCAGGGCAGGCACTTCATCTAAAATGTGATAGAGAGCTGGAGCTTGACCATACTGTCTATAATTAAGGCACAAAAAGGCAGTTACACAGCCCTGCTGTTTGAGTGATGCTTCTACCGTGACATGTGGTTTCCCAGTGTACTATCTCTATGACCTTAGAAATCAAAATTAAGGAGCCCACCAGCAAACACAAAGCCAAGAAGAATCCTGCCAGTGAGGGCTCTGCCTACAACAACAGCTATCATACACCCAGCCTGCAACAGGGCTAGCAGGACATGTGCTGAACTCTTCTGGACAACCCCCCCCCCCCCCCCCACTGAGGCCTCGTTGTCTCCAAGTAGACTTCATTTAGATCACTGGTCTCAGAGTCTGGTCCTCCTCCTCCATGTTCCCAAAGATGCCTGTACTTTCACATTTGCTAGCACTTCAAACAATCAAGTCTCCCAGCTGGACTTGAGCTACCTGAAGGTGGGGTCCACGCACAGCATTCTGCACCAGGTCTGACATGATGCTGGGCCCATACACCTAATGCCTACTGGCGGCCAAGTAGAGCAGGTAGGAGGTGCACCTGATCATGCGTGTGGTCCAGGTATGGAGCACATGCTTGTCATGTTACCCAGTTGACTGAACTCCTACATGCCTAGAACTAGGCAGTGTTCTAGATGCTGAGAATGTTGCAATGGTAGAGAGAGGGGAGCCATCTTGTGGAACTGAGAATTTGGGGGCGGGGGGAGGGAGATGGACTTTAAACACATAACCATGCAAATGATTATATAACTATGATTACAAGAGATATTGTCAAATGAAACAAAAATACAGCAGGGTTCTAAGATCATGTAACTAGAGGTGCCTGGTTGAGCAGCTGGCTTTTGATTTCTGCTCAGGTCATGATCTCAAGGTCCTGGGATTGAGCCTCATGTCGGGTTCCATGCTCAGGAAGGAGTCTGCTTGAGGATTCTCTCCCTCTCCGTCTGCTCCTCCCCCTGCTCATGCCCCCCCACCAAATAAATCTTTAAAAAAAAGAAAAAAAAAAAGAAAAAGATCATGTAACTAGATGACCTGAGCACATAAGTTCCCGATTTTTAAAGGTTATCCAAGGCAGTAATGGGGGTTGGGGAGAATCTCCGCAGACACGACCCCATCATTGAAAATACAAGGACAAAAACCTGGAAGTGAGCCAAGTGCCAGCCTCAGGGGAGTGACCACACATGGCCTTACCCAGGCAACCTGAGGGAATGGAACTACTGAGCCATTTAAAAATGACAAGTATGTGAACTATGTTGATATGTGGAAAGATACTCAGTTTACTACAGATTGGATTTTTTTCTTCAACCATAAAGATGCTTAGGTCCATTAACAAAAATTTCAGAACTCAGCCTCAGCCACGGCTGCCTCAAGATAATCAATACCCCTGGGGACTAGTCAGCGTTTTGGAGGCAGAAGAGGAGCACCTGGAGGGCTTTGGAGGTTGTCCAGTCATTTTCCAGATGCAGACTTAATCAGCTCGTTCCAGCACCTAACTGGGACTGTGCCTCATGCCCTTTCCATCCATGTGCGGGGAGGGGGAGCAGGGGGTTCTCCTCAAACCAGGAAAGGAGGTTGGAGATCAGGCGGATAACCCCATCTTCCATCAGGAAGAAAAGGCTCCCTCCTAGGGTGAATGCAGAATGGCTTCCTGAAATGCCCTGGGGCCTGCTCCTACTACAGGACGTAACAGCTGAGCCAGTCCTCTCAACGGGTGTTTGGCTGAACCCGAATGCCCCACTATTTTTTTTTAAAGGCTACTGGTTTAATCTAGAGCTATTCGAAGTGTGGAGCCTGGACCAGCACCATTAGCATCACCTGGGAGCTTGTGAGAAGCACAGAACTTTGCTCCCACCAGACCTAGTGAAGCACCATCTACATTTTGACAAGATCCTTGGCGAATCACATTAAGATCTGAGAAGCAGGGCGCCTGTGTGGCTCAGTCGGTTAAGCGACTGCCTTTGGCTCAGGTCATGATCCTGGAGTCCCAGCATCGAGTTCCGCATCGGGCTCCCTGCTCAGCAGGGAGTCTGCTTCTCCCTCTGACCTTCTTCCCTCTCATGCTCTCTCTCTCTCTCTCTCTCTCAATAAATAAAAATCTTTAAAAAAAAAAAAAAGATCTGAGAAGCAATGGTTCAGTCCTAGAGGACAGGAAGATTGATTTATTCATTCCTCAAGCGTTCATTGACTTCTCTGCTAAATCCAGGGGATTTGGGTCCTGGGGAAAAGAGAGCCAAGGGAGGGAGTGATGCAGATGCCCTGAGGCAACTCCAGGGAGGAAATCCATGGCTGACAAACTTTAGAACTTTTCAAAAAGAATTTTTCAGAAAGATGCCAGAGAGTCCAAGCCTGGGGATGGATGTGGCTGAAGTCTTCAGGAAAATGATCCGTTAGCTGCAATGAAAGCACTCTTGAAAACCAGAAAGGGCTCCTTACAACTTCTGTTCATCAGTAAGGTGCTGTACCGCTCCCTCCATCCAGCCTCCTCTGCTGGCTAGAAACTTGCCCATTCTCTCTCTCCCAACATTTCCAGGAGATGCTCAATTCGCTTTGTTTTGTTGCAGAAAACATGAACCCGCAATGGCCCATATCAGCATCTGACTGCATTCGGCATGACCTGGAGTTCAAGGTGGACACAGTCATCTGAGGTGACGCCCAGACTTGCTCGAACCAGGATGTGGAGGGTCTGGGTCTCACTCCAAGGCCACAGAGAGGTCAGTTCGGGATTAGAACTGTTTTTTTTGTTTTTTTTTTTTTAAGTGAAAGCTCAGGTGTCTGAGCTAGAGGAGAGCACTCGGGGAAAGGAACGGGGAGCAGCGTCTGTCAAAGCGTGAGGGCCAGAGCCAAGTCAGGCTGTGAATTGGAGCAGAGAGCAAGACTGGAGAGCTTCCAGGCAGTGATGCCAGGCACAGGTCTCCAAGATGGAGTCAGTGGGTGGGGGACCACCGGCAGCTTTCGCTGACAAGAAGGATACTAAACTGTGGATAGGCTGAGTCTGGGGAGCGGCTAGACAAGACATCTGTGGACTAAGGTGCGGGCCAGAGGGGAGGAACTTGGGTCTGATTAGAAAGGCTACAGAAGCCACAGCTGGAGGAGAATGGACATAGTAAGACCTGAGCAAAGGGTCAAGGGGGAGTGTGACCCCAGGAGCCAAAAGAGGACCCACAGAAGCTGCCAGAAAAGAGAGGGGAAATCAGGGAAGCCTGTTACCAGAGGAGCTGGTGGGAGAGGGCAATGTAAAAATCACAGATGACAAATCACCTCCAGTGCTTCTGAGGAGGGAAGGACACAAGAAAAAAAGGTCCCAGCCTTTGGGAAGTACAGAGTGGCAGTAGCTGGTGACCTGTAAGCACGTTCCCTGCTGATGGTGTCAGGAAGGACATGCGGACACAGAGCCGGGGTGCTGGCCCATCCTCAGAACAGAGGCAAAAGCACTTGCTGACAACACCTGCCAGGCTGGTCGGCTTGGTATGCCTAAGGTCAATGGTATTTCTGGTAACGCCTTCAACCATCCAGTCTTCAGTGAGGCTCCCCACAGCCCTGTCGTGGAACCCGCCGGTAACAGGTCCTGAGGCGCCCCTGCGAGCTGCCTCTGCAGAGGTGGGACATGGTAGGCAGCGCAGGGGATGTGCCACCTAAAACAAATGCTCTCAAGGAAAAACCAAAATGATCCCTTAATTGCTTCTCTAACTATTCATGTTGGAGGAACTGTTTTTTGTTTTTTTTTTAAGATTTTATTTATTTATTTGACAGAGAGAGACACAGCAAGAGAGGGAATACAGGTAGGGGGAGTGGGAGAGGGAGAAGCAGTCTTCCAGCAGAGCAAGGAGACCTATGTGGGGCTCGATCCCAGGACCCTGGGATCATGACCTGAGCCGAAGGCAGACGCTTAATGACTGAGCCACCCAGGCGCCCGGGAACTGTTTTTAGGTTATAATTTCCAATACATGTGAACCAACGCTTTTGTCAATTACAATCAAAATAAAGTCCTAGCAAAGGAAATAAAACAGGACCTACCAAATAAATATCAAATGTTTTATCATTAGACTCAATCCACAAAATTCTGCGTTAATAAGATTTGAAAGATACAACACAGAAAGAATTACACATTTAACTATCTAAAAGAAAGCACATAGGCAATTAATGTAGAAAGTCACTAGGACTCCCACAACTTTATTGTCATGCAAACAAAAAGTCACAAGTGAAATAGATTCCCACGTTAGAACCTAATACACATACAGTGAAGAAAAGCTACATATATCAGCATTCAAAGTCTTTCATGAGAAAAACTAGTAACTAACTAGTTTTCACTTCTTAGCTTGGTATCAGCCAAATTACTCTCAAGGGATAATATATATCTAAATTGTTTCTGTATTTTGTTTAGTAACACTCATCCTAGCAACCAGTCTTACAGAGAGGTATGTTGATGGAAACGGGAAAGAATTGAGCATGACTTTGACAAACTCAGAAAATTCATTTTTAGCTTGTATTAAAAAAAAAAAGGCAAATGATGCTGTATTTCCAAAATGCAACTTCAATCCTTTAGTAGTAGGCCAGTTTCCCCCATCTATCCTGTGCACTTACAGTTAAATTTAAATTATCTTTTGATGAATGAGATCTTGCCATTTGCAATGACGTGGATGGAACTGGAGGGGATTATGCTGAGTGAAATAAGTCAATCAGAGAAAGACATGTATCATATGACCTCACTGATATGAGGAATTCTTAATCTCAGGAAACAAACTGAGGGTTGCTGGAGCGGAGGAAAGGAGGGAGGGATGGGGTGGCTGGGTGATAGACATTGGGGGGGGTATGTGCTATGGTGAGCGCTGTGAATTGTGCAAGACTGTTGAATCACAGAGCTGTACTTCTGAAACCAATAATGCAATATATGTTAAGAAAAAAAAAAAGATAGCAGGAGGGGAAGAATGAAGGGGGGAAATCGGAGGGGGAGACGAACCATGAGAGATGATGGACTCTGAAAAACTGAGGGTTCCAGAGGGGAACTAAGGTTTCGGAGGGGAGAGGTGTGGGGGGATGGGTTAGCCTGGTGATGGGTATTAAAGAGGGCACGTTCTGCATGGAGCACTGGGTATTATGCACAAACAATGAATCATGGAACACTACATTAAAAACTAATGATGTAATATATGGTGATTAACATAACAATAAAAATTTTTAAAAAATTATCTTTTGATGAAATAATACCAGATCCATAAATTTCCCAAGCACGGATCCTTTTAATAGGAAATCAGATTCAAAATACTCAAATTTATAAGGTATTCAGTGATAATATTTCCTACATGTTCAATGTCAAGATCATTACCTGCTTCACTGATAACTATAGCTGAATCATGGAATCCAACAGCAATCTGTGGACTCTGTTCTTATAAACTTGCTTTTGCCCTTTGATCTTATCTGCCATTTAAAAACATGATGCATTCCTTTGTTGCATGCAGCTTTCAACACCTAGGACATCAAACAACTAAGGAAGTCTGACTAACTGGTATCTTTAAAGAATTGAGAGCAACCTGGTTCCTGGTCTTCAAAAGCCACTAACAGCTTGTCTCACAGTTCATTTTCCACAGAATTTTTCCATAGATAATCATCATACCTCAGCAGGCAGTAATAGTTTTTAATGATGAGCATCCATATTATCATACAAAAGGGAGGATAAACTTGAACACCTTTGCCTTTATCTAATTTACAATTCTTACACATCATCACTAAGCACACTGTTCAGTTCAGATGACATTTTTCCTATTACAACTTTCTCAGTGGAGGAAGGAGTGCATGATTTACATTGTGTTACAAGCTCCCTAATCCATGCGCCTGCTCTGGAATATTCTTATTCTGTCAGAACACACACTCTGACACAAAAGAAATCCCAAACCACACTCATTGACCACGTACTTCTTCAGTTTTATATGGTTCAGAGTTAGTTGTGTTCATCAGCAGTAAAGCTGAGAATTCATCCCATCTCAACACCATTTTCATAGTATACATTTACTAGAATTGCCATAGCAGCAAATCTGCATTCTTCAAGCTATGATGAAAAATTCTTTACCATTTGTTCTATGGGTTGGTTTTCTGTATCATTGGCTAGTTTTCAGAGTACATCTTTGGGAAGTGATACCTGAGCCATCTTCTTTGCCCTAGATTCACCCAACATTGCCACACAAGTTTTTTTTTGGTTTTTTTTTTTTTTTTTGTTTTTTTTTTGTTTTTTTGTTTGTTTGTTTTTTGCCACACAAGCATTTTTGATGCCAGTCTTAACAACTGTCTTCGGGGGGTGGGGAGGCAGAGGGAGAGGAGGAGAGAGAATCTTAAGCAGGCTCCACGCCCAGCACGGAGCCCATTCTCATGACCTGAGCCGAAATCAAGAGTTGGACGCTTAACCAACTGAGCCACCCAGGCGCCCCTACTATCCTTTTATTCTTAGCAAATCAGTGTTATTTAATAAGAAGCCCACAAAGTACTAATGTTGACATACGCAATAGTGAACACTTATGTCTGTCAACTCTTTACTGGATACTTTCAAAGAATTCTTCTTGTTTTTCAATATATTTTTTTGGTTTATCTGCTAATGCTCTAAGTATCAATGCTCTTCTCTCTTCCTCAGTCAGTACATTCTCACAAAAATAACACATTGTGCTTAATCCATTTATTTGGCTAATTATGGCTATAAAACTAAATGTACAAAGGTCCAAACTGCCAATGAAAACTAATAGAAAATCTTTTGCTCTCAAAATGCCTTCCACCATCACCGCTTTGTTTCCTACTACTGTGCATTCAGATCAGGAGTTTTTTCTTTGCAAAACAAGTCCAGTGACATGTGCTTTCCCATCACTGAAGTTAGAATTAATATACCATTTACTGAAAAATATTTAGCAAATATTGAGCTTCCAGAAACTCTCTTTATTCACATAGAGGATAATTATGTATTTAGAATATTCAATGGAATTTTTTAAAGCTGCTAGAAAGGAGTATAGCAAAACTGCAGGACATAAGGCCAATATAAAAATATCAATCTTATTTCTATATATGAGTAATAAGAATTGGAAATTTAAATTCATAATAGCATCCAAAAATGACATACTTAGGGATGCACTTCAAGTATGTGTTTAGGCCTGTACCCTGAGAACTATAAAACACTGCAGAGAGAAACTGAGCTGGCCTAAATAAATGGAGATACATATCTAAGTAAAAGCATTATTAAAACTCGAGATTAAGTTGTCAATCCTCCTCAAACTGATCTACAGATTCACTGCAATGTCAATCAAAATTCCATGTTTTAATGGAAATCAACAATCTGATTTCTAAAATGCATATGGAAATACACAGGGCATAGAAGAATCAAAATCATTTTGAAGACTTACACTACTTAATTTCCACATGTACTATAAAATGACAGGGAAGACAGTATGGTATTGTCCTAAGCATTGACACAGACAGTAGTGGAACAGAATACAGACTCTACACTTAGATCCACACATAGGTTGTCGATTGATTTTCAACAAAAGTGCCAGTATAATTCAAGAGAAAAAGCGTTTTCAACCACTGGATGTCCATACCTTATATTACCCATAAAAATTAACTCACAACTGGATCACAGACCAAGACACAGACCTAAAACCATAAAGCCTCCATCAGAAAACAAAGGAAAAGTATCTTTGTAATAGCGGCATAGGCAAAAATTTCTTAAGTAGGATACAAAGAAATTTAAGCCTAGAAAAGAAAGCTAATACACTGGACCCCATCAAAATTTAAAACCTCTGCTCTTTGACAGTTTAAGAAAATGAAAAGAAAACAAGTCACAGAAATAGTCCCAAAATCTCCATTTGGCAAAAGACGGGTACCCAGGATACATGAAGAGCTCATAATTTGATAAAAACCCAGTAATAAAAAAAAAGGTGGGAGGCAAAGATTTTTGTATAGATATTTCACAAAAGAGATACCTGGATGGCCAAAAAGCACATAAAATGATGCTCAACACCATTAGAGGAAAAAAACCTAAATGAGATACCATAAGAAGCCTCTTAGAATAACCAATACTAGCAAGATTGGAATATCAAGTGTTGTCAATGATGTGGAGCAACTGGAACTTTCATACACTGCCGTTATTAATGCAAAATGGTATAATCGTTTTGGAAAAAAAACTCAGTTTCTTACAAAGTTAAACATACTTTGACCATAATGACCCATCAATTCCATTTGCAGCTATTTACACAAGAAAGGTAACAAAGATATAAAACTTGTATCTTACATGTATGTTCACAACAGTTTTACTCATGCTGGCTAAAAACCGGGAACAACCCAAAATCCATCAACATTTGACATTTGATATAAATTGTGGTCGGTCTATACCATGGATTAGTCATCAGCAATGAAGAGTAATAAACGGATAACACACAACATCGGTGGGTCTCCAAATTATGCTAACTAAAAGCCAGACCCCCCCCAAAAGTAGTGAATAAGTCCATTTTTGTGACACTCTAGAAAAGATAAATCTAACCCATAGTGACAGAAAGCATGTCGGTGATCACTGGGGGCTCAAGGGTGAGAGGTGAGAAGGGGTGTAAATTGAGAGGAGGCACAAGAAAATTTTAGGCACATAGACTGTAGCCGTGGTTGTTATGTGGATGTATACATTTGTCAAAGCTTATCAAACTGTCACTCAAATGGGTGCATGTTTCTGAATGTAAGGTCTGCCTCAATAAAATTGAGTAAGAACAAAGTAACACCGTGAAACATAGTTGTAAAACACATGACTGACACACAGTCTGTGCCATATGTAACTCCACATGTCAGTCCAACACCACCCCGTCGGTTCTACACTCTGGCCAACAGGATTGGTCTACTGACCCCTTGCATGGATACTCTAGCAACGTTAGATTATTCTACAGGCATATCCTGCAAATACTGCAGGTTCAGTTCTAAACCAACGCCTAAAGTGACTATCACAAAGGGAGACACATGAATTTGTTGGCTTCCCAGTGCATATAAGAGTTCTGTTTACATTATACCATCGTCTATTAAGTGTGCAATAGCACTGTATCTAAAAAAAAAAGTAGATACTAATTAAAAGACCCTTTATTGCTTAGAAATTTTGCTAACCATCATCTGAGCTTTCAGCAAGTTGTAACTGCCAATCACAGACTACTGTAACTAATAACGAGATGGTTTGAAATAAGGCGAGAATTACCAAAATGTGACCCAGAGACATGAAGCGTTCCAACAAATGTTGGAAAAATGGTGCCAATAGATTCACTCTATGCTGGGTTGCCACAAACCTTCAATTTATAAAAGCATTACCTGCGAAGCACAATTAAAAGAAGTGCAGCAAAAAGATATGCCTGGGATTGTTTCTAAATGCTTACTCTCAGGTTCTGTACTTAGCTCACTGTGAAGTGACAGCCAACAGCTCACAAATCAGCAGTAATCTATAGACAACACTTTGAGTTGCCATGTCTCAATTGCATGCCCAGAATACTTTAGATTCATTAAAACCCCAACGTGCTTTAAAATTGAACATTGTTAACCTCTTCACTTACACTAAAAGTAGTACTGAAGTTCATTCCCTTATAGGGATTTTGGTGACATTCCTAGTAATGTACTAATGAGTGAGCTTGAGGTGGCAAGAAATGCAAGCCCCATAAGGAAAATGGTTACTATCCTGTGCAATTCTTGGAGGCTTAAATGAGCAAATATTTAGAGGACTGTGGTAGATACAATTTTAGGATGGACCCCAAGATTCCCTTCCCTGCTATACAAACTCTATAATCCCTTCCCCTTGAATAGTGAATGAGACTAACGAATAGGACAGAAAATCACTCTCACAATTAGGTCACACTATAAGGCAAAGAGGAAGAGATGTTTGCACATTTAATTAAAGTCGCAAATCAGTTTGAGTCCATCAAAGGGGAGAGTATCCTGGGTGGGCCTGGCCTAATCAGGTGATCCCCTTAATAGCAGGTCTGAAGGTAAGAGACAAGTAACAGCAGAAAAACTCTCTTATTGACTTTGAAATAGGGACTGCCATGTTGACAAGAGCCACATGATAGGCAAGGGCAGGTAGCGTGTAGAAGCTGAGGGCCTCAGTCTTACAACCTGGGAGGTATGAAATCCTGTTAACAACCAACCAGTGAGCTTGGAAGAGGAATTTGAGCCTCAGATGAGAACAAGGCCTAGCTGACACCTTTATTTCAACCTAGTGAGATCCCGAGCAGAGGACCCAGATAAGTGATGCTGGGACTCCTGCCCTGTGCAAACTGTGGGAAAATAAATGTGTATTTTTAAGCCACTAAATTTGTGGTAGTTTACTATGCAACAATAGGAAACCAGTAAGAGGGCACCTGGGTGGATTAGTCAAGCATCTGCCTTCGGCTCAGGTCATGATCCCAGGGTCCTAGGTTCGAGTCCCACATCGGGCTTCCTGCTTAGCAGGGAGTCTGCTTCTCCCTCTACCCCTCCCCCCTGCTCATGATCTCTCTCTCAAATAAAATATTTTTTAAAAAAAGGAAACCAATAAGAGGAGAATCCAAAAGTATAATTTACATTTACATACAAACAACTTTTGGCAAGTTTCCACCCCAAGGATGTGGGAGTATATAGAGGTATCATCACGAAAGGAATGCAGATGTGACGAGGTTGTCACAAGGAAACAAGCTGTCTCAATTCACAGAAGAGCCTGTGGAGGGAGGCCACATGGCAAACTGGTGAGGGCAGTCTCTGGCACAAGTCAGATCTGGTTTCCAATTCAACTCCACCCTTCTGACCCTAGGACCTGTGGAGAATCATTTTTCCACACCTCATCTTGCTTATCAGAGAGACAGAAGGTTAAACACCTACTAAATCAGTTAAGTCTCTAGGGCCACAACCAAGAAAGTTACCTGCTAAAACAAACGAGAGAAATGCATTAACAATACAAGCACAGCCCTCAGAATCCACAGAAAGGCTAATGGCTGGGCCTCAGGGAGTGCCGGAAACACTCGGGTAACTGACCGCCAGCGTCTCTTCAGGACCCTCTGCTGTTGGACTGAATGTGCTCCCCTCCCCCACAAGATCAGGATTCCAATGAGACAGATGTCCCAGTGGGACCAGAGTCAAGAAGCTCTGTTTTAAGTTGATGCACAAGTAAGCCTCCACAGGACCCTCCCCACACATCAGGCCATGCTGAAGGGTGGTCCCTCAATGGGGAAGCAAGGGTAGGAGGGGAGTCAGGCAGGTGGAAACATCACAGAGCCCCCCTGCCAACACCAGCACCTCCTCACGGAACAGAAAGTATGAAAACAAGGCTTTAAAACAGGGCAAGTGCTCAAAATGGCAGCAATTATTAGTCTATTTATCACCTACTTGACACCTTAGTTGTCATAAAATTATTTGGAAACATAATCCAACTACACATTAAAGTTCTATGCTGCTCAATCATACTTACCGGCTTTGATATTTTGCGGATTCTTTTTGGTCCTAGTTTGTGTGTTCTTCCACAACTCCTACGATCTATCCCACGTGAAGTACGGAGCTCTGTGCAACTTCACAAACGTGCATCCACCTTGCAGGACAGAATTCTGCCTCCAATTTCATTAACCTGATGGTTAACCTGTCTATTCAGTATGTAAATTACTCTACTTTGATTTTTTTCAAGTCTATCTTTTTTCATAACATCTTTTCATTCTTTAAATTCCTTCTTGTAGGTCTCCCGTAGTTCTAAATATATTTAATATTCTCCATCCAGCAACCCGTTATTCAAGTTTATAGTATTCTAACCCCAGTGCTTACCATGTGTACAAAGTCTCCAATGTGGTGGATGGCTCTCTCAAGGGGTCTGTAATTTTGGATTGTGAGCCCATCTTCAGGAACACTCATTATGTGAGAATCCTGTGCAGCCTGAGCCTAGCATAGCCATCCCTCAAGAAGGACATTGCCAGCTTAGGGCCCCCTCTTATGTTAATTTATCAGCTTGGGGATTCTTACGCAAGTTAATGTAATTCAACCCCCAAACCCAAGTGAGGGCCAGCCTGAGGTTACCAACCCTACCACACCCAGACCCAAGCCAGGGGCATCAACTTCCCAGTGAGCTCCCCAATCTGATGAGCACACTTTCTGGGGTCCGTTCTTTCACCAAGGATGTAGTCCTGAGAGACCTGGCTTTAAATAGGGGTACCCACCCCTCTTGGGCTTAAAGGCTCATCTTTTCTGCCCACACCCCTAAAATGACCTGAGGTTCCAAAACTGGCCAACTTTCCTGGAGCTGCTCTATAGCATCAGCTCAGTCCTCATGAAAAGCTTTTTGGACGCTAGGGATTTTCTGTGAGTGCTTGTTCTCTCCGCACGCATTTAAAATGATGCTCAACGTTTTACCGCCAGCAGTAATGGCATTCTCTAAGTGGAGGGGCTTTCAAAATCTCCCATTTCCCATACTGCCAGGAACAGAAGCCCCAGGGTATCCATTCAACAAGTAGGAGATATTTTAAATCAAGCATCTTTTCTTACACAAGCTGTGCATGCAGAGTAATTTAAGCCTCATCTAGTCTAGCCTCTCATCCGTAAAAGATCCGGTCCCGTGACTTACTGGAACAAGTCAAATGAACACATTTAACAAGATGCTAAAAAAAAATACAGACAAGTAGAAAGAAAGAACACCGATCCTCTTACCATTAGACATAAAGTTTGTTCACATTATTAGAGTTCATTGTTAGAAATAACGCTTTAAAATGGACATGCTGAAGTTTTGTATTTCATAAGAGTTCCTTAGGATTGCTTGCTGGAAGTTAAATTACTGGGACAAAGAAATTTGCACAGGTTTTTTCTAAATAGTAAAAATATCTGAACATATACCACTTAACTATTTTTCTGAAAGAAAAGCAAGAGCAGAGTTTGGAAATGTCGACTTCATCATGTCCTATTAAGCTTCAGTTGTAGAAATGGTTTTGGTCAAAAGCCCATGTGTGAGCCTAAGACATTTGAACAGTTAGAGGGAATGTAAAAGATAAGGCTTTCATCTAGGCTGAAAAGGCAGAGATTCATCAAACCAAGAAAAGCCACCCCCCCCAAAAAAATACAGTCCAAACATAAGAGCACTAAACAAAAGTCAAGACAGAGCCATTATTATATGTGAAGCATTTGCTTTACAAAAACAGCAAGAAGGTGCCATTTACTGCCCTCTGTGGTTGACCGTGACCCATAAGTGTGAGCACGGTCCTGGCCCCGCCTGCTTTCCTCCCTTCCACGTGTGACCCCAACACGCCCAGAGAAATGCAGGGCCAGGCACACAGCACACACTCCTGAGATCACAACTTCCCAGGCTGTAATCAGAGGACTAATTCCAGAAACTTGCTGGTCCCTTCCTCCTCAAGGTCAGATGAAGACAGCAGAGGAATTCCTACCCCCTTTTCTATGGTGGGGCAGGGGTGCTTTCAACATAAATCTCAAACTGGTGATTTTATTTTCAACCTCCCCAGGCGCTGAAGGTAAGGAAACCAAAAGACACATCTCATCAATTTCTAAATAGCAAACACCAAAATTGGCAGTCCTATTTAAAATTAAAAAAAAAAAAATAAAGAAAAGAAAGTCTTTAAACTAGCATCCAGCTGGCGCTCTGTAGACTCTTTGTATAGTGGATTTTAAATTACAGATTAGAGTAAAACAACATGAGCAAAAATAAGGAGTAATCAGGGTCTCTTTCTGAAGACAATCTCCAGGCCGGCCATGGCCCTGATGGGCTTGGGCCACCCTTGCCGGCTGTAATAACCACTCTGAAAAACACAACTCCCCGAGAGGCAGAGCATTCTTGGGAAATCAAAGCTATGATTACTGGAAAGCAGAAATGCTCAAAAAGCATTACCAATGAAAGAAAGGACTTTTTGTTTAATTGTCAAGATTTATTGAATGGAGTCAACCTTCACAGACTCAGTGCAAATGCATTCTTGGGGACACATTCCACACGCTGCCTGTGTCCCCTACTCTCTCTCCCCTCGCTCTCCTATTCAAGTAACACGCTCATCATTGTATCCCCACAAGTACTTTCCACAGGACTCGTTCTCTGCAAAAACAGTCATGGTTTCTCTTGCTTCTCTGGAAATTTCCTTGAGCCTTCCCACTTAAAGGACAGTCCTATCACAGTTTCCTTTTATAGTATTATACAACCCAAATTATAATGATAAACCCGTCTCTAAACCATATGGTAGTGACTCCAAAATTAAAATGTAGATTGTCCAGTACTGCAAAATCTCCGACTTAGAGAGGCTACCAAATTCTGCTCTCCACCCACTGAAGACACACCCTAACCCAGCCATCAAGCTTGCTCAGAACGGAGTTCAATCTGTCCACCAGTAACCTTGACCCCACAGAGGTAATGCTTATTGTGGACATTGCTGCTATAAACATTGGGGTGCAGGCCACCCAGAACAGGCCCGCTGCTTCCTCAGGACAAACGTGACCATCGGGAAGAGGCTTTGTACAACCCTGCCAGGTTTTCCAACCAGGCCTCCCCCAGCCCTCTGGCTGTTGAGTATTCTCCTGCACGCTCTTCAGTACACCCTCCAAAAAGTCAGGGCCCCCCAAGGTAGGGCTCGGAGGGTACTGCAGCTGTAGCCACTTTATATGCCTTTAACAGAAGGTAAAGATTTATAGGCCGTCTCATCCTATAAAGCTTTATATTCTGCAAATGTGGTCAACTAAAACATACAGGTCTTTTATAGAATTGCTCTTTTTCTCAAGCCTATATTCCTGTCGTAATGTTTAACCCAAGGGGCAAGACATTTAGTTCAATTCTGTTCCACCTTTTTGGCTGGCTTCCGCTGAGATCTGAACTGGTCCTGCAACAGTTAGGTATTCTTGTCAGCTTCCTAGCACTTGAAACTGCTTAAAGTATGTCCCCTAGATAGAGGACACTTTTTTTTTTTTTTATTAAATGAAGATATGAAAACCTTGTGGCATTCTTGGGGTCCATTCTGAGGACTTAAAAAAAGATTGTTTTTGAAGAAATGATTTTTTCCCCCAATACTAACATCTAGTCCGCACGGCCATTACAAGAATCCCTATCAAATTTATTCCCCAAAATAACACCTACCAACCCACCGTTATCTCCCATCCGAGCTTGGTTCAGCATCATTCACTCTTAGCTACCCACAGTGGTTGCCACTAATTCTGCGTCAGTCAGAAAGGTTCACAGCATGCTTATCAGCTTGCCCCCCAATTTCACTCTTTATTCCATAAATGTTTATCTCTTATGTGCTGAGTGGTATAGATTTCACTCAAGGCTGCTGCCAGACTTCCAGGAGCCCAACATTTTGACCTTGTTTATTTGCCAGTTTTAAAAACTGGCTACTCGCCCTCCCTAGTCCTCTGGCAAGTGGCAAGCGGTCACGATGGAATAGCCAGTAACTTCTATCAACACCAATGAGTTGTCAGGGTCCCTTATCTTTGTTCTCTCTCAACTGAGGATCCTTCAACTGTAAGAAGAGATGAAACTATCTCCTCTATTCTGAGATCTCTCGGCTTCACAGCCTGAACCTCAAGGTCTCTGGAGATAGACCCGGAGGCTTAGAGTCTGCATGAGGCAACAACCGTCCGTGTCCACCAGCGAGCTCAAAGAACCTGGCCGGGCTCTTCGCCCCACTGTGGAAACAAATTGGTCTGTTAGTAGGTCAGCTCTCTAGGCAGCTACTTCTCACCTTTTCTCACTGCAAAGCAACAAGTATTCCTTCTCAGGGCGGGCACTGCCATGCTACCTTCAGGACATTCCAGAAAACAGGAAAGGCCACTCTCCTAAGAAACACCCTTCTTGCAGCACCTCCACTGATGCTGAGCTGCTTCCTCCCTCCCTCATTTCTGCCGCACCCTCCTTCTTGCCCTCCAGGTCGTGGGCGTCCCCTGTCAAGCTTGAACTCCCTTTCACCTTGACCCCAGTTATTTTCCCAATCCGAAGAATTCCTTGACCTAGGTTAATAAGCTTAAAATAGACATTTTCAAGTGTTTTTTTTTTTTTTTATTAGTTTCAGGGGTAGAATTTTAGGGATTTTTCAGTTGCATATAACACCCAGTGCTCATTACATCAAGTGCCCTCCTTAATGCCCATCACCCAGTTACCCCTTGCCCCCACACACCTTCCCTCCAGCAACCCTCAGTTTGTTCCCTAGAGTTAAGAGTCTTCTTATGGTTTGCCTCCCTGTTTTCATCTTATTTAACTTCTCCTTCCCTTCCCCATGTTCATCTTTTTTTTAAATTCCACATGAGTGAAATCATATTGTCTTTCTGACTTATTTCACTTACCATAATAACCTCTAGTTCCATCCACGTGGTTGCAAATGGCAAGATCTCCTTCTTTTTGATGGCTGAGTAATATTCCATTGTGTGTGTGTGTGTCTGTGTGTGTGTGTGTGTGTGTGTGTGTGTGTATATATATATATATACACACACACACACACCACATCTTCTTTATCCATTCATTTGTTGATAGACATCTGGGCTATTTTCATAGTTTGGCTATTGTGGACATTGCCGCTATAAACATTGGGGTGCAGGTGCCCCTTCTGATCACTATATTTGCATCCTTTGAATAAATACCTAGTAGTGAAACTGCTGGGTCATAGGGCAGTTCTATTTTCAACTGTTTGAGGAACCTCCATACTGTTTTCCAGAGTGGCTGCACCAGCTTGTATTCCCACCAACAGTGTAGGAGGGTTCCCCTTTCTCCGCATCCCCGCCAACATCTGTCAGTTTCCTGACTTGTTAATTTTAGCCATTCTGACTGGTGTGAGGTGGTATCTCATTGAGCTTTTGATCTGTATTTCCCTGATACTGAGCGATGGTGAGCACTTTTTCATGTGTCTGTTGGCCATTTGGATGTCTTCTTTGGAAAAATGTCTGTTCATGTCTTTGGCCCATTTTTTGACTGGATTATTTGTTCTTTGGGTGTTGAGTTTGATAAGTTCTTTATAGATTTTGGATACTAGCCCTTTATCTTACATGCCATTTGCAAATATCTTCTCCCATTCTGCCGGTTGTGTTTTGGTTTTTTTCTGTTGTCTTTTGGTTTCGTCGACTATTTCCTTTGCTGTGCAAAAGCTTTTTATCTTGATGAAATCCCAATAGTTCATGATTGCCCTGGTTTCCCTTGTCTTTGCAGACTGTCTAACAAGAAGTCACTGCAGCCCAGGTCAAAGAGGTTGCTGCCTGTGTTCTCCTCTAAGATTTAGATGGATTCCTGTCTCACATTTATAGCTTTTTCATTCACTTTTTTAAACTTTATTTTATTATGTTGTTAGTCACCACACATCATTAGTTTTTGATGTAGTGTTCCATGATTCATTGTTTGCATATAACTCCCAGTGCTCCATGCAATATGTGCCCTCCTTAATACCCATCACCAGGCTAACCCATCCCCCCACCCCCCTCCCCTCTAAAACCCTCAGTTTGTTTCTCAGAGTCCATAGTCTCTCATGGTTCATCTCCCCCTCCGATTCCGCCCCCCCTTCATTTTTCCCTTCCTACTATCTTCTTTTTTCAACACATAACGTATTATTTGTTTCAGAGGTACAGGTCTTTGATTCATCAGTCTTACACAATTCACAGTGCTCACCATAGCACATATCCTCCCCAATGTCTATCACCCAGCGACTCCATCCCTCCCACCCCCACCACTCCAGCAACCCTCAGTTTATTTCCTGAGATTAAGAGTCTCTTATGGTTTGTCTCCCTCTCTGGTTTCATCTTGTTTCATTTTGAATTTATTTTTGTGTATGGTGTAAGGATATGGTCCAGTTTCATTCTTCTGCATGTGGCTGTCCAATTTTCCCAACACCATTTGTTGAAGAGACTGTTTTTTTCCCCCTGGATATTCTTTCCTACTTTGTCAAAGATTAGTTGACCATAGAGTTGAGAGTCCATTTCTGGGCTCTCTATTCTGTCCATTGATCTATGTGTCTGTTTTTGTGCCAATACCATACTGTCTTGATGACTACAGCTTTGTAATGCAGCTTGAAGTCTGGAATTGTGATGCCTCCAGCTTTGGTTTTCTTTTTCAACATGACTTTGGCTATTTGGGGTCTTTTCTGGTTCCATACAAATTTTAGGATTCCTTGTTCCAGCTCTGTGAAAAATGCTGATGGTATTTTGGTAGAGATTGCATTGAATGTGTAGATTGCTTTGGATAGTATAGACATTTTAACAATATTTATTCTTCCAATCCATGAACATGGAGTATTTTTCCATTTCTTTGTGTCTTCCTCAATTTCTTTCATAATTGTTCTATAGTTTTCAGAATACAGAAACTACCTCTTTGGTTAGGTCTATTCCTAGGTATCTTGTGGGTTTTGGTGCAATTGTGAATGCGATTGCTTCCTTGAGTTCTCTTTCTTCAGCTTCATTTTTAGTATATAGAAATGCAACTGACTTCGGTGCATTGACTCTATATCCCGTGACTCTGCTGAATTTCTCTATCACTTCTAGCAATTTTTTGGTGCAGGCTTTCATGTTGTCTACAAAGAGTGAGAGTTTGGCTTCTTTCCAGATATGGATGACTTTTATTCTTTTTGTCTGATTACTGAGTCTAGGACTTCCAATACTAAACTGAACAACAGTGATGAGAGTGGACATACCTGACCTTAGGGGAAAAGCTCTCAACTTTTCCCTGTTGAGGATGATATTCACTGTCAGTCTTTAATATATGGCTTTTATGATATTGAGGAATGTTCCCTCTATCCCTACATGATGGAGAGTTTTTAACAAGAAAGTCTCCTGTATTTTCAAATGCTTTTTCTCCATCTGTTGAGAGAATGATATAGTTCTGGTCCTTTCTTTTACTCATGTGGTCTATCACATTGAATGATTTGCAGATGCCAAACCACCCCTGCAGTCCAGGAATAAATCCCACTTAGCTGTGGTGAAAATCCTTTTAATGTACTGTTCGACCCTATTAGCTAGTATCTCAGTGAAGATTTTTGCATCCATGTTCATCAAGGATATTGGTCTATAATTCTTTTTAGTGGGGTCTTCATCTGGTTTTGGGATCAAGGTAATGCTGGCCTCATAGAATGAGTTTGGAAGTTTTTCTTCCACTTCTATTTTTGGGACCAGTTTCAGAAGAATGCATATTAATTCTTCTTTAAATGGTTGGTAGAACTCCCCTGGGAAGTCATCTGGCCCTGGACTCATGTTTGTTGAGAGATTTTTGATTACTGATTCAATTTCTTTGCTGGTTATGGGTCTGTTCAGATTTTCTATTTCTTCATGTTTCACTTTTGGTAATTTATAGCTTTCTAGGAATTTATCCATTTCTTCCAGATTGCCTAATTTGTTGGCATATGATTGTTCATAAAATTCTCTTATAATTGTATTTCTTCAGTGTTGGTTATGATCTCTCTTCTTTCACTCATGATTTTATTTGTCTCCTTTCTCTTTTCTTTTTGCTAAGTCTGGCTAGGGGTTTATCAATCTTATTTTTTTTTTATTTAAATTCAATTAGTATACAGTACATCATTAGTTTCAGATGTAGAGTTCAATAATTCATCAGTTGCATATAACACCCAGTGCTCATCACATCACTTGCTCTCTTTAATGCCCATCACCCAAATTCTTTCAAAGAACTATCTCCTAGTTTCATTGATCGGTACTGTTTTTGATTTCTGTATCATTGTTTCTGTTCTAACCATTATAAAAATAGACATTTTAAAGAGATTTTATTTGAGAGAGGTGGGGGGGGCACATGCGAGCAAACAGAAGGAGAAACAGACTCCCCGCTGAGCAGGGAGCCCAACAAAGGGCTCAATCCCAGAACCCTGAAGTCATGACCTGAGCCAAAGGCAGACACTTAACCAACTGAGCCATCTGGGCACCCTTAGACATTTTTAAAAGCCGTTCTTTTTCCCTATAGCAAAGGAATGAACTTCATCCCTAACAGATCTGAAAATTGCTTTAACGTACAAAGGCAATGGGAGGCCCCTCTGCAGCAGACTGGTCATCTATGAGAATGGAGGCCTATGTGGCTGCCACTGGGGCCAGGCCTGAAAACTGGGTGTTCTCTACACCTGTTTGGCTGGGGCTCCGAATATCATTAGTTATAAGTCTACTTAGTTCTTTCAGCTCCCTTTCCCTTACTATGCTAGATGTCACTCCCATCCCCTTGCATAGATACAGCAGATATAGCAGCCCAAAGCAGCCCTGTGCCTTCCAGCATTGCCATTCATGGCACAGTAAGCACCTAAATGACACTCCAATTACTGCTTGCCATGCTAGTTTGTTTTTCCCAGTTGCCCCTGCCACAAGGAAGTCTGACCGTCTTCAGTTTCTAATAAGACCTCAAAACCCCTCAGGAGGTGCCACTTCCTAGGCCAAAGCTTCATATACCAGCATGGTATATCCCCACCTGAAGTCCGAGCAACATGGGCCCCTTAATTTAACATTCTCCTCTCAAGATTCTGGAAAAAAGTTTCAGCAGGAATCAGTTATCAACTTTATTAAAAATTTTTCAAAATTTACACCTGACAATGGTCAATGCCAAAGCTCCAATCTACTAGAGATACTTAAGATTGGCTAAAGTAACCTCAGTCTTATATTTAAACGCTGCCCATGTTCAACTGTAAGAGCTATATTCTTTAATCCTCACCCACAACCCTCCCCATAGTAACACAACATACATGCCTGTCCTTGTGAAGCTTACATTCTAGCAGGGAACAGGTACACAATAGGTAAATAATCTAGTTTGTCTTAAGCCTCTTGAACAGTGACCATGAGCACTGAATCCAAGGGCCAATGGCTATCAGCCAAGTTTCATTAGAGAAGCTTGACGTGTTTCAGCAGATCTCCATTATTCTAAGTACACATTTTTATTAAGCTTTGTAGCAATGTCATCACTTCTGTTCAAATCTCCTTCTGTATTTTTTCTAGAAACACACCTCAACTCAACACATGCCTTATTTACAATGGAAAAAGAAAAGCTAACAAGACAGACCTGAGTTTAAAACCTAACTGTGCTACACTATGTGTCTTCCTCATTTCTCAGGTAATTCCTATCGCACTGGTTGGTGTGTGAGAACCAAACAAACCCAAAGGGACTTTGGACACATTGAGTTTTATGGAAGATGAAGATAACAGAACCAACCTCAGAAATATTGTCACGATTAAACAAAACAGAACAACTAAAAGCACTTATCCCAAAGTCAGGATCCCCTGTTATCATTTATTAATGTATAAAAAGCAACTAGTCTTAGAATGAAGTAGAAATAGAATAAATGTTATTTCCTTCCTGCATATACATGCCTTTTGGGGGAATTTCTTCTTTTGGTTCCTTTTGATGTAGGCTACCTTCCAAAGCACCTAGTCATTGGATAGAGGGCCCATGACATAAAGCAGGTAGGCCTCTGCTCTGCTCCCAACCCCACCATCCTCGTGCTCTGCTCACATGGGTACCAAGCCCACTGCTATTTCTTATTTACATCTCCATAATCCTCTGAGGAAAAGCAGGAGACACATCTTAATTGGAATCACCAGAACCTACGCACTCCCCCCAGTGCATGGAGACATGGGCTCTGAATCCAAAATCCCCAGACCCCAGCTCTACCACTCACCAGCTACATCATCCTCACTAACTTACTTGGCCTCTCTGGGCCTCAGTGTCCTCATCTGAAGCAGGACAAAGTAACAGCAACTGTCACGTCGGGTTGTTGTGAGCATAAACGGCAATCAGCACATGGAGCACTTCCCAGAGTTGCAGCAAAGTTACGTGTGTGTACATGTGTCATGCACACGTGTGTGTCCACAATTCCAGCCAACAGTGTTACACACACACCCAGTCTGTCCTTTACTGAGAACTACAGACATATTTTCAGTACACATGCTAGGTGCTGAGGCAATGATTCATTGACTTAAGATTTTTAGTTAAAAAAAAAAAAAAAATTTGGGTCCTTCCTAATAACTAATCCCAAGTATCTTAAAATTCCTTTTTCATTTACTGAGTTCTTTTGGAGTCAAACAACACCATTAAGATCCCCGTTTTTTTCCCCACTCTTTTTACTACATGAATTATAACCTCTTTCACAGAGCTGGCCACTTTTATTATTATTCTGATTGTTCTTACTTTAACTGGCTTTTAATATGTTAGGACATTTCTTCTCCAATTCAAATTCTAAAAAGCTCTGTGACCTATATTTCACACTTCCATTTTTGCCCTCCCTTAGTGGGCTATGTCAGCCAAAGAGCCAGACCTGTTTGCCAAACTTATCCACTATGCTATATCCCTTAACTCTAATAATTTTAATAGGGCCATTAATGTGCAACAGAATGTGGCTAGAATGCTATTTCCAGTAAAAGATCTGTTAACTCATTCATTCACCACGTATTTGTTGAGCCCCTGCTCTGTGCCAGACACTATTCCAGGGCCTGGGAATGCAACTGTGAGCCAATAATCAAAATGACTTTGTTGAAATGACATTTTTGGGGGAGGAGGCAGAGACAAGACAATGAGCAATAAACCTAAAGCAATCATACTCTGTTCCTGTTAGACCACCACACATGCATCCCAAAAAAGTCATCGTGTTAGGCAAAAATCACACAATAAACACCAAAAGCCATATGAGGGGGCAAAGGCAGAAACCTAGTAAAAACTATCACAATTTTAAACATGCTGAGTGATTAAGAAATATACAAATACTACAATAAACATGGCAATTTACTGCAAACAAATAGAACTTGGAAGTGTGCTTGAGGAAGTGGACGTCAGGACTGCAGCCTGTGAGCAACTGTAGAGCAGGAGGATTATCTGAAATCAGGCAAATGGGGACAGAATGTGCCTCATGAAACAAGATGTGAATGGAGGCGACTGGGAGATGTTTAAGGGGTGTGCATGTGTGCGCCGTGTATTCCTCTGTGGCTTGGCTCAGCTGGGTGCAGTTTTCTGCATTCATCTAGTGCTTTTGCAACGGAAATCACACGTAAGCAAATCTGAAACCCGTGCTATTCTCAAATGGTTCAGTACTATATCAAGCATGTTGAAACAAACATGCGCTTTAAAAACAAGTGGTATACAGAATTGGGTGTATAAGGTGATAATTGCTATGAGAAACTATAGCAGGATAATAAGGACAACTGAGAATTAGGATATTGTTGCATTTTTTAATGTATTATTCTCTACTACTGCTTTCATTCTCTACCTACTGTCGATAAAAACCCCTGGGTGCACTGCATTTATGCACAAGCCTGCCATCCTTCTGGTGCTTCTTCCAACCTTTCCAAGTGCATGCTGTGGTCCCAGGGGCCTCCCAACACTGTGCCCACCACTCACAGCCCTTCCATGGGGCCTCAGGTACTTTTTACTATCCCGTCCAATAGGATTTGATGCATTAAAATGACAGCACAGTATTTCCAAGTCAGCCCCGTGTGTGATGAGCGAGCCCAAACACATCTGAGTGTCCACCATCAGGTTGGTTTGTATTCAGGAATTCGCAGATTCACCCTGGCAAAAAAAAAAAAATGGTACATTATCTTGTCTTCACACTTCCCCTGTGGTCAAGACGCTGTGGAGATCTTTCAGCTGTTGCACATACTTTGAGAACTTCACTCCAACTCAGTACAGCCCATTTCCAACTTCCTTTTCCACATCTGTTCATTCCTTATTCTAACCCAAGCTAACCTCTAACAAGACTCCAAAATTGTAATCACAGCTTTCAATCAAATCCTGCCAATTCTCTATCATAAACGTGTACTACCCTAATCACCAGAAAGCTTTCAGTTCTTACCTTTGGAAAGTTCATAGCCAAACGAGGATTTGGATACAAAGCTTCAGGAGAAGGAGAACCAGGCAGAGGGGCTGGGGGGCATGTGCACGGTAAACCTCCAGGAGGCATGCCCTGAGCAAGGAATGGCGGGGAAGGCGGGGAAGTGGGACACCCAGGAAGGCTCCCTGAGCTGTGCTTCCCATCCTACCAACCCCTGGCTTGGTGGTTTCCCGTCTTCATGTTGCAATGATGCAAACATTAAATCTTCTGTGCTGTCAAAATACTGAGATTTTTAAGCTGATTGCTCATCTCCCTGTTACACCCTTCTTACACATCTGATGAAGACAGCTTCTGTCAGTGTTTAATTAAATCAGATTTGATTAAGACCTTACTCAGGGACCCTACTTTGTGTTTTCCAATCTCAATTGGATCTTTTTTGTTTCTCAAAGGGCTTTTTCAGCCATAGCTGCTGCTTGGGAATTAGAGAATGATGCCCCTCCCGGGCACTAGGAGGTTGAGCTGGATCACAGCCCCATTCAAGCTTTCCGGGGGTGGGTGTCCTTGGTCAGTGCCCAACAAGCACTACTATCCAGGGTGGGCTTCTCTGATGTGACGTCAGGCCTCTGTGGGTCTCCTGTGCAGTTGGGAAGTAATACAATCCCATTCCTGATGGTGTTCTCATACCTACACATAGAATAGGGTTTTTCCATTACTACTTGACACACTAAGTAGTATTCCAACCCATTCAAATCGATCAATCTCAAATCGCTGGTGGGAGGGGAAATTAGAACAAGTCCTGTGAAAAGCAGTTTGGCAGTATCTATCCAAGTTCTAAGTGCACAGACCATCTGACTCTGGAATTTATCCTGCCAATAGGCTTGCACATGTGCAAAACGGCACACAAAGTTATCCATTGTAGCACTGTTTACTACAGCCAAGAAACAACCAACTATTCTTCAACAGGGGGTGGACTGAATAGAAGTTTCTACATACATGTAATGCAGCTGTTAAAATAGAAAGCACTTTATTTACTAAAATGGAAAGAGCCTCAAGAAATATTAAGTGAGGGCGCCTGGGTGGCTCAGTCAGTTAAGTGGCTGCCTTCAACTCAGGTCATAATCCCAGGTTCCTGGGATCGAGTCCCACATCGGGCTCCCTGCTTAGTGGGGAGTCTGCTTCTCCCTCTCCCTCTACCCCTCCCCCCACTCATGCACACACTCACTCTTTCACTCAAATAATTAAGTAAAATCTTTTTTAAAAAATTAAGTGAAAAATAGTGCATATGATAGGTTGTATTTTTTCATTCTAAGGAGGTAAATTATATTTTTTCTCCATGCATGAAAACACAGGGAATTAATAACACTGATTACATGTAACGGCAAACTGGTGAGTTGGGGGAATGGAAGTGGAGAACATTGCCAGAGAGAAGGTAGGATATTTTACTACACATCATTCTATGCTGTTTTAAAATTATAGCCAGGTGAATGTGCCACTCTTTCAAAAAAAAAAAAAAGTTATACATCTTGTTGAAATGCCATCCCCACTCTGAAAGTGATGGTGGTATACCAAGCTAGGAGGGAGGCTTTGAGCATCCTGGGATCCAGTGGACACCTGCTCTCCTCTCCTGTCTCTATTCTGGCTCTACCCGTTCTGATGTCGACTCCTTTATAATTCTTCAAGTCCATACCCTCTCTCCCCATTATAAACTGCCTACTCACACAGGTGCTGCCACCCAGGAACCAACACAGCCCTGCTGTCCCCTAGAACTGGCATGTGAACCACCACCACCACCAACATCCACGGCCACCGTGGCTGGATGACAAAGTTGCATGTCACTATTGTGTCCTTGTCAACTACTAAATCTGGGAAATTCCTCCAGAAGATCTGCCAGCAACCTCCACTGGACTTGGAGCCACATTTATTGGTTTTCAACAGTACGTACTACATTTATTGCTCTGAAATATTTTCTAAAGAAAAAAATTAAGCCAGTCACCACTTTACTTATTGTATTCTTCTAGAATTTAACCCATATAAAAAATTAACTAAATACAATCTCAAGTTTTGCTTTAGGTTGCAGTGCTTATGATCTTCGAAACCTCAGCTCCACAAATTCTAGGTTGAACTCAAGTTTTCAGAGCCAACTAACTTTGTAAGAATAAAAAGTCTTACAAAAGAGGCTATCCAACCTCCCCATTGGTTACTACTTCAATCAGTATTTGAAAATTCAAAAACTTTAAGATTTTATTTATTTGACAGAGAGAGAGAGACAGTGAGAGAGGGAATACAAGCAGGGGGAGTGGGAGAGGGGGAAGCAGGCTTCCCGCTGAGCAGGGAGCCCGATGTGGGGCTGGATCCCAGGACCCCGGGATCATGACCTGAGCTAAAGGCAGACGCTTAATGGCTGAGTCACCTGGCACCCCTCAAAAACGATTTTTATCCAAGCCTAAGAGACTTCAATTGTGTGTCTTTCCTCACACATGAATGTCCCATGGCAAATCAATCTCATCTAAATTTGTTTTAAAAAATGCTTTAGTTTTTCCAACACGCCTGGGGAATACTTTATTAGCTAATGGTCAGAATAAGTTCTAATAATGAGCTATGAAAACCTAAGTGAAAGTGAAGAACAGTTGAACACCAGTTCTAACAAGACTTGTGACCGCAGTACCAACTTTCCAGAGGGTCATGACCGGGCTTCCGCCAAGCACTGGCTGAGTCACGGCCATATTTAACCTCACCATTTGTCTTTTGGGTAAAGAATGGGTGGGAGTGGAAGAATCTGTGATAAACATCAAAACCCCAGCATGACTGTGGAGTCATCAGCTGAAATGAAAGACGAGCAAGACATGTCCCCGCTTACTATTTACACTGCCCAGACGGTGTGACTGCCTACTTGTTATCCTCAACTACCACCAGTCAGACCCCTAAAGGTCATAAAGCTGCTGGAAAGGGAAAAGAATTTATCAAGCATCTAAGCTAATCACAGATAAACTACAGGATGCTAGCCAAATACAAGGGCTCCTGCCTGACCCGTTTCCAGAAACTGGTTCCGACTTCAAACACTACTTAAAAAAAAAAAAAAAAAAACCCAAAGTGTGAGGATGAGAAATATTTAACACTGAATTTCTAACTGTCGTTATCTAAGGGCTTGTTATAAAGCCAGCTGTCCTGCCCTCACAAGGACCAGCCCCATGTAAAACTATGAGCTTATTTAATAGAAGTGCTCCCAGCCCCACCCTCGGATCCCGTGGGGCCACCATCCCGAGGTGGCATGCAAGGCACGGGTGCTCCAATGCGTGTGAGCAGATTGGCACTTACGGTGGTCAGCCACGCTGGAGGGGACACCACCACACCAGGGGACAAGCAGGAACCATGATTCTAGACGGGCCCACGACAGACAATCCATTCCCTAAGTGTCTGCAGTAGGTTCATGACTTGCAGGCTGTGCATCTCAGCCCACGTGATACCTGACTGCACGTGCTGGTCCTAGGCTACCCCTCGGCTTCCAAGTGTGCTCACCGTCAATTCATTCAACACTGACATGTGCCTGGCACGGTTACGGACGGATCAGTATATCAACTTCATAAAGTAGTGAGCCCAGGAAGAAACACAAGAGCTCATCAAGTGTCATTTAACAGGATAGTCCACTGGGAGCCATCTGATGCCTCCAAAGTCATAGAGGCCAACATCTTCAAGAAAAGGGGCAAACCCTTTCCCCATCCTATTTTTAGGGCTTCCCAGGAGCCTGTGCTCCAGGTTAAGGCTCTTCAGCAGGCTCATTTCGTGACTTAAGCATCTGCTCTTCTTGATATGGAAAGAAAGGCAAAAACAGAGTGCACCCTCTTTCCCTCAGCCACGTGGGCCTAGGCTGGCCCAAGGAAGCCCTCCCGTCTGTCACACAAGCCCCCTATTTATAGACGTCCCATCCACCCATTACTCAGGCACTTAAAAGAGCCTGGGTTACTCCTAATCCAGGGTCAGCACAGATGCATGTTGGCTGTCAGCATTTAGGCTTACAGTAAACCTAAAAATTACAAGTAACGAGCTGCTACAGGGTAACTCCTGAGTATCAGCATTCTTTCCCTCCATGGTTTATGTCAATTCATGAAAACATGTGTGAAGCATCTGCCTTTTTATTTAAACAGAAAGCAAGAGCTCAGATTGCCGTGCTGTGGCATTTTATGCACAAACCCAACAGCTAAATTGGGAGCTCCGTCGGTGGGAGGGGCACACTGGAGTTAGTCACCACAGCTGCCCCGGCCACCAGCTGCCCAGGAGGCCTCCCCGTGAACCGAAGGGGAGACAGTCAACAATGGAGCAAGGCCAAATACTTAGAGAAAGAGTAATAGTTCTTTCGGACTTCGCTGTTGGGGCGTCAGATTCCAAAGTACTCCTGACTGAAGAGAAGACGGCAAATTATAATTATTTTAAAATTCCTTTTACTGCATCCAGTGTTCTTTCACAACATTTTCCTTGAATTTGATACCGGCAAGAATTTAATATGTTTATGGCCAGACCAATTGTAAAATGATTAAGCCTTAATTTTACTCAAAGTTCTTCTGAGAGGCCTCTATTTTTTCATCCCTCCCTCTCCCACTACCATGGAGCATTCCCTCCCAGCCCACTGTTTTCGTCCTATTTATAAAAGTGAAATGCCCATCTGGCAAGAGAATGTAGGTTCTGACAAAAGGGTCTGACTGATGCATACCTTTCATGCACACCTTTTTTTTTTTTAAGATTTTATTTATTTATTTGACAGAGAGCTAGAGAGAAACGTGCACAAGTAGGCAGAGAGGCAGGCAGAGAAAGAAGGAGAAGCAGACTCCCTGCTGAGCAGGGAGCATGATGCGGGGCTCGATCCCAGGACCCCAGGGATCATGACCTGAGCCGAAGTCAGACGCTTAACCAACTGAGCCACCCAGGCGCCTCCCATGCACACCTTTTCATCAGAAACCTCAACTCCCGTTACCTCAGCTTCACTGTGGTACCCCTAAGTCTCAGCCAAGTTCAGGAGTACAAAGCATTCAAACCAACGTGGAGAATCTTCAAACTGGTTTCACAAAAGCAACATGTGTGCTTTCTTAAACAAATAGAAATAAACTGCAATAGAGAATAAAGCATTTTATTCCATCTTTCGACCCCTAAAGTCTTCACTTGGAATGAGACACATTCTAGACGCTAATCTCTGTGAAATTCCTTTTCAGAATACATTAAAATATGAAGTTGTGGTGAGCATCTATCCTCGGAGCTAACGCCACCACTCTGAACCTAATCAGAAATGGGGATTTAAAAAAAAGGTGGGGCTGTTTGTCGCAATGGAATGAGGTGCAGTGCCACCAAATTCCAAACCACCACCTACCTACAGGAGCAAATGGTCACACATCGCAGAGATGCAAAATGAGGATTTTTGCTGGGAAAAGTAAAGAATAGGATTGTCTCTTATAATATGCTTAATTGTATGCATTAATAGGTCTAGTACTTTTCCTGTTTGTTAAAAGTAACATTTTTCAGCCTAAGTTTCTTGAATTCATAGTAACATTAAAATAAATAAATAAGACCTCTACACCAAAAAAATTTCCAGGACAGTAAATAGTACTTGATTAGATGCAGTTCAAGGAAATAAGTTGGTAAAAGAAATTAAGTCCAACACTATAATCTTCTCTAAGGCAGTTCGTTTGCTGAGTGGCTTAATTGTTTTCCAAATATCTGGGGAGGGAATGTCCCTGAAATTTCCCTATTTGTCTTCTTCCTCTCAATCCTCTGCCAGCTCAGACATCTCTATGGCAGCAATGAGACAAAGCACATGGTTAAAGCAATTTCTAAAGGATGCTTTTATTTCTCATGAAATAAAAGCAGATGCATACGGACATATATTCTGGGTCCTCCAGTATCTCTCACCAGGGCGGAAGAAATTTAAATGGAATTAAGGAAGCAGGTCTCCTTGGCTTTGAACTTTTGGGCAGACAACGGAGTGCTGGACAGCCAAGGAGTTATTAGGTGGGAACGGCACTGCAGGCAGAGAGAAGGGCACGGGAGGGCACAGGACACCGGCCGGCAGGAGAAAGGGCATGTGCACTAGTCTAAGGGTGCAGATGTGGCTGGACGGCAAGGGTGGGGGTAGGCCTTGAAAGCAGCAGAATGTCCTGGTCAGATCTGCATTTCAGTTAGATCACCTGCAAAATGAACGACAGGTTGGCAGGCAATCCTGCCAGAGGAGAGACACCCCAGGGAGAGTGCTACCAAAATCCCAGACAGAGGTGTCAGGACCCTAAATTAAAGTGGTAGCAATAGGAATGGAGAGAGGGGGCTCAGGGGAACATCTGTGGAAATCAAAATTCTAAATTTTCAGTACGTAGAAATGCTATTAACCCTATAGCTGTGGAAGGAGGGTATACTACCGTTCACACCATCACCTGTGTCTGAAGCACAGCCCAGAGCTCCCCCACGTGAAGGAGGCGGCCCAGGATGGGGGTTCAGGACTCCTCACACTTCCTAAGGGATATCCAACCCACCTTCTCCTATTCATGTGTCATGACAGATGGTTAAAAATGACACCCGAGTCCAGGATACTCAGACACTTAGGGTGTTTGAGATTTGTTTGAAAAGCAGATTTCCAGCTGATTCACAAGTTAAGCAATATGGAAGGCCAAGAGATCATCTGATGACCGTTTAATCAGATCATCAACCTTCAAGGCCACCAGATTCCTTTCACTTTCGGGGATGCTATGGCATGGGAAGGAGCAGCACCACCCTTATGTGGTCTTGGAAAAAGAATCATTTGTTGGTGGAACAACAATGTCTGTCTGAAATTTGAAATTGAGAATAAACAACTGTAAACCAAACCCCAGGGTTTGGTATTTCTTTTAGGATTTGAGAAACATGCTGATAATTTTAATCTTATTGGAAATGACTAACAACGTTACTGGGGCTTATGCTAAATATAGATTTACTGCAACCTGGTAAACTTTAAAACATCAACCAATTAAATATTTATTGCTTTAATAAAACAGTTCAAATGAAATGAAGCTGAAAAAATAGTTTGTCCTCAGGGACAAACTGAAGCATACTGTTTAAATTTTAATGATGTATGAATAGACCCTTGCATACTAAGTTTTACAAAGTCAAATTTTCTCTTTTCTTCCCCTTTCTCTTACTGACAGCCCAATCAACTCTCATCCTACACCTCTCTTTGCTGTCGTGATTGTCTATCAGAGGAGCCTCACTGTTCCTAATTTAATTTTGTGGATATTTTGTGACTAAGAAATGAAATCAAAGCTGATAGAAATATATGCAGGGTAAGAATAAACAAGTGTCGTGTGAGAACCTCTCCAATGAGCAAATTAGCACCAACACACAAAATTCTGGAAGAAGACTTTCTCTGGTTGCCTTGGGCTCAAAGCCTGCCCCCACCTCAGCCTGCGCTGTTCACACCGAGAAAGGAGCTCTCCGCAGAGGCCCAACACCTCCCGGAAACACTGAGCATCTTCCAGCCAAGGAGTCCAGAAGTGGAGATGTCCAACACCCCTGCCCTGCAGTCTCCCCAGGGCCCCAGGTCTGCTGGTCCCTCCTGCTGGCCAGGTCCCTTGGCTACTCAGGTGTCTGTCTTGCACAGAGGAGTGGCCTGGGAGAAGGAGCCTTGCCCTGCCCACCACAGAGCACAGGGCAGGTGCAGCAGGGGCTAGAAGGTCGCCAGCCTCACAGTGAGGCCCTCCTGGGCCCCATGCTACCACCACCAGCCAAGTGCTCTCCTGAAAGCCTCATCTCACCTCCAGGAGCTTCCATTTCCCCATGCTCCATCCACTGCCATCTCCCTTATGGGTTGTGAGAGCTATAAGGAATGTTCATGAAACCCGCTTACCCAGGCCCAGCCCATAGAATGTGCTTGATAAACATAGGAGGGCGGCTACTACTGTCCCCAAGGTTGTCATCACCACTGGCAGCCAGCTGGGGCCACTGGCTCACCCTCCAGGGCCCAGCATCAATGACGGACTGAGGATGAGCTGACATGGGTAGACAAGTGACACACTGGCTTCGGGTAAGGGAGGGGCTCCCCTTGCATTGTCCTGGTGTCGCTCTGACCCTCCTTGGTACCTTGCGCTCAGGAACTCACTCTGCCAAATTTAATAACGGAGAGAAATGCAGGGTCCACCTCCCCTACAAAACATCCTTTCTGCACTCTGGAAGACAGAGTCCTAGAGATGAACATGTGGAGGTCAGAAGGATTGGTTTTCTAACTCCTCTATTAATAGGACTTTTAGGTCCATGAATTTCACAATGAAAACCAGTTTCATCGTCTCAAAGCAGGAATGACTCACTCACTGAGGCTGCATGTGGACCTGCTCACAGAAATATCCATGCAGTTCCTCCTGGGCTTGCTACATGATACCCCCTCAAGATCTGTCACCTTCAGTCCGTCTTCTGTCTGTCTCTCCTAGCAGTGGTCCCAGGGTAGAAAATGAGGCAGATCTGCTGATATAAACGTGCTCCGCTGAAAAACGTACAACCTGAAGGAAGCTTTCCAAGTCTTCAACTCTTAGGTAAACTTTGCTTCTAAGACCGATTTAAAATAGTATTTTAAATTAGGTTTTAAAATTCTATAGGCAGGGGCACCTGGGTGACTCAGTCAGTTAAGCGTCTGCCTTCGGCTCAGGTCATGATCCCAGGGTCCTGGAATCGAGTCCCACATCGGTCTCCCTGCTCAGCACAGAAGCCTGCCTCTCATTCTCCCACTCCCCCTGCTTGTGCGTGTGTGTGCGTGTGCGCGCGCGCGCATGCACACACACACACTCTTTCTGTCAAATAATTTTTTAAAAAATCTTTAAAAAAATTATATAGGCAAATTCATAGTGACAAAGTAGATTCAAGGTTACAGAGATGAGAGAAGGGAAAAGAGGGGTTATTGTTTTGGGTTACAGGGTTTATTTGGGAAGACGAAAATTTGGCAATACTGATGATGGTTGTACAAAATTGTGAACGTAACTAATGCTACTGAATTGTATGCTTAAAATGGCTAAAAAAGCAAACTCTGTTATATGTATCTTACCACAATAAAACTTAATTAAATTATATCTAGGATATGGTGAATGCCGGAGAATAAGAACATAAGTATTTCAATAAATTTAAGTGGTGTGCCTTAGAACTGCTCATGAATGCAATCTATAAACCCGGGCTGCCTAACATTATGGTTGTGGCTAGGATTGATAAATGGAGATGTGACGTGGGACAATCTTGACTCTAAAAGCAACTCACCATCCACAGGGAAAGCAGCCCCTGTTGCCCCAGGCTTCCGAGCAGTAAGGGCTCACTGTTCCCATTAGCAGGCCTGACCTCAGAGCACAGTCCACAGAACGACCTGGTGCCACATTTACGACACGTCACACTTTCTACTTTTTTAATCAAGGGAAACATTAAAGAAACCTCTGGGAGGGAGCCACAGGCTCATAGGGGTCTCTGTGCATGCACCCTGCAGATGAATCTGAACACAGGCCGTACCGGGCCACTCACCTGGGAAATAAGCATCTTTACCTCTGGGCCAGTAGGACATCATGGGCCACCCATATTAAGGTCTCTTTTCCTAAACACCACCAGACAATAACTTTGGACTTATGATGGAAAACGTGAAGAGCTCACCTTTTTGACAAGTTTCTGATAAGTATTACTAAAAACTAGGGTGTTTCAATTATACAGCTGTGTTTCTGAGAGAGGTTTGGTCCTCTGGTTCTGACCCCGCCCACCACTGACTGTTCCACAGGGTCATTCATGGAACCAAGGTTCACCATGTGGCCTTGGTGGGCAGAAGCCTTGGCCAGCCAGGCTGTGGGGACCACTTCACCGGTGAGCTCTCTGGGACACACGTGCCAAAGCCATGTGCCACCAGGCAGTGAGAAAATTCTATCATTCACCCTTTTTCACATATTGGATTTTATGCTCTTTTCACTATTAGATTTCCACACCTAATCAGTACTTTTTATCCTTAATATTATTCAATAGTGAATTTTTATGGGTCAAAGTAAAACATCTGAAGTGACTGTGGCAAGAGCTATTTTGACTTTTATAAAATTGCTTTAAGAGCCAAAGCTTCTCTCTACCTTAAGTCTTGCTTTAGGGGGAATCAATCCACCTGCGCAACTCTTTCCCAGAATCCCATTTAATTTCACATGAGGAAAATATGATAACCTTCCAAGACATGTAGATAGCTTTCCCAGCTGTTCAAGAATATGATTTTTTTCCTCACTTGTCAATCAACCTGATCTTAAATTATGTGCATTTAAGAAATGTTTCATTATTTTTTAAGAATGGCATCACCTTTTCCTTTTAGAGTTTGCCATATTTCTATTAATTTTAGTTTAATTTTAAATAGATCTAAGGTAGTTCTTATTTTCTTGGTAAGTAACTTTATCTCACACATTGTTCTTTAAATGTGTGGATGAACATACGCGTGGAAGGTCCTTGCCTTTGTACAGACACCCTTATTGGAGTTGGTGTAAAAGTGCTGAAGAAAGGGCACTGTTTGAGCAGCTCTTCTGTCCCACCCTCCCCCTAAGGCCACAGCCCCAGCACTGTTAACATCCCCCCTTGCCGCCTCTGGGGGGGGGCAGGGGGTCCTGGTTATAATTAGGCAAGTACAGAGCACACTTTATACAAATGGCTCAATTCCTACTCTACAACTCCAGTGACCCATTTGTCACCCCGCAGATGGCCCATCAGGGCAGTATCTATTTTAGGAGTGTCTGAGTGGGAGGGAGAGGGAGGCCAAGGGAGCAGCGGCTACTCAAAGGGAGCAAGGCAGCAGGCAGGTCAACAATGGCAGAACGGTGGCCTTCGTTTAGGTTCTAAAGCAGAAGAGTGTCAAATAACTCTGGAATAAGTTAGGTATTCTCATTTTGGGAAGAGGAACCAGAATCCTGGTTCTGCTCTCTTTTTGGAACTTAACAATTGTGGCATTGTCCTGTGCCACTGAGGCCAGGTTTTGGATACATCCATGGGAGTACCCACTCTGTGTTGTACTCCAAACATTTTCAGTGTGGGCACTCTGTTATACCAACAAAAAGCAATAACAAAGAAGCAAATAAACATAGAACACAGTGAATAAGAAAAACCACCACTGAAAAATAGGAACAAGGGGGGCTAGAGGCCAGACCTTTGTGTGCTTTAAGAACAAAAATTCAATGATTAAATACCCTTTTATAAATGTTAAAATATAAACAGTTATGAAATCAATTGCTTCTTCCTTCAAGATCACATAATTGCCCTTTGAGGAATTACATTATTTTTAGTAACTTTCTTTACAACAGATCCCAAGGAAATTAACAAAAGCACTTAAATTATAAAAGTGAAATTTAAAATACATTAATTCATCAAAAATGTATGAGGATTGTCTTTTCAACAAATGATGTTAGAACTGGATATTAACATGCAAAAGAATATGTTGGACCCTTACCTCACACCATATACAAACTCAATGGATCAAAGAATAAATGTCAGAGTTAAAATGATAAAAACTCAGAGAAAAACATTGGAGAAAACCTTTATGATATTTATGATTATGATATTTGAGTAGCCAACTATTTCTTTATGCAATGCCCAACATCCGTGAACCTTACAGCCACAAACAAGAGTTACCCCTCCATGTGGACAAGCAGCACATCTGTTCCACATTTTGACATGTTCACAGTGATAAAAATGTCCTCACAGCTGGGTCCTTGGGAAGTGTATGAAGATGTGTTATTCATTTGCCCCGAGATCTACAAATATGGGTCCTGAGTTTTAGTCCTCTGGTTTTTTATCTTATTCTCACCTGCATTTTATGTGTTCAAGAAATCCTTAAGATGTCACACACCCATCAAAAAATGTAGCCACAGAAATTAGAACTTGAAGATGTAAATTGTATCCTGCAAGCATTCCATGCCCATCAGTTTGGCTCCTGGTGTGACAGCACCCCTTGCTGCCACCACCACAGAAGGCAGAAGGGGCAAGAAAGAGGAACATCTCCAAAATTTTAAAAATATATTTTGATCTTTGCACTAAATCCTTCTGCAAATTAAAACTTTTTTCCCTTTAAATATAATTAGACAAAATGGTGACCTCTGTGCCTCGGGATGGTTTCCATTGAACTATTTGGTACTGTGGGTACTGTCGGGCCCATTTCCCAGATGCACAGATGGAGGCTGGAGAAGTCCGAGGAAAGAGCTACTAGGCAGCAGTGCCAGGAATTAAACCCAGAACTTCCAACCCCATGTCCATTTCTCATTCTGCTTGATGGGGCTGATGTCTTGTAAGACAGAAATGAACAGTAATGACTTCACAAAAGCCCCAAAATGAAGAGCATTAGACACATCATCTAGTTGTCCATTGGTTTCACATCGAAGTGTGAACAGGTCATTGGCTTTATAACCCTTCTAATGATTGGTAACTCAAAGGACTGAACACCATTCTAGACCAAAGCTGGAAGCACGCATGGCCATGCCAGAAGTAAAGCAAACACGACCACCCTCAGATCTGGGAGTGGGAAGAACAGCATCGTGAACACATGGCACTATGACTCACCCCATGGTCATGCCTGCAGTGCCCTGCTAGCCACTGTGGTGGGGGCAGAAGAATCCCAGGAGCAGACTGGGGCCTTAGTATCATCCAGGAACTTGTCCAAAACCCAGGATCTCAGGTCCCAAGCCAGACCTACCAAAGCCGTGTCTCCAGGGGATGCACGAGTGCACCAAAGGTGGAAACACTACCCTTTGGGCATCCGCACCCCGGTAGGGGGTCAGGTCACATTATGTCCAGCTCTCACCTTGTTCATGTATGGGCCACTGTGCCTCGTCCTTCACACTGTTAGTTCATGCAATCCCATCGACCCTGTAAGGTAGGCACTCTAATCCCCGATTGACAGGTGAGGCAGTGGAGACCTGGAGAGTGGAGGTGAGGTCACAAGCAGCAAGAGGCTAGGGCCATACACCCAGCCAGCCCCCAGGCCCTGCTGCTTCCCTCCCAGGAGGGAGGTCACTGATACCTGAAGCAGACCTCACCTTGCATCTGCCTGATCTGGGGCTGGCTCTCCAGAGGCCCTGTCAAGTCAGAACGTCCCTGCAGGAGGCAGTGTAGTCCTGGAGGTGAGGGAGGTCGGGGCTGCGAGCCAGCACTGACCAAGCTTTCAGGGGGCAGCTGGGGGCTGGAAGAGGGGCCTGAAGTTACATAACCCGGCTAAGCTCAGTTTCTGCCTCTGTATGAAAGGAATAATAAAACCTCTCTGCTAATGAGGCAGAAATGTGATCCCATAAGTAGGGAGTGCTTAGCACAGGTGGGGCACAGAGCAAGCGAGGGCTTCTAGTTACCCTGAGGGCACCAGAGCCTGAGTTGGCACCCTTGAGAATCACCTGGGGGAGCTTTTCAAGGACACCAATGCCCAGGCCCAACCCCAGAACGTGGGACCCGACACTGACCTGCAGTGGGGTCCAGGTGCCAGTTCTTTTTAGAAATTGCTCAGCTATCCTAATACAGTCACTAATATTCCTACCTTAAATTGAGGTGTCTTTGATAGGTACCGGGAAAACTCTGGAATAACTTATAATGTGAGTTATTCTAATGAAATCTGTAAGTATTGCACTAACATCTTGTTATAACTTTGTTGTTTTTTTTTTTAAGATTTGAGAGAGAGAGAGCACGCAAGCAGGAGTAGGGGAGGAGAGGGAGAGGGAGAGAAATGGACACCCCGCTGAGCCCCATCTCACGACCTTGAGATCTATGACCTGAGCTGAAATCAAGAGTCAGATGCTTAACCGACTGAGCCACGCAGGCACACTATTTTTTGTGTTTTTAAATAAAATCTCCAGTTTTTGTTATGACTAAGTGTGAAAATTCTTTATCAGGGCATATCTTTTGTTGTAAAGATAAACAGTGAGGTCCCTAAAATGCTAAGTTGCACTTTAAGAGTACACAGGATTGGTAAAAAAAAAAAAAAAAAAAAAACGCCCAGACACACAAGAGGGTTTCGCATGTTTCAATCTTGGTAGATGGCAAGGAAGGAAGACTTGCCACTCATCCTGCAGGTCTCAGAGACATATTTTATTGAAAGTACAAAGTGAATTATGGGTTTTTTGTGAACTAACCAGGCTTCTTCTTTCTACACTGACACCCTTAGGTACATGTCACCTTAAGCGATGCCCTATTCTGTCAGTCTCGTTCTCAAGGGTGGGCTGCGAGAAGCCTGCAGAGGACAGAAGAAGAAGAACAGAGGCCAGCCCCCTGTTGTCCAGAAGGACGACAACCCAGAGACCTGTTCCAGCACCCTCCACTTGCCCAGGCCCTCCTCCGGCTCCGGTCTTTCACTGAGCAGTCCCGAACCCTGCACCACCTCAGTCCCTCCCCAACAAAACCGTCCTCACAAATTTTCTCTTCATGGTCATGACATAGCAAAGTCTAACCAAGGAGAGTTTTCCTACCACTGAGCCAGCTTGAGTTTCTAACTTGTGTCACTGTTGGCCACAGCTTCGGGCCGAGCAGACACACCTCTCGGCATATGTGAAACAAAAGATGCTATGAGTAAATGTTGGGTTTTCTGCAGCTGATGGAAACTCACTGTGGTTCTAGTTCAGATACTCTGAAAACTGGAACATATTTGTTGAGGCCTTAAAAATACAGATGGATGAAATCCCACTTGGCACCAAGCCTTTTCCCTTTCGGACACAAAGGATGGACATGGCTCAAAGAGGTCCCACAATGTCACATCAAAGGAGAAGCAGTGGCAGGCAGGGAAAGAGGACTGATCTACTCTCATGGCAAAGTGGACTCCAGTCCCGGCCTCACCTGTTGTTAGTTGTGTGACCTTAGACAAGTCACCTCTCTAGGGGCAGCATGTGCATTTATTTAGCTAGACATTAAACAAGGGGAGCACTTGGGTTCTTCACAGTCTTCAAAGCTTAGGGATCCTTACTCAAGCCTCTTGGCTCTCATGAAAGAAAGAAAGGAAAGAAAGGAAAGAAAGGGGAAAAGGGGAAAAGGGGAAAAGGGGAAGGAAGGAAGAAGAAAAAAGAAAAGGAAAGAAGGAAGGAAGGAAGGAAGGAAGGAAGGAAGGAAGGAAGGAAGGAAGGAAGGAAGGAAGGAAGGAAGGAAGAAAGAAAGAAGGAAGGAAAGGAAGGAAAGGAAGGAAAGGAAGGAAAGGAAGGAA